>NC_140990.1:152035997-152521839 GCF_052327205.1 Somniosus microcephalus | reverse complement strand
GTCTATGGAACAGCTAGTGTCTTATTGTGGAACAGCAAGTGGTCAATATAAGGGACAGTGAGTGGTCAGTCTATGGAACAGCAAGTGGTCAATCTATGGAACAGCAAGTGGTCAGTCTATGGAACAGCGAGTGGTCAATCTATGGACCAGCGAGTGGTCAATCTATGGAACAGCTAGTGTCTTACTATGGAACAGCAAGTGGTCAATATAAGGGACAGTGAGTGGTCAGTCTATGGAACAGCGAGTGGTCAATCTATGGAACAGCAAGTGGCCAGTCTATGGAACAGCAAGTGGTCACTCTATGGACCAGCGAGTGGTCAATCTATGCAACAGCAAGAGGACACTCTGTGGAACAGCGAGTGGTCAGTCAATGGAACTGCGAGTAGTCAACTTATGGAACAGCGAGTGGTCAGTCAATGGAACAGCGAGTGTTCAATCTATGGAAAAGCAAGTGGTCAGTCTATTGAACAGCAAGTGATCAATCTATGGATCAGCGACTGGTCAATCTATGGAACAAAGAGTGGTCAGTCTATGGATCAATGAATGGTCAGTCTAAGGAACAGTGACAGGTCAGTCTGTGGGAGAGCGAGTGGGAAATCTATGGAAAAGTGAGTGGTGAGTCTGTCATAAATCGCAACTTCTACAAGAAGTAACTCAGGAAGTACCACTGAACGGCCAGCTGGGGGCACCGGCGGAGGAGTATCAATACTAGGGCGTGGGCCCAGCTTGGTCAGAGACAGTCTGGAAACAGGAAGCTAGCGACTACTAACTAGACCTCCATGTTTTGTTACAAGTCAATTAAAGCCTTGCTTTATGTACAACCAAGTGTGTAGTGAGTCTTTATTACGTCACAGTCTATGGAACAATCAGTGGCCAATCTATGGAACAGTCAGTGGTCAGTCTATGGAACAGCAAGTGGTCAATGTAAGCAACAGCGAGAGTTCAGTCTATGCATCATCGAATGGTAAGTCTATGGAACAATGAGTGGTCAATCTACAGAACAGCGAGTGGTCTGTCTATGGAACAGTCAGTGGTCAATCTATGGAACAGCGACTGGTCAGTCTATGGAAAAGTGTGTTGTCAGTCTATGGAACAGCGAGTGATCAATCTATGGAACAGCAAGTGGTCAGTCTATGAAACAGCGACTGGTCAATCTATGGAACAGTGACTGGTCTGACTGGAACAGTGAGTGATCAGTCTATGAGACAGTGAGTGGTCAATATATGGAACAGCGAGTGGCCAATCTATGGAACAGTGAGCAGTCAATTTATGGAACAGCGAGTGGTCAGTCTATGGGACAGCAAGTTGTCAATCTATGGAACAGTGAGTGGTCAGTCTATGGGACAGTGAGTGGTCATTCTATGGAACAGCGAGTGGTCAGTCTATGGAACAGTGAGTAGTCAATTTATGGAACACTGAGTGGTTAGTCTATGGAACAGCGAGTGGTCAGTATATGGAACAGCGAGTGGTCAGTCTATGGAACAGCAAGTGGTCAGTCTATCGAACAGCGAGTGGTCAGTCTATGGAACAGTGAGTGGTCAGTCTATGGAACAGCGAGTGGTCACTCTATGGAACAGTGAGTGGTCAATATAAGGGACAGAGAGTGGTCAGTCCATGGAACAGTGAGTGGTCAATCTATGCAACAAAAAGTGGTCAATCTATGGAACAGTGAGTGGTCAGTCTATGGAAAAGTGAGTGATCAGTCTATGGAACAGCAAGTGGTCAATGTATGGAACAGTGAGTGGTCAATCTATGGAACAGCAAGTGGTCATTCTATGGAATAGCGAGTGGTCAATCTATGGAACAGTGAGTGGTCAGTCTAAGGAGCAGCGAGTGGTCAATCAATCGTTCGAACAGAGTGTGGTCTATCTATGGAACCATGAGTGGTCAATCTATGGAACAGCGAGTGTTCAATCCAGGGATCGAGTGGTCAGTCTATGGAACAGCAAGTGGTCAATATAAGGAACTGTGAGTAGTCAGTCTATGAAACAGTGAGTGGTCAATCTATGGAACAGTGCGTGGTCAGTCTAAGGAGCAGCGAGTGGTCAATCACTCGAACAGAGTGTGGTCTATCTATGGAACTATGAGTGGTCAATCTATGGAACAGCGAGTATTCAATCCAGGGAACGAGTGGTAAGTCTAGGAAACAGTGAGTGGTAAATATAAGGAACTGCGAGTGGTCAGTCTATGAAACAGCGAGTGGTCAATCTATGGAAAAGCGAGTGGTCAATCTAGGGAACATGAGTGGCCAGTCTATGGAGCAGCAAGTGGTCAGTCTATGGACCAGCATGTGGTCAATATAAGGAACAGTGAGTGGTCAATCTCTGGAACAGCAGGTGGTCAATCTATGGAACAGCTTATGTCCAGTCTCTGGAACAGCGAGTGGTCAATCTATGGAACAGTGAGTGGTCTATCTATGGAACAGCGAGTAACCAATCTAAGCAACGGTGAGTGGTCAGTCTAAGGAACAGCGAGTGGTCAACCTATTGAACAGAGAGTGATCAATCTATGGAACCATGAGTGGACAATCTATGGAAAAGCGAGTGGTCAATCGAGGGAACAGCGAGTGGTTAATCTATGGAACAGCAAGTGGCCAGTCTATGGAACAGCGTGTGGTAAATCTATGGAACAGCGTGTGGTCTATCTATGGAACAGCGAGTGTTTAATCTGTGGAACAGCAAGTAGTCAATCTATGGAACAGCTTATGTCCAGTCTCTGGAGCAGCGATTGGTCAATCTATGGAACATTGAGAGGTCTATTTATGGAACAGTGAGTGGTCAATCTATGCAACAGTGAGTGGTCAGTCTAAGGAACAGCAAGTGGTCAGTCTATGGAACAACAAGTGGTCAGTCTATGGAACAGCGAGTGGTGATGCTATGGAACAGCAAGTGGTCAGTCTATGGAACAGCAAGTGGTCAGTCTATGGAACAGCAAGTGGTCACTCTATGGAACAGCGAGTGGTCTATCTATGGAACAGCGAGTAATCAATCTAAGCAAGGGTGAGTGGTCAGTCTAAGGAACAGCGAGTGGTCAACCTATTGAACAGAGAGTGGTCAATCTATGGAACCATGAGCGGTCAATATATGGAAAAGCGAGTGGTCAATCTAGGGAACAATGTGTGGTCAGTCTATGGAGCAGCAAGTAGTCATTCTATGGAACAGTGTGTGGTCAATATAAGGAACAGCGAGTGGTCAGTCTATGGAACAGCAAGTGGTCAGTCTATTGAACAGTGAGAGGTCAATCTATGGAACAGCGAGTGGTCAATCTATGAAACAGCGAGTGGTCACCCTAAGGAACAGTGAGTGGTCAGTCTATGGAACAGTGAGTAGTCAGACTATGGAAAATTGAGTGGTCAATCTATGGAACAGTGAGTGGTCACTCTATGGAACAGTGGGTGGTCTGTCGATGGAACAGTGGGTGGTCAGTCTATGGAACAGTGAGTAGTCAGTCTGGAAAATTGAGTGGTCAATCTATGGAACAGTGAGTGGTCACTGTATGGAACAGTGAGTGGTCTGTCGATGGAACAGTGGGTGGTCAGTCTATGGAACAGAGTGTGGTCAGTCCATGGAAGAGCGAGTGTTCAATCTATGGAACAGCGCATGGTGAACCTATGGAACAGCGAGTGGTCTGATTATGGAACAGTCAGTGGTCAATCTATGGAACAGCGAGTGGTCAGTCTATTGAAAAGTGAGTTGGCAATCTATGGAACAGCGAGTGATCAATCTATGGAACAGCAAGTGGTCAGTCTATGAAACAGCGACTGGTCAGTCTATGGAACAATGAGTGGTCAATCTATGGAACAGTGAGTGGTCAATCTATGGAACAGTGATTCATCAGTCTATGGGACAGTGAGTAGTCAATTTATGGAACAGTGAGTGGTCAGTCTATTGAACAGTGAGAGGTCAATCTATGGAACAGCGAGTGGTCAATCTATGAAACAGTGAGTGGTCACACTAAGGAACAGCGAGTGGTCAGTCTATGGAACAGTGAGTAGTCAGTCTATGGAAAATTGAGTGGTCAATCTATGGAACAGTGAGTGGTCACCCTATGAAACAGCGACTGGTCTGTCTATGGAACAGTGGGTGGTCAGTCCATGGAAGAGCGAGTGTTCAATCTATGGAACGGAGCATGGCGAACCTATGGAACAGCGAGTGGTCAGTCTATGGAACAAAGAGTGGTCAGACTATAGAACAGTGAGTGGTCAATCTAGGGGACCGTGAGTGGTGTATCTATGGAACAGTGAGTGGTCAATCTATGGAGCAGTGAGTGGTCAGCTTAAGGAACAGCAAGTTTTCAATCAATCGAACAGACAGGGTGCTCAAGCTATGGAACCGTGAGTTGTCAAATTATGGAACAGCAAGTGGTCAATCTAGTGGACAATGAGTGGTCAGTCCATGGTAAAGCGAGTGGTCAGTCTATGGAACAGCAAGTGGTCAATCTAAGGAGCAGAGAGTGGTCAGTCTATGGAACAGCATGTGGTCAATCTCTGAAACAGCAAGTGGTCAGTCTAAGGAACAGCAAGTGGTCAGTCTATGGAACAGCAAGTGGTCAGTCTATCGAACAGTGAATGGTCAGTCTATGGAACAGCGAGTGGTCATTCTATGGAACAGCGAGTGGACAATTTATGGAACAGTGAGTGGTCAATCTATGGAAAAATGAATTGTCAGTCTATGGAACAGTGAGTGGTCAGTCTATGGAACAGTGAGCCATCAATCTCTGGAACAGCGAGTGGTCAGTCTATGGAACAGTGGTTGGTCAATCTATGGAACAGTGAGTGTTCAATCTATGGAAATGCGAGTGTTCAATCAAGGGAACAATGAGTGGTCAATCTCTGGAGCAGTGAGTGGTCAATCTAAGGAACAGCGAGTGTTAAGTCTAGGAAACAATGAGTGGTCAATTTCTAGAACAGCGAGTGGTCAATCTAAGGAACAGCGAGGGGTCAGTCTATGGAACAGTGAGTGGTCAATCTAAGGAACAGCGAGTGTTCAGTCTATGGAACAGTGAGTGATCAATCATAGAATCATAGAAGATAGGTGCAGGAGTAGGCCATTCGGCCCTTCGAGCCTGCTCCGCCATTCAATGAGATCATGGCTGATCATCCAAATTCAGTACCCTGTCCCTGCCTTCTCCCCATATCCCTTGATCCCTTTAGCCTTAAGAAATATATACAACTCCTTTTTGAATATATTTAATGAACTGGCCTCCACCGCCCTCTGTGGCAGAGAATTCCACAGGTTCACCATTCTCTGGGTGCAGATATTCCTCCTCATTTCAGTCCTAAATGGCTTACCCCTTATCCTTAAACTATGACCCCTGGTTCTGGACTCCCCAGCCATCGGAAACATCCTTCCTGCATCTAGTCTGTCCAGGCCTGACAGAATTTTATAGGTTTCAATGAGGTCCCCTCTCAATCTTCTAAACTCCAGTGAATATAAGCCCAATCGGCACAAACTCTCCTCATACGTCATTCCTGCCATCCCAGGTATCAGCCTGGTGAATCTTCGCTGCACTCCTTCCATGGCAAGAACGTCCTTCCTCAGGTAAGGCGACCAAAACTGCACACAATACTCAAGGTGTGGTCTCACCAAGGCCCTGTACAACTGTAGCAAGACATCCTTGTTCCTGTACTCGAACCCTCTTGCTACGAAGGCCAACATACCATTTGCCTTCTTAACCACCTGCTGCACCTGCATGCTTACCTTCAGCGACTGGTGCACAAGAACACCCAGGTCTCTTTGCACTTCCCCTTCTCCCAATCTATTGCCATTCAAATAATAATCTGCCTTCCTGTTTTTGCCACCAAGGTGGATAATCTCACATTTATCCACATTATAGTGCATTTGCCATGTTTCTGCCCAATCACCCAACCTGTACAAATCGTACTGGAGTTTCACAACATCCTCTTCAGAGCATACCCTCCCACCCAGCTTTGTGTCATCTGCAAATTTGGAGATATTACTTCCAATTCCCTCGTCCAGATCATTAATATATATTGTGAACAGCTGGAGTCCTAGGGCCGATCCTTGCGGTACCCAACAAGTCACTGCCTGCCACTCGGAAAATGACCCGTTTATTCCAGCTCTTTGCTTTCTATCTGCCAACCAGTTCTCTATCCAAGTTAATACCTTGCCCCCAATCCCATGTTCCTTAATTTTGCACGCTAATCTCTTATGCAGGACCTTATCAAAAGCCTTCTGAAAGTCCAAATACACCACATCCACTGGTTCTCCCTTCTCTATTTTACCAGTTACATCCTCAAAAAATTCCAGTGGATTAGTCAAGCATGATTTACCTTTTGAAAATCCATGTGGACTTTGTCCGATCCTGTCATTGCTTTCCAAACTAAGGAACAGCGAGTTGTCAATCACTGGAACAGCGAATGGTCAGTCAATGGAACACCGAGTGGTCAATCGATGCAACAGTGAGTGGTAACTCTATGGAACAGTGAGTGGTCACTCTATGGAACAGCGACTGGCCTGTCTACCCAACAGCGTGTGGCCAATCTATGGAACAGCGTGTTGTCAATCTATGGAACAGCGAGTGGTCAATCTATGGAACAGCGAGTGGTCAATCTTTGGAACAGCGAGCTGCCAATCTATGGAACAGCAAGTGATCAGTATATGGAACAGTGAGAGGTCAATTTATGGAACAGCGAGTGGTCAATCTATTGAACAGAGAGTGGTCAGTCAATTGAACAGTGAGAGGTCAATCTATGGAACAGCGAGTGGTCAATCTATTGAACAGAGAGTGGTCAATCTATGGAACCATGAGTGGTCAATCTATGGAAAAACGAGTGGTCAATCTATGGAAAAGCGAGTGGTCAATCTAGGGAACAGTGAGTGGTCAGTCTATGGAGCAGCAAGTGGTCAGTCTATGGAACAGCGTGTGGTCAATATAAAGAACAGTGAGTGGTCGATCTCTGGAACAGCAGGTGGTCAATCTATGGAACAGCTTGTGTCCAGTCTCTGGAACATCAAGTGGTCAATCTATGGAACAGTGAGTGGTCTATCTATGGAACAGCGAGTAATCAATCTAAGCAACGGTGAGTGGTCAGTCTAAGGAACAGCGAGTGGTCAACCTATTGAACAGAGAGAGGTCAATCTATGGAACCATGAGTGGTCAATCTATGGAAAAGCGAGTGGTCAATCTAGCGAACAATGAGTGGTCAGTCTATGGAGCAGCGTGTGGTCAATATAAGGAACAGCGAGTGGTCAGTCTATGGAACAGCAAGTGGTCAGTCTATTGAACAGTGAGAGGTCAATCTATGGAATAGCGAGTGGTCAATCTATGAAACAGTGAGTGGTCACCCTAAGGAGCAGCGAGTGGTCAGACTATGGAACAGTGAGAGGTCAGTCTATGGAACAGCAAGTGGTCAGTCTATTGAACAGTGAGAGGTCAATCTATTGAACAGCGAGTGGTCAGTCTATGGAACAGTGAGTAATCAGTCTATGGAAAATTGAGTGGTCAATCTATGGAACAGTGAGTGGTCACTCTATGGAACAGTGAGTGGTCTGTCGATGGAACAGTGTGTGGTCAGTCTATGGAACAGAGTGTGGTCAGTCCATAGAAGAGCGAGTGTTCAATCTATGGAACAGCGCGTGGTGAACCTATGGAACAGCGAGTGGTCTGACTATGGGACAGTCAGTGGTCAATCTATGGAACAGCGAGTGGTCAGTCTATGGAAAAGTGAGTTGTCAGTCTATGGAACAGCGAGTGATCAATCTATGGAACAGCAAGTGGTCAGTCTATGAAACAGCGACTGGTCAGTCTATGGAACAATGAGTGGGCAATCTATGGAACAATGAGTGGTCAATCTATGGAACAGTGAGTGATCAGTCAATGGGACAGTGAGTAGTCAATTTATGGAACAGTGAGTGGTCAGTCTATTGAACAGTGAGAGGTCAATCTATGGAACAGCGAGTGGTCAATCTATGAAACAGTGAGTGGTCACACTAAGGAACAGCGAGTGGTCAGTCTATGGAGCAGTGAGTAGTCAGTCTATGGAACAGCGACTGGTCTGTCTATGCAACAGTGGGTGGTCAGTCCATGGAAGAGCGAGTTTTCAATCTATGGAACAGCGCATGGTGAACCTATGGAACAGCGCATGGTGAACCTATGGAACAGCGAGTGGTCAGTCTATGGAACAGAGAGTGGTCAGACTATAGAACAGTGAGTGGTCAATCTAGGGGACCATGAGTGGTCTATCTATGGAACAGTGAGTGGTCAATCTATGGAGCAGTGAGTGGTCAGTTTAAGGAACAGCAAGTTGTCAATCAATCGAACAGACAGGGTGCTCAAGCTATGGAACCGTGAGTTGTGAAATTATGGAACAGCAAGTGGTCAATCTAGGGGACAATGAGTGGTCAGTCTATGGTAAAGCAAGTGGTCAGTCTATGGAACAGCAAGTGGTCAATCTAAGGAACAGAGAGTGGTCAGTCTATGGAACAGCATGTGGTCAATCTCTGAAACAGCAAGTGGTCAGTCCATGGAACAGCAAGTGGTCAGTCTATCGAACAGTGAATGGTCAGTCTATGGATCAGTGAGTGGTAATTCTATGGAACAGCGAGTGGACAATTTATGGAACAGTCAGTGGTCAATCTATGGAACAGCGTGTTGACAATCTATGGAACAGCGAGTGGCCAATCTATGGAACAGCGTGTTGTCAATCTATGGAACAGCGAGTGGTCAATCTATGGAACAGCGAGTGGTCAATCTTAGGAACAGCGAGCTGCCAATCTATGGAACAGCAAGTGATCAGTATATGGAACAGTGAGAGGTCAATTTATGGAACAGCGAGTGGTCAATCTATTGAACAGAGAGTGGTCAGTCAATTGAACAGTGAGAGGTCAATCTATGGAACAGCGAGTGGTCAATCTATTGAACAGAGAGTGGTCAATCTATGGAACCATGAGTGGTCAATCTATGGAAAAACGAGTGGTCAATCTATGGAAAAGCGAGTGGTCAATCTAGGGAACAGTGAGTGGTCAGTCTATGGAGCAGCAAGTGGTCAGTCTATGGAACAGCGTGTGGTCAATATAAGGAACAGTGAGTGGTCAATCTCTGGAACAGCAGGTGGTCAATCTATGGAACAGCTTGTGTCCAGTCTCTGGAACATCGAGTGGTCAATCTATGGAACAGTGAATGGTCTATCTATGGAACAGCGAGTAATCAATCTAAGCAACGGTGAGTGGTCAGTCTAAGGAACAGCGAGTGGTCAACCTATTGAACAGAGAGAGGTCAATCTATGGAACCATGAGCGGTCAATCTATGGAAAAGCGAGTGGTCAATCTAGCGAACAATGAGTGGTCAGTCTATGGAGCAGTGTGTGGTCAATATAAGGAACAGCGAGTGGTCAGTCTATGGAACAGCAAGTGGTCAGTCTATTGAACAGTGAGAGGTCAATCTATGGAATAGCGAGTGGTCAATCTATGAAACAGTGAGTGGTCACCCTAAGGAGCAGCGAGTGGTCAGACTATGGAACAGTGAGAGGTCAGTCTATGGAACAGCAAGTGGTCAGTCTATTGAACAGTGAGAGGTCAATCTATTGAACAGCGAGTGGTCAGTCTATGGAACAGTGAGTAGTCAGTCTATGGAAAATTGAGTGGTCAATCTATGGAACAGTGAGTGGTCACTCTATGGAACAGTGAGTGGTCTGTCGATGGAACAGTGTGTGGTCAGTCTATGGAACAGAGTGTGGTCAGTCCATAGAAGAGCGAGTGTTCAATCTATGGAACAGCGCGTGGTGAACCTATGGAACAGCGAGTGGTCTGACTATGGGACAGTCAGTGGTCAATCTATGGAACAGCGAGTGGTCAGTCTGTGGAAAAGTGAGTTGTCAGTCTATGGAACAGCGAGTGATCAATCTATGGAACAGCAAGTGGTCAGTCTATGAAACAGCGACTGGTCAGTCTATGGAACAATGAGTGGGCAATCTATGGAACAATGAGTGGTCAATCTATGGAACAGTGAGTGATCAGTCAATGGGACAGTGAGTAGTCAATTTATGGAACAGTGAGTGGTCAGTTTTTGAACAGTGAGAGGTCAATCTATGGAACAGCGAGTGGTCAATCTATGAAACAGTGAGTGGTCACACTAAGGAACAGCGAGTGATCAGTCTATGGAGCAGTGAGTAGTCAGTCTATGAAACAGCGACTGGTCTGTCTATGCAACAGTGGGTGGTCAGTCCATGGAAGAGCGAGTTTTCAATCTATGGAACAGCGCATGGTGAACCTATGGAACAGCGCATGGTGAACCTATGGAACAGCGAGTGGTCAGTCTATGGAACAGAGAGTGGTCAGACTATAGAACAGTGAGTGGTCAATCTAGGGGACCATGAGTGGTCTATCTATGGAACAGTGAATGGTCAATCTATGGAGCAGTGAGTGGTCAGTTTAAGGAACAGCAAGTTGTCAATCAATCGAACAGACAGGGTGCTCAAGCTATGGAACCGTGAGTTGTCAAATTATGGAACAGCAAGTGGTCAATCTAGGGGACAATGAGTGGTCAGTCTATGGTAAAGCAAGTGGTCAGTCTATGGAACAGCAAGTGGTCAATCTAAGGAACAGAGAGTGGTCAGTCTATGGAACAGCATGTGGTCAATCTCTGAAACAGCAAGTGGTCAGTCCATGGAACAGCAAGTGGTCAGTCTATCGAACAGTGAATGGTCAGTCTATGGATCAGTGAGTGGTAATTCTATGGAACAGCGAGTGGACAATTTATGGAACAGTGAGTGGTCAATCTATGGAACAGCGTGTTGACAATCTATGGAACAGCGAGTGGTCAATCTATGGAACAGCGTGTTGTCAATCTATGGAACAGCGAGTGGTCAATCTATGGAACAGCGAGTGGTCAATCTTTGGAACAGCGAGTGGCCAATCTATGGAACAGCAAGTGGTCAGTATATGGAACAGTGAGAGGTCAATCTATGGAACAGCGAGTGGTCAATCTATGGAACAGCGAGTGGTCAATCTATTGAACAGAGAGTGGTCAATCTATGGAACCATGAGTGGTCAATCTATGGAAAAACGAGTGGTCAATTTATGGAAAAGCGAGTGGTCAATCTAGGGAACAGTGAGTGGTCAGTCTATGGAGCAGCAAGTGGTCAGTCTATGGAACAGCGTGTGGTCAATATAAGGAACAGTGAGTGGTCAATCTCTGGAACAGCAGGTGGTCAATCTATGGAACAGCTTGTGTCCAGTCTCTGGAACATCGAGTGGTCAATCTATGGAACAGTGAGTGGTCTATCTATGGAACAGCGAGTAATCAATCTAAGCAACGGTGAGTGGTCAGTCTAAGGAACAGCGAGTGGTCAAACTATTGAACAGAGAGTGATCAATCTATGGAACCATGAGTGGTCAAACTATGGAAAAGTGAGTGGTCAATCTAGCGAACAATGAGTGGTCAGTCTATGGAGCAGCGTGTGGTCAATAAAAGGAACAGCGAGTGGTCAGTCTATGGAACAGCAAGTGGTCAGTCTATTGAACAGTGAGAGGTCAATCTATGGAATAGCGAGTGGTCAATCTATGAAACAGCGAGTGGTCACCCTAAGGAGCAGCGAGTGGTCAGTCTATGGAACAGTGAGAGGTCAGTCTATGGAACAGCAAGTGGTCAGTCTATTGAACAGTGAGCGGTCAATCTATTGAACAGCGAGTGGTCAGTCTATGGAACAGTGAGTGGTCACTCTATGGAACAGTGAGTGGTCTGTCGATGGAACAGTGTGTGGTCAGTCTATGGAACAGAGTGTGGTCAGTCCATAGAAGAGCGAGTGTGCAATCTATGGAACAGCGCGTGGTGAACCTATGGAACAGCGAGTGGTCTGACTATGGGACAGTCAGTGGTCAATCTATGGAACAGCGAGTGGTCAGTCTATGGAAAAGTGAGTTGCCAGTTTTTGGAACAGCGAGTGATCAATCTATGGAACAGCAAGTGGTCAGTCTATGAAACAGCGACTGGTCAGTCTATGGAACAATGAGTGGTCAGTCTATGGAACAGTGAGTGGTCAATCTATGAAACTGCGAGTGGTCACCCTAAGGAACAGCGAGTGGTCAGTCTATGGAACAGTGAGTAGTCAGTCTATGGAAAATTGAGTGGTCAATCTATGGAACAGTGAGTGGTCAGTCTAAGGAGCAGCGAGTGGTCAATCAATCGATCGAACAGAGTGTGGTCTATCTATGGAATCATGAGTGGTCAATCTATGGAACAGCGAGTGTTCAATCCAGGGAACGAGTGGTAAGTCTATGGAACAGCGAGTGGTCAATATAAGGAACTGCGAGTGGTCAGTCTATGAAACAGTGAGTGGTCAATCTATGGAACAGTGGGTGGTCAGTCTAAGGAGCAGCGAGTGGTCAATCAATCGAACAGAGTGTGATCTATCTATGGAACTATGAGTGATCAATCTATGGAACAGCGAGTGTTCAATCCAGGGAACGAGTGGTAAGTCTATGGAACAGCGAGTGGTCAATATAAGGAACTGCGAGTGGTCAGTCTATGAAACAGCGAGTGGTCAATCTATGGAAAAGTGAGTGGTCAATCTATGGAACAGCGAGTGGTCAATCTGTGGAACTGCAAGTGGTCAATCTATGGAACAGCTTGTGTCCAGTCTCTGGAACAGTGAGTGGTCTATCTATGGAACAGCGAGTAATCAATCTAAGCAAAGGTGAGTGGTCAGTCTAAGGAACAGCGAATGGTCAATCTATTGAACAGAGAGTGTTCAATCTATGGAACCATGAGTGGTCAATCTATGGAAAAGCGAGTGGTCAATCTAGGGAACAATGAGTGGTCAGTCTATGGAGCAGCAAGTGGTCAGTCTATGGAACAGCGTGTGGTCAATATAAGGAACAGCGAGTGGTCAGTCTATGGAACAGCAAGTGGTCAGTCTAATGAACAGTGAGAGGTCAATCTATGGAACAGCGAGTGGCCACCCTAAGGAACAGCGAGTGGTCAGTCTATGGAACAGTGAGTAGTCAGTCTATGGAAAATTGAGTGGTCAATCTATGAAACAGTGAGTGGTCACTCTATGGAACAGTGAGTGGTCTGTCGATGGAACAGTGGGTGGTCAGTCTATGGAACAGTGAGTAGTCAGTCTATGGAAAATTGAGTGGTCACTCTATGGAACAGCGACTGGTCTGTCTATGCAACAGTGGGTGGTCAGTCCATGGAAGAGCGAGTGTTCAATCTATGGAACAGTGCATGGTGAACCTATGGAACAGCGCATGGTGAACCTATGGAACAGCGAGTGGTCAGTCTATGGAACAGAGAGTGGTCAGACTATAGAACAGTGAGTGGTCAATCTAGGGGACCATGAGTGGTCTATCTATGGAACAGTGAGTGGTCAATCTATGGAGCAGTGAGTGGTCAGTTTAAGGAACAGCAAGTTGTCAATCAATCGAACAGACAGGGTGCTCAAGCTATGGAACCGTGAGTTGTCAAATTATGGAACAGCAAGCGGTCAATCTAGGGGACAATGAGTGGTCAGTCTATGGTAAAGCGAGTGGTCAGTCTATGGAACAGCAAGTGGTCAATCTAAGGAACAGAGAGTGGTCAGTTTATGGAACAGCATGTGGTCAATCTCTGAACCAGCAAGTGGTCAGTCCATGCAACAGCAAGTGGTCAGTCTATCGAACAGTGAATGGTCAGTCTATGGAACAGCGAGTGGTAATTCTATGGAACAGCGAGTGGACAATTTATGGAACAGTGAGTGGTCAATCTATGGAACAGCGAGTGGTCATTCTATGGAATAGCGAGTGGTCAATCTATGGAACAGTGAGTGGTCAGTCTAAGGAGCAGCGAGTGGTCAATCAATCGATCGAACAGAGTGTGGTCTATCTATGGAACCATGAGTGGTCAATCTATGGAACAGCGAGTGTTCAATCCAGGGATCGAGTGATCAGTCTATGGAACAGCAAGTGGTCAATATAAGGAACTGTGAGTAGTCAGTCTATGAAACAGTGAGTGGTCAATCTATGGAACAGTGTGTGGTCAGTCTAAGGAGCAGCGAGTGGTCAATCAATCGAACAGAGTGTGGTCTATCTATGGAACTATGAGTGGTCAATCTATGGAACAGCGAGTATTCAATCCAGGGAACGAGTGGTAAGTCTAGGGAACAGTGAGTGGTCAATATAAGGATCTGCGAGTGGTCAGTCTATGAAACAGCGAGTGGTCAATCTATGGAAAAGCGAGTGGTCAATCTAGGGAACATGAGTGGTCAGTCTATGGAGCAGCAAGTGGTCAGTTTATGGACCAGCATGTGGTCAATATAAGGAACAGTGAGTGGTCAATCTCTGGAACAGCAGGTGGTCAATCTATGGAACAGCTTATGTCCAGTCTCTGGAACAGCGAGTGGTCAATCTATGGAACAGTGAGTGGTCTATCTATGGAACAGCGAGTAATCAATCTCAGCAACGGTGAGTGGTCAGTCTAAGGAACAGCGAGTGGTCAACCTATTGAACAGAGAGTGATCAATCTATGGAACCATGAGTGGACAATCTATGGAAAAGTGAGTGGTCAATCTAGGGAACAGCGACTGGTTAATCTATGGAACAGCAAGTGGCCAGTCTATGGAACAGCGTGTGGTAAATCTATGGAACAGCGTGTGGTCTATCTATGGAACAGCGAGTGTTCAATCTGTGGAACAGCAAGTGGTCAATCTATGGAACAGCTTATGTCCATTCTCTGGAGCAGCGATTGGTCAATCTATGGAACATTGAGAGGTCTATTTATGGAACAGTGAGTGGTCAATCTATGCAACAGTGAGTGGTCAGTCTAAGGAACAGCAAGTGGTCAGTCTATGGAACAACAAGTGGTCAGTCTATGGAACAGCGAGTGGTGATGCTATGGAACAGCAAGTGGTCAGTCTATGGAACAGCAAGTGGTCAGTCTATGGAACAGCAAGTGGTCACTCTATGGAACAGTGAGAGGTCAATCTATGGAACAGCGAGTGGTCAATCTATGGAACAGCGAGTGGTCAATCTATTGAACAGAGAGTGGTCAATCTATGGAACCATGAGTGGTCAATCTATGGAAAAACGAGTGGTCAATTTATGGAAAAGCGAATGGTCAATCTAGGGAACAGTGAGTGGTCAGTCTATGGAGCAGCAAGTGGTCAGTCTATGGAACAGCGTGTGGTCAATATAAGGAACAGTGAGTGGTCAATCTCTGGAACAGCAGGTGGTCAATCTATGGAACAGCTTGTGTCCAGTCTCTGGAACATCGAGTGGTCAATCTATGGAACAGTGAGTGGTCTATCTATGGAACAGCGAGTAATCAATCTAAGCAACGGTGAGTGGTCAGTCTAAGGAACAGCGAGTGGTCAAACTATTGAACAGAGAGTGATCAATCTATGGAACCATGAGTGGTCAAACTATGGAAAAGTGAGTGGTCAATCTAGCGAACAATGAGTGGTCAGTCTATGGAGCAGCGTGTGGTCAATAAAAGGAACAGCGAGTGGTCAGTCTATGGAACAGCAAGTGGTCAGTCTATTGAACAGTGAGAGGTCAATCTATGGAATAGCGAGTGGTCAATCTATGAAACAGCGAGTGGTCACCCTAAGGAGCAGCGAGTGGTCAGTCTATGGAACAGTGAGAGGTCAGTCTATGGAACAGCAAGTGGTCAGTCTATTGAACAGTGAGCGGTCAATCTATTGAACAGCGAGTGGTCAGTCTATGGAACAGTGAGTGGTCACTCTATGGAACAGTGAGTGGTCTGTCGATGGAACAGTGTGTGGTCAGTCTATGGAACAGAGTGTGGTCAGTCCATAGAAGAGCGAGTGTGCAATCTATGGAACAGCGCGTGGTGAACCTATGGAACAGCGAGTGGTCTGACTATGGGACAGTCAGTGGTCAATCTATGGAACAGCGAGTGGTCAGTCTATGGAAAAGTGAGTTGCCAGTTTTTGGAACAGCGAGTGATCAATCTATGGAACAGCAAGTGGTCAGTCTATGAAACAGCGACTGGTCAGTCTATGGAACAATGAGTGGTCAGTCTATGGAACAGTGAGTGGTCAATCTATGAAACTGCGAGTGGTCACCCTAAGGAACAGCGAGTGGTCAGTCTATGGAACAGTGAGTAGTCAGTCTATGGAAAATTGAGTGGTCAATCTATGGAACAGTGAGTGGTCAGTCTAAGGAGCAGCGAGTGGTCAATCAATCGATCGAACAGAGTGTGGTCTATCTATGGAATCATGAGTGGTCAATCTATGGAACAGCGAGTGTTCAATCCAGGGAACGAGTGGTAAGTCTATGGAACAGCGAGTGGTCAATATAAGGAACTGCGAGTGGTCAGTCTATGAAACAGTGAGTGGTCAATCTATGGAACAGTGGGTGGTCAGTCTAAGGAGCAGCGAGTGGTCAATCAATCGAACAGAGTGTGATCTATCTATGGAACTATGAGTGATCAATCTATGGAACAGCGAGTGTTCAATCCAGGGAACGAGTGGTAAGTCTATGGAACAGCGAGTGGTCAATATAAGGAACTGCGAGTGGTCAGTCTATGAAACAGCGAGTGGTCAATCTATGGAAAAGTGAGTGGTCAATCTATGGAACAGCGAGTGGTCAATCTGTGGAACTGCAAGTGGTCAATCTATGGAACAGCTTGTGTCCAGTCTCTGGAACAGTGAGTGGTCTATCTATGGAACAGCGAGTAATCAATCTAAGCAAAGGTGAGTGGTCAGTCTAAGGAACAGCGAATGGTCAATCTATTGAACAGAGAGTGTTCAATCTATGGAACCATGAGTGGTCAATCTATGGAAAAGCGAGTGGTCAATCTAGGGAACAATGAGTGGTCAGTCTATGGAGCAGCAAGTGGTCAGTCTATGGAACAGCGTGTGGTCAATATAAGGAACAGCGAGTGGTCAGTCTATGGAACAGCAAGTGGTCAGTCTAATGAACAGTGAGAGGTCAATCTATGGAACAGCGAGTGGCCACCCTAAGGAACAGCGAGTGGTCAGTCTATGGAACAGTGAGTAGTCAGTCTATGGAAAATTGAGTGGTCAATCTATGAAACAGTGAGTGGTCACTCTATGGAACAGTGAGTGGTCTGTCGATGGAACAGTGGGTGGTCAGTCTATGGAACAGTGAGTAGTCAGTCTATGGAAAATTGAGTGGTCACTCTATGGAACAGCGACTGGTCTGTCTATGCAACAGTGGGTGGTCAGTCCATGGAAGAGCGAGTGTTCAATCTATGGAACAGTGCATGGTGAACCTATGGAACAGCGCATGGTGAACCTATGGAACAGCGAGTGGTCAGTCTATGGAACAGAGAGTGGTCAGACTATAGAACAGTGAGTGGTCAATCTAGGGGACCATGAGTGGTCTATCTATGGAACAGTGAGTGGTCAATCTATGGAGCAGTGAGTGGTCAGTTTAAGGAACAGCAAGTTGTCAATCAATCGAACAGACAGGGTGCTCAAGCTATGGAACCGTGAGTTGTCAAATTATGGAACAGCAAGCGGTCAATCTAGGGGACAATGAGTGGTCAGTCTATGGTAAAGCGAGTGGTCAGTCTATGGAACAGCAAGTGGTCAATCTAAGGAACAGAGAGTGGTCAGTTTATGGAACAGCATGTGGTCAATCTCTGAACCAGCAAGTGGTCAGTCCATGCAACAGCAAGTGGTCAGTCTATCGAACAGTGAATGGTCAGTCTATGGAACAGCGAGTGGTAATTCTATGGAACAGCGAGTGGACAATTTATGGAACAGTGAGTGGTCAATCTATGGAACAGCGAGTGGTCATTCTATGGAATAGCGAGTGGTCAATCTATGGAACAGTGAGTGGTCAGTCTAAGGAGCAGCGAGTGGTCAATCAATCGATCGAACAGAGTGTGGTCTATCTATGGAACCATGAGTGGTCAATCTATGGAACAGCGAGTGTTCAATCCAGGGATCGAGTGATCAGTCTATGGAACAGCAAGTGGTCAATATAAGGAACTGTGAGTAGTCAGTCTATGAAACAGTGAGTGGTCAATCTATGGAACAGTGTGTGGTCAGTCTAAGGAGCAGCGAGTGGTCAATCAATCGAACAGAGTGTGGTCTATCTATGGAACTATGAGTGGTCAATCTATGGAACAGCGAGTATTCAATCCAGGGAACGAGTGGTAAGTCTAGGGAACAGTGAGTGGTCAATATAAGGATCTGCGAGTGGTCAGTCTATGAAACAGCGAGTGGTCAATCTATGGAAAAGCGAGTGGTCAATCTAGGGAACATGAGTGGTCAGTCTATGGAGCAGCAAGTGGTCAGTTTATGGACCAGCATGTGGTCAATATAAGGAACAGTGAGTGGTCAATCTCTGGAACAGCAGGTGGTCAATCTATGGAACAGCTTATGTCCAGTCTCTGGAACAGCGAGTGGTCAATCTATGGAACAGTGAGTGGTCTATCTATGGAACAGCGAGTAATCAATCTCAGCAACGGTGAGTGGTCAGTCTAAGGAACAGCGAGTGGTCAACCTATTGAACAGAGAGTGATCAATCTATGGAACCATGAGTGGACAATCTATGGAAAAGTGAGTGGTCAATCTAGGGAACAGCGACTGGTTAATCTATGGAACAGCAAGTGGCCAGTCTATGGAACAGCGTGTGGTAAATCTATGGAACAGCGTGTGGTCTATCTATGGAACAGCGAGTGTTCAATCTGTGGAACAGCAAGTGGTCAATCTATGGAACAGCTTATGTCCATTCTCTGGAGCAGCGATTGGTCAATCTATGGAACATTGAGAGGTCTATTTATGGAACAGTGAGTGGTCAATCTATGCAACAGTGAGTGGTCAGTCTAAGGAACAGCAAGTGGTCAGTCTATGGAACAACAAGTGGTCAGTCTATGGAACAGCGAGTGGTGATGCTATGGAACAGCAAGTGGTCAGTCTATGGAACAGCAAGTGGTCAGTCTATGGAACAGCAAGTGGTCACTCTATGGAACAGCGAGTGGTCTATCTATGGAACAGCGAGTAATCAATCTAAGCAAGGGTGAGTGGTCAGTCTAAGGAACAGCGAGTGGTCAACCTATTGAACAGAGAGTGGTCAATCTATGGAACATTGAGAGGTCTATTTAGGGAACAGTGAGTGGTTAATCTATGGAACAGCAAGTGGCCAGTCTCTGGAACAGCGAGTGGTCAATCTATGGAACAGTGAGTGGTCTATCTATGGAACAGCGAGTAATCAATCTAAGCAACGGTGAGTGGTCAGTCTAAGGAACAGCGAGTGGTCAATCTAGGGAACAGTGAGTGGTCAGTCTATGGAGCAGCAAGTGGTCAGTCTATGGAACAGCGTGTGGTCAATATAAGGAAAGGTGAGTGGTCAATCTCTGGAACAGCAGGTGGTCAATCTATGGAACAGCTTGTGTCCAGTCTCTGGAACATCGAGTGGTCAATCTATGGAACAGTGAGTGGTCTATCTATGGAACAGCGAGTAATCAATCTAAGCAACGGTGAGTGGTCAGTCTAAGGAACAGCGAGTGGTCAACCTATTGAACAGAGAGAGGTCAATCTATGGAACCATAAGTGGTCAAACTATGGAAAAGCGAGTGGTCAATCTAGCGAACAATGAGTGGTCAGTCTATGGAGCAGCGTGTGGTCAATATAAGGAACAGCGAGTGGTCAGTCTATGGAACAGCAAGTGGTCAGTCTATTGAACAGTGAGAGGTCAATCTATGGAATAGCGAGTGGTCAATCTATGAAACAGCGAGTGGTCACCCTAAGGAGCAGCGAGTGGTCAGTCTATGGAACAGTGAGAGGTCAGTCTATGGAACAGCAAGTGGTCAGTCTATTGAACAGTGAAAGGTCAATCTATTGAACAGCGAGTGGTCAGTCTATGGAACAGTGAGTAGTCAGTCTATGGAAAATTGAGTGGTCAATCTATGGAACAGTGAGTGGTCACTCTATGGAACAGTGAGTGGTCTGTCGATGGAACAGTGTGTGGTCAGTCTATGGAACAGAGTGTGGTTAGTCCATAGAAGAGCGAGTGTTCAATCTATGGAACAGCGCGTGGTGAACCTATGGAACAGCGAGTGGTCTGACTATGGAACAGTCAGTGGTCAATCTATGGAACAGCGAGTGGTCAGTCTATGGAAAAGTGAGTTGTCAGTTTTTGGAACAGCGAGTGATCAATCTATGGAACAGCAAGTGGTCAGTCTATGAAACAGCGACTGGTCAGTCTATGGAACAATGAGTGGTCAGTCTATGGAACAGTGAGTGGTCAATCTATGAAACTGCGAGTGGTCACCCTAAGGAACAGCGAGTGGTCAGTCTATGGAACAGTGATTAGTCAGTCTATGGAAAATTGAGTGGTCAATCTATGGAACAGTGAGTGGTCAGTCTAAGGAGCAGCGAGTGGTCAATCAATCAATCGAACAGAGTGTGGTCTATCTATGGAACTATGAGTGGTCAATCTATGGAACAGCGAGTATTCAATCCAGGGATCGAGTGATCAGTCTATGGAACAGCAAGTGGTCAATATAAGGAACTGTGAGTAGTCAGTCTATGAAACAGTGAGTGGTCAATCTATGGAACAGTGCGTGGTCAGTCTAAGGAGCAGCGAGTGGTCAATCAATCGAACAGAGTGTGGTCTATCTATGGAACTATGAGTGGTCAATCTATGGAACAGCGAGTGTTCAATCCAGGGAACGAGTGGTAAGTCTATGGAACAGCGAGTGGTCAATATAAGGAACTGCGAGTGGTCAGTCTATGAAACAGCGAGTGGTCAATCTATGGAAAAGTGAGTGGTCAATCTATGGAACAGCGAGTGGTCAATCTGTGGAACTGCAAGTGGCCAATCTATGGAACAGCTTGTGTCCAGTCTCTGGAACAGTGAGTGGTCTATCTATGGAACAGCGAGTAATCAATCTAAGCAAAGGTGAGTGGTCAGTCTAAGGAACAGCGAATGGTCAATCTATTGAACAGAGAGTGGTCAATCTATGGAACCATGAGTGGTCAATCTATGGAAAAGCGAGTGGTCAATCTAGGGAACAGTGAGTGGTCAGTCTATGGAGCAGCGTGTGGTCAATATAAGGAACAGCGAGTGGTCAGTCTATGGAACAGCAAGTGGTCAGTCTATTGAACAGTGAGAGGTCAATCTATGGAACAGCGAGTGGTCAATCTATGAAACAGCGAGTGGTCACCCTAAGGAACAGCGAGTGGTCAGTCTATGGAACAGTGAGTAGTCAGTCTATGGAAAATTGAGTGGTCAATCTATGAAACAGTGAGTGGTCACTCTATGGAAGAGTGAGTGGTCTGTCGATGGAACAGTGGGTGGTCAGTCTATGGAACAGTGAGTAGTCAGTCTATGGAAAATTGAGTGGTCAATCTATGGAACAGTGAGTGTTCACTCTATGGAACAGTGAGTGGTCTGTCGATGGAACAGTGGATGGTCAGTCTATGGAACAGAGTGTGGTCAGTCCATGGAAGAGCGAGTGTTCAATCTATGGAACAGCGCGTGGTGAACCTATGGAACAGCGAGTGGTCTGACTATGGGACAGTCAGTGGTCAATCTATGGAACAGCGAGTGGTCAGTCTATGGAAAAGTGAGTTGCCAGTCTATGGAACAGCGAGTGATCAATCTATGGAACAGCAAGTGGTCAGTCTATGAAACAGCGACTGGTCAGTCTATGGAACATTGAGTGGGCAATCTATGGAACAATGAGTGGTCAATCTATGGAACAGTGAGTGATCAGTCAATGGGACAGTGAGTAGTCAATTTATGGAACAGTGAGTGGTCAGTCTATTGAACAGTGAGAGGTCAATCTATGGAACAGCGAGTGGTCAATCTATGAAACAGTGAGTGGTCACACTAAGGAACAGCGAGTGGTCAGTCTATGGAACAGTGAGTAGTCAGTCTATGGAAAATTGAGTGGTCAATCTATGGAACAGTGAGTGGTCACTCTATGGAACAGTGACTGGTCTGTCCATGCAACAGTGGGTGGTCAGTCCATGGAAGAGCGAGTGTTCAATCTATGGAACAGCGCATGGTGAACCTATGGAACAGCGCATGGTGAACCTATGGAACAGCGAGTGGCCAGTCTATGGAACAGAGAGTGATCAGACTATAGAACAGTGAGTGGTCAATCTAGGGGACCGTGAGTGGTCTATCTATGGAACAGTGAGTGGTCAATCTATGGAGCAGTGAGTGGTCAGTTTAAGGAACAGCAAGTTGTCAATCAATCGAACAGACAGGGTGCTCAAGCTATGGAACCGTGAGTTGTCAATTTATGGAACAGCAAGTGGTCAATCTAGGGGACAATGAGTGGTCAGTCTATGTTAAAGCGAGTGGTCAGTCTATGGAACAGCAAGTGGTCAATCTAAGGAACAGAGAGTGGTCAGTCTATGGAACATCATGTGGTCAATCTCTGAAACAGCAAGTGGTCAGTCTATGGAACAGCAAGTGGTCAGTCTATCGAACAGTGAATGGTCAGTCTATGGAACAGCGAGTGGTAATTCTATGGAACAGCGAGGGGACAATTTATGGAACAGTGAGTGGTCAATCTACGGAAAAATGAATTGTCAGTCTATGGAACAGTGACTGGTCAGTCTATGGAACAGTGAGTCATCAATCTCTGGAACAGCGAGTGGTCAGTCTATGGAACAGCGATTGGTCAATCTATGGAACAGTGAGTGTTCAATCTATGGAAATGCGAGTGTTCAATCAGGGGAACAATGAGTGGTCAATCTCTGGAGCAGTGAGTGGTCAATCTAAGGAACAGCGAGTGTTAAGTCTAGGAAACAATGAGTGGTCAATTTCTAGAAAAGCGAGTGGTCAATCTAAGGAATAGCGAGCAGTCAGTCTATGGAACAGCAAGTGGTCAGTCTATGGAACAGTGAGTGGTCACTCTATGGAACAGTGAGTGGTCTGTCGATGGAACAGTGTGTGGTCAGTCTATGGAACAGAGTGTGGTCAGTCCATAGAAGAGCGAGTGTTCAATCTATGGAACAGCGCGTGGTCAATCTATGGAACAGCGAGTGGTCAGTCTATGGAAAAGTGAGTTGTCAGTTTTTGGAACAGCGAGTGATCAATCTATGGAACAGCAAGTGGTCAGTCTATGAAACAGCGACTGGTCAGTCTATGGAACAATGAGTGGTCAGTCTATGGAACAGTGAGTGGTCAATCTATGAAACTGCGAGTGGTCACCCTAAGGAACAGCGAGTGGTCAGTCTATGGAACAGTGAGTAGTCAGTCTATGGAAAATTGAGTGGTCAATCTATGGAACAGTGAGTGGTCAGTCTAAGGAGCAGCGAGTGGTCAATCAATCAATCGAACAGAGTGTGGTCTATCTATGGAACTATGAGTGGTCAATCTATGGAACAGCGAGTATTCAATCCAGGGATCGAGTGATCAGTCTATGGAACAGCAAGTGGTCAATATAAGGAACTGTGAGTAGTCAGTCTATGAAACAGTGAGTGGTCAATCTATGGAACAGTGCGTGGTCAGTCTAAGGAGCAGCGAGTGGTCAATCAATCGAACAGAGTGTGGTCTATCTATGGAACTATGAGTGATCAATCTATGGAACAGCGAGTGTTCAATCCAGGGAACGAGTGGTAAGTCTATGGAACAGCGAGTGGTCAATATAAGGAACTGCGACTGGTCAGTCTATGAAACAGCGAGTGGTCAATCTATGGAACAGTGGGTGGTCAGTCTAAGGAGCAGCGAATGGTCAATCAATCGAACAGAGTGTGGTCTATCTATGGAACTATGAGTGGTCAATCTATGGAACAGCGAGTGTTCAATCCAGGGAACGAGTGGTAAGTCTATGGAACAGCGAGTGGTCAATATAAGGAACTGCGAGTGGTCAGTCTATGAAACAGCGAGTGGTCAATCTATGGAAAAGTGAGTGGTTAATCTTTGGAACAGCGAGTGGTCAATCTGTGGAACTGCAAGTGGCCAATCTATGGAACAGCTTGTGTCCAGTCTCTGGAACAGTGTGTGGTCTATCTATGGAACAGCGAGTAATCAATCTAAGCAAAGGTGAGTGGTCAGTCTAAGGAACAGCGAATGGTCAATCTATTGAACAGAGAGTGGTCAATCTATGGAACCATGAGTGGTCAATCTATGGAAAAGCGAGTGGTCAATCTAGGGAACAATGAGTGGTCAGTCTATGGAGCAGCAAGTGGTCAGTCTATGGAACAGCGTGTGGTCAATATAAGGAACAGCGAGTGGTCAGTCTATGGAACAGCAAGTGGTCAGTCTATTGAACAGTGAGAGGTCAATCTATGGAACAGCGAGTGGTCAATCTATGAAACAGCGAGTGGTCACCCTAAGGAACAGCGAGTGGTCAGCCTATGGAACAGTGAGTAGTCAGTCTATGGAAAATTGAGTGGTCAATCTATGAAACAGTGAGTGGTCACTCTATGGAACAGTGAGTGGTCTGTCGATGGAACAGTGGGTGGTCAGTCTATGGAACAGTGAGTAGTCAGTCTATGGAAAATTGAGTGGTCAATCTATGGAACAGTGAGTGTTCACTCTATGGAACAGTGAGTGGTCTGTCGATGGAACAGTGGATGGTCAGTCTATGGAACAGAGTGTGGTCAGTCCATGGAAGACCGAGTGTTCAATCTATGGAACAGCGCGTGGTGAACCAATGGAACAGCGAGTGGTCTGACTATGGAACAGTCAGTGGTCAATCTATGGAACAGCGAGTGGTCAGTCTATGGAAAAGTGAGTTGTCAGTCTATGGAACAGCGAGTGATCAATCTATGGAACAGCAAGTGGTCAGTCTATGAAACAGCGACTGGTCAGTCTATGCAACAATGAGTGGGCAATCTATGGAACAATGAGTGGTCAATCTATGGAACAGTGAGTGGTCAGTCAATGGGACAGTGAGTAGTCAATTTATGGAACAGTGAGTGGTCAGTCTATTGAACAGTGAGAGGTCAATCTATGGAACAGCGAGTGGTCAATCTATGAAACAGTGAGTGGTCACACTAAGGAACAGCGAGTGGTCAGTCTATGGAACAGTGAGTAGTCAGTCTATGGAAAATTGAGTGGTCAATCTATGGAAAAGTGAGTGGTCACTCTATGGAACAGTGACTGGTCTGTCTATGCAACAGTGGGTGGTCAGTCCATGGAAGAGCGAGTGTTCAATCTATGGAGCAGCGCATGGTGAACCTATGGAACAGCGCATGGTGAACCTATGGAACAGCGAGTGGCCAGTCTATGGAACAGAGAGTGATCAGACTATAGAACAGTGAGTGGTCAATCTAGGGGACAGTGAATGGTCTATCTATGGAACAGTGAGTGGTCAATCTATGGAGCAGTGAGTGGTCAGTTTAAGGAACAGCAAGTTGTCAATCAATCGAACAGACAGGGTGCTCAAGCTATGGAACCGTGAGTTGTCAAATTATGGAACAGCAAGTGGTCAATCTAGGGGACAATGAGTGGTCAGTCTATGTTAAAGCGAGTGGTCAGTCTATGGAACAGCAATTGGTCAATCTAAGGAACAGAGAGTGGTCAGTCTATGGAACAGCATGTGGTCAATCTCTGAAACAGCAAGTGGTCATTCTATGGAACAGCAAGTGGTCAGTCTATCGAACAGTGAATGGTCAGTCTATGGAACAGCGAGTGGTAATTCTATGGAACAGCGAGGGGAAATTTATGGAACAGTGAGTGGTCAATCTATGGAAAAATGAATTGTCAATCTATGGAACAGTGACTGGTCAGTCTATGGAACAGTGAGTCATCAATCTCTGGAACAGCGAGTGGTCAGTCTATGGAACAGCGATTGGTCAATCTATGGAACAGTGAGTGTTCAATCTATGGAAATGCGAGTGTTCAATCAGGGGAACAATGAGTGGTCAATCTCTGGAGCAGTGAGTGGTCAATCTAAGGAACAGCGAGTGTTAAGTCTAGGAAACAATGAGTGGTCAATTTCTAGAAAAGCGAGTGGTCAATCTAAGGAACAGCGAGTAGTCAGTCTATGGAACAGCAAGTGGTCAGTCTATGGAACAGTGAGTGATCAATCATAGAAACATAGAAGATAGGTGCAGGAGTAGGCCATTCGGCTCTTCGAGCCTGCTCCGCCATTCAATGAGATCATGGCTGATCAACCAAATTCAGTACCCTGTCCCTGCCTTCTCCCCATATCCCTTGATCCCTTTAGCCTTAAGAAATATATATAACTCCTTTTTGAATATATTTAATGAACTGGCCTCCACCACCCTCTGTGGCAGAGAATTCCACAGGTTCACCACTCTCTGGGTGTAGAAATTCCCCCTCATTTCAGTCCTAAATGGCTTACCCCTTATCCTTAAACTATGACCTCTGGTTCTGGACTCCCCGGCCATCGGAAACATCCTTCCTGCACCTAGTCTGTCCAGGCCTGACAGAATTTTATAGGTTTCAATGAGGTCCCCTCTCAATCTTCTAAACTCCAGTGCGTATAAGCCCAATCGGCACAAACTCTCCTCATACGTCATTCCTGCCATCCCAGGTATCAGCCTAGTGAATCTTCGCTGCACTCCTTCCATGGCAAGAACGTCCTTCCTCAGTTAAGGCGACCAAAACTGCACCCAATACTCAAGGTGTGGTCTCACCAAGGCGCTGTAGAACTGCAGCAAGACATCATTGTTCCTGTACTCGAACCCTCTTGCTACGAAGGCCAACATACCATTTGCCTTCTTAACCACCTGCTGCACCTGCATGCTTACCTTCAGCGACTGGTGCACAAGAACACCCAGGTCTCTTTGCACTTCCCCTTCTCCCAATCTATTGCCATTCAAATAATAATCTGCCTTCCTGTTTTTGCCACCAAGGTGGATAATCTCACATTTATCCACATTATAGTGAATTTGCCATGTTTCTGCCCAATCACCCAACCTGTACAAATCGTACTGGAGTTTCACAACATCCTCTTCACAGCATACCCTCCCACCCAGCTTTGTGTCATCTGCAAATTTGGAGATATTACTTCCAATTCCCTCGTGCAGATCATTAATATATATTGTGAACAGCTGGAGTCCTCGGACCGATCCTTGCGGTACCCAACTAGTCACTGCCTGCCACTCGGAAAATGACCCATTTATTCCAGCTCTTTGCTTTCTATCTGCCAACCAGTTCTCTATCCAAGTTAATACCTTGCCCCCAATCCCATGTTCCTTAATTTTGCACGCTAATCTCTTATGCGGGACCTTATCAAAAGCCTTCTGAAAGTCCAAATACACCACATCCACCGGTTCTCCCTTCTCTATTTTACCAGTTACATCCTCAAAAAATTCCAGTAGATTAGTCAAGCATGATTTACCTTTTGATAATCCATGTTGACTTTGTCCGATCCTGTCACTGCTTTCCAAACTAAGGAACAGCGAGTTGTCAATCATGGGTCAGTCAATGGAACACCGAGTGGTCAATCGATCCAACAGTGAGTGGTAACACTATGGAACAGTGAGTGGTCACTCTATGGAACAGCGACTGGCCTGTCTACCCAACAGCGTGTGGTCAATCCATGGAACAGCGTGTTGTCAATCTATGGAACAGCGAGTGGTCAATCTATAGAACAGCGAGTGGTCAATCTTTGGAACAGCGAGCGGTCAATCTGTGGAACAGCAAGTCGTCAGTATATGGAACAGCCAGTGGTCAGTCTATGGAACAGCGAGTGGTCAATCTAGGGAATAGCGAGTGGTTAATCTATGGAACAGCAAGTGGCCAATCTATGGAACAGCATGTGGTAAATCTATAGAAGAGCGTGTGGTCTATCTGTGGAACAGTGAGCGTTCAATCTGTGGAACAGCAAGTAGTCAATCTATGGAACAGTTTATGTCCAGGCTCTGTAGCAGCGATGGGTCAATCTATGGAACATTGAGAGGTCTATCTATGGAACAGTGAGTGGTCAATCTATGCAGCAGTGAGTGGTCAGTCTAAGGAACAGCAAGTGGTCAGTCTATGGAACAGCAAGTGGTCAGTCTATGGAACAGCAAGTGGTCACTCTATGGAACAGCGAGTGGTCTATCTATGGAACAGCGAGTAATCAATCTAAGCAAAGGTGAGTGGTCAGTCTAAGGAACAGTGAATGGTCAATCTATTGAACAGAGAGTGGTCAATCTATGGAACCATGAGTGGTCAATCTATGGAAAAGCGAGTGGTCAATCTATGAAACAGCGAGTGGTCACCCTAAGGAGCAGCGAGTGGTCAGTCTATGGAACAGTGAGAGGTCAGTCTATGGAACAGCAAGTGGTCAGTCTATTGAACAGTGAGAGGTCAATCTATTGAACAGCGAGTGGTCAGTCTATGGAACAGTGAGTAGTCAGTCTATGGAAAATTGGGTGGTCAATCTATGGAACAGTGAGTGGTCACTCTATGGAACAGTGAGTGGTCTGTCGATGGAACAGTGTGTGGTCAGTCTATGGAACAGAGCGTGGTCAGTCCATAGAAGAGCGAGTGTTCAATCTATGGAACAGCGCGTGGTGAACCTATGGAACAGCGAGTGGTCTGACTATGGGACAGTCAGTGGTCAATCTATGGAACAGCGAGTGGTCAGTCTATGGAAAAGTGAGTTGTCAGCTTTTGGAACAGCGAGTGATCAATCTATGGAACAGCAAGTGGTCAGTCTATGAAACAGCGACTGGTCAGTCTATGGAACAATGATTGGTCAGTCTATGGAACAGTGAGTGGTCAATCTATGAAACTGCGAGTGGTCACCCTAAGGAACAGCGAGTGGTCAGTCTATGGAACAGTGAGTAGTCAGTCTATGGAAAATTGAGTGGTCAATCTATGGAACAGTGAGTGGTCAGTCTAAGGAGCAGCGAGTGGTCAATCAATCAATCGAACAGAGTGTGGTCTATCTATGGAATCATGAGTGGTCAATCTATGGAACAGCGAGTGTTCAATCTATGGAACAGTGCGTGGTCAGTCTAAGGAGCAGCGAGTGGACAATCAATCGAACAGAGTGTGGTCTATCTATGGAACTATGAGTGATCAATCTATGGAACAGCGAGTGTTCAATCCAGGGAACGAGTGGGAAGTCTATGGAACAGCGAGTGGTCAATCTATGGAACAGTGCGTGGTCAGTCTAAGGAGCAGCGAGTGGACAATCAATCGAACAGAGTGTGGTCTATCTATGGAACTATGAGTGATCAATCTATGGAACAGCGAGTGTTCAATCCAGGGAACGAGTGGGAAGTCTATGGAACAGCGAGTGGTCAATCTATGGAACAGTGCGTGGTCAGTCTAAGGAGCAGCGAGTGGACAATCAATCGAACAGAGTGTGGTCTATCTATGGAACTATGAGTGATCAATCTATGGAACAGCGAGTGTTCAATCCAGGGAACGAGTGGGAAGTCTATGGAACAGCGAGTGGTCAATATAAGGAACTGTGAGTGGTCAGTCTATGAAACAGCGAGTGGTCAATCTATGGAACAGTGGGTGGTCAGTCTAAGGAGCAGCGAGTGGTCAATCAATCGAACAGAGTGTGGTCTATCTATGGAACTATGAGTGGTCAATCTATGGAACAGCGAGTGTTCAATCCAGGGAACGAGTGGTAAGTCTATGGAACAGTGAGTGATCAATATAAGGAACTGCGAGTGGTCAGTCTATGAAACAGCGAGTGGTCAATCTATGGAAAAGTGAGTGGTCAATCTATGGAACAGCGAGTGGTCAATCTGTGGAACTGCAAGTGGTCAATCTATGGAACAGCTTGTGTCCAGTCTCTGGAACAGTGAGTGGTCTATCTATGGAACAGCGAGTAATCAATCTAAGCAAAGGTGAGTGGTCAGTCTAAGGAACAGCGAATGGTCAATCTATTGAACAGAGAGTGGTCAATCTATGGAACCATGAGTGGTCAATCTATGGAAAAGCGAGTGGTCAATCTAGGGAACAATGAGTGGTCCGTCTATGGAGCAGCAAGTGATCAGTATATGGAACAGCGTGTGGTCAATATAAGGAACAGCGAGTGGTCAGTCTATGGAACAGCAAGTGGTCAGTCTATTGAACAGTGAGAGGTCAATCTATGGAACAGCGAGTGGTCAATCTATGAAACAGCGAGTGGTCACCCTAAGGAACAGCGAGTGGTCAGTCTATGGAACAGTGAGTAGTCAGTCTATGGAAAATTGAGTGGTCAATCAATGAAACAGTGAGTGGTCACTCTATGGAACAGTGAGTGGTCTGTCGATGGAACAGTGGGTGGTCAGTCTATGGAACAGTGAGTAGTCAGCCTATGGAAAATTGAGTGGTCAATCTATGGAACAGTGAGTGTTCACTCTATGGAACAGTGAGTGGTCTGTCGATGGAACAGTGGATGGTCAGTCTATGGAACAGAGTGTGGTCAGTCCATGGAAGAGCGAGTGTTCAATCTATGGAACAGCGCATGGTGAACCTATGGAACAGCGAGTGGTCTGACTATGGAACAGTCAGTGGTCAATCTATGGAACAGCGAGTGGTCAGTCTATGGAACAGCAAGTGGTCACTCTATGGAACAGCGAGTGGTCTATCTATGGAACAGCGAGTAATCAATCTAAGCAAAGGTGAGTGGTCAATCTAAGGAACAGCGAGTGGTCAATCTATTGAACAGAGATTGGTCAATCTATGGAACCATGAGTGGTCAATCTATGGAAAAGCGAGTGGTCAATCGAGGGAACAATGTGTGGTCAGTCTCTGGAGCAGCAAGTGGTCATTCTATGGAACAATGTGTGGTCAATATAAGGAACAGCGAGTGGTCAGTCTGTGGAACAGCAAGTGGTCAGTCTATTGAACAGTGAGAGGTCAATCAGTGGAACAGCGAGTGGTCAATCTATGAAACAGCGAGTGGTCACCCTAAGGAACAGCGCGTGGTCACTCTAGGGAACAGTGAGTAGTCAGTCTATGGAAAATTGAGTGGTCAATCTATGAAACAGTGAGTGTTCACTCTATGGAACAGTGAGTGGTCTGTCGATGGAACAGTGGGTGGTCAGTCTATGGAACAGAGTGTGGTCAGTCCATGGAAGAGGGAGTGTTCAATCTATGGAACAGCGCGTGGTGAACCTATGGAACAGCGAGTGGTCTGACTATGGAACAGTCAGTGGTCAATCTATGGAACAGCGAGTGGTCAGTCTATGGAAAAGTGAGCTGTCCATCTATGGAACAGCGAGTGATCAATCTATGGAACAGCAAGTGCTCAGTCTATGAAACAGCGACTGGTCAGTCTATGGAACAATGAGTGGGCAATCTATGGAACAATGAGTGGTCAATCTATGGAACAGTGAGTGATCAGTCAATGGGACAGTGAGTAGTCAATTTATGGAACAGTGAGTGGTCAGTCTATTGAACAGTGAGAGGTCAATCTATGGAACAGCGAGTGGTCAATCTATGAAACAGTGAGTGGTCACACTAAGGAACAGCGAGTGGTCAGTCTATGGAACAGTGAGTAGTCAGTCTATGGAAAATTGTGTGGTCAATCTATGGAACAGTGAGTGGTCACTCTATGGAACAGCGACTGGTCTGTCTATGCAACAGTGGGTGGTCAGTCCATGGAAGAGCGAGTGTTCAATCTATGGAACAGCGCATGGTGAACCTATGGAACAGCGCATGGTGAATCTATGGAACAGCGAGTGGTCAGCCTATGGAACAGAGAGTGGTCAGACTATAGAACAGTGAGTGGTCAATCTAGGGGACCGTGAGTGGTCTATCTATGGAACAGTGAGTGATCAATCTATGGAGCAGTGAGTGGTCAGTTTAAGGAACAGCAAGTTGTCAATCAATCGAACAGACAGGGTGCTCAATCTATGGAACCGTGAGTTGTCAAATTATGGAACAGCAAGTGGTCAATCTAGGGGACAATGAGTGGTCAGTCTATGGTAAAGCGAGTGGTCAGTCTATGGAACAGCAAGTGGTCAATCTAAGGAACAGAGAGTGGTCAGTCTATGGAACAGCATGTGGTCAATCTCTGAAACAGCATGTGGTCAGTCTATGGAACAGCAAGTGGTCAGTCTATCGAACAGTGAATGGTCAGTCTATGGAACAGCGAGTGGTAATTCTATGGAACAGCGAGTGGACAATTTATGGAACAGTGAGTGGTCAATCTATGGAAAAATGAATTGTCAGTCTATGGAACAGTGACTGGTCAGTCTATGGAACAGTGAGTCATCAATCTCTGGAACAGCGAGTGGTCAGTCTATGGAACAGCGATTGGTCAATCTATGGAACAGTGCGTGTTCAATCTATGGAAATGCGAGTGTTCAATCAGGGGAACAATGAGTGGTCAATCTCTGGAGCAGTGAGTGGTCAATCTAAGGAACAGCGAGTGTTAAGTCTAGGAAACAATGAGTGGTCAATTTCTAGAAAAGCGTGTGGTCAATCTAAGGAACAGCGAGTAGTCAGTCTATGGAACAGCGAGTGGTCAGTCTATGGAACAGTGAGTGGTCAATCATAGAATCATAGAAGAGAGGCGCAGGAGTATGCCATTCGGCCCTTCGAGCCTGCTCCGCCATTCAATGAGATCATGGCTGATCAACCAAATTCAGTACCCTCTCCCTGCCTTCTCCCCATATCCCTTGATCCCTTTAGCTTTAAGAAATATATATAACTCCTTTTTGAAGATATTTAATGAACTAGCCTCCACCGCCCTCTGTGGCAGAGAATTCCACAGGTTCACCACTCTCTGGGTGTAGAAATTCCCCCTCATTTCAGTCCTAAATGGCTTACCCCTTATCCTTAAAGTATGACCTCTGGTTCTGGACTCCCCGGCCATCGGAAACATCCTTCCTGCACCTAGTCTGTCCAGGCCTGACAGAATTTTATAGGTTTCAATGAGGTCCCCTCTCAATCTTCTAAACTCCAGTGAGTATAAGCCCAATCGGCACAAACTCTCCTCATACGTCATTCCTGCCATCCCAGGTATCAGCCTAGTGAATCTTCGCTGCACTCCTTCCATGGCAAGAACGTCATTCCTCAGATAAGGCGACCAAAACTGCACCCAATACTCAAGGTGTGGTCTCACCAAGGCGCTGTAGAACTGCAGCAAGACATCATTGTTCCTGTACTCGAACCCTCTTGCTACGAATGCCAACATACCATTTGCCTTCTTAACCACCTGCTGCACCTGCATGCTTACCTTCAGCGACTGGTGCACAAGAACACCCAGGTCTCTTTGCACTTCCCCTTCTCCCAATCTATTGCCATTCAAATAATAATCTGCCTTCCTGCTTTTGCCACCAAGGTGGTTAATCTCACATTTATCCACATTATAGTGCATTTGCCATGTTTCTGCCCAATCACCCAACCTGTACAAATCGTACTGGAGTTTCACAACATCCTCTTCACAGCATACCCTCCCACCCAGCTTTGTGTCATCTGCAAATTTGGAGATATTACTTCCAATTCCCTCGTCCAGATCATTAATATATATTGTGAACAGCTGGAGTCCTCGGACCGATCCTTGCGGTACCCAACTAGTCACTGCCTGCCACTCGGAAAACGACCCGTTTATTCCAGCTCTTTGCTTTCTATCTGCCAACCAGTGCTCTATCCAAGTTAATACCTTGCCCCCAATCCCATGTTCCTTAATTTTGCACGCTAATCTCTTATGCGGGACCTTATCAAAAGCCTTCTGAAAGTCCAAATACACCACATCCACTGGTTCTCCCTTCTCTATTTTACCAGTTACATCCTCAAAAAATTCCAGTAGATTAGTCAAGCATGATTTACCTTTTGATTATCCATGTTGACTTTGTCCGATCCTCTCACTGCTTTCCAAACTAAGGAACAGCGAGTTGTCAATCACTGGAACAGCGATTGGTCAGTCAATGGAACACTGAGTGGTCAATCGATGCAACAGTGAGTGGTAACTCTATGGAACAGTGAGTGGTCACTCTATGGAACAGCGACTGGCCTGTCTACCCAACAGCGTGTGGTCAATCCATGGAACAGCGTGTTGTCAATCTATGGAACAGCGAGTGGTCAATCTATAGAACAGCGAGTGGTCAATCTTTGGAACAGCGAGCGGTCAATCTGTGGAACAGCAATTCGTCAGTATATGGAACAGCCAGTGGTCAGTCTATGGAACAGCGAGTGGTCAATCTAGGGAATAGCGAGTGGTTAATCTATGGAACAGCAAGTGGCCAATCTATGGAACAGCATGTGGTAAATCTATAGAACAGCGTGTGGTCTATCTATGGAACAGTGAGTGTTCAATCTGTGGAAAATCAAGTAGTCAATCTATGGAACAGCTTATGTCCAGGCTCTGGAGCAGCGATTGGTCAATCTATGGAACATTGAGAGGTCTATCTATGGAACAGTGAGTGGTCAATCTATGCAACAGTGAGTGGTCAGTCTAAGGAACAGCAAGTGGTCAGTCTATGGAACAGCAAGTGGTCAGTCTATGGAACAGCGAGTGGTGATGCTATGGAACAGCAAGTGGTCAGTCTATGGAAAAGCAAGTGGTCTATCTATGGAACAGCGAGTAATCAATCTAAGCAAAGGTGAGTGGTCAGTCTAAGGAACAGCGAGTGGTCAATCTATTGAACAGAGATTGGTCAATCTATGGAACCATGAGTGGTCAATCTATGGAAAAGCGAGTGGTCAATCTAGGGAACAATGAGTGGTCAGTCTATGGAGCAGCAAGTGGTCATTCTATGGAACAATGTGTGGTCAGTATAAGGAACAGCGAGTGGTCAGTCTATGGAACAGCAAGTGGTCAGTCTATTGAACAGTGAGAGGTCAATCAGTGGAACAGCGAGTGGTCAATCTATGAAACAGCGAGTGGTCACCCTAAGGAACAGCGCATGGTCAGTCTATGGAACAGTGAGTAGTCAGTCTATGGAAAATTGAGTGGTCAATCTAGGAAACAATGAGTGGTCACTCTATGGAACAGTGAGTGGCCTGTCGATGGAACAGTGGGTGGTCAGTCTATGGAACAGTAAGTAGTCAGTCTATGGAAAATTGAGTGGTCAATCTACGGAACAGTGAGTGTTCACTCTATGGAACAGTGAGTGGGCTGTCGATGGAACAGTGGGTGGTCAGTCTATGGAACAGAGAGTGGTCAGTCCATGGAAGAGCGAGTGTTCAATCTATGGAACAGCGCATGGTGAACCTATGGAACAGCGAGTGGTCTGACTATGGAACAGTCAGTGGTCAATCTATGGAACAGCGAGTGGTCAGTCTGTGGAAAAGTGAGTTGTCCATCTATGGAACAGCGAGTGATCAATCTATGGAACAGCAAGTGGTCAGTCTATGAAACAGCGACTGGTCAGTCTATGGAACAATGAGTGGGCAATCTATGGAACAGTGAGTGGTCAATCTATGGAACAGTGAGTGATCAGTCAATGGGACAGTGAGTAGTCAATTGATGGAACAGTGAGTGGTCAGTCTATTGAACAGTGAGAGGTCAATCTATGGAAGATCGAGTGGTCAATCTATGAAACAGTGAGTGGTCACCCTAAGGAACAGTGAGTAGTCAGTCTATGGAAAATTGAGTGGTCAATCTATGGACCAGTGAGTGGTCACTCTATGGAACAGCGACTGGTCTGTCTATGGAACAGTGGGTGGTCAGTCCATGGAAGAGCGAGTGTTCAATCTATGGAACAGCGCATGGTGAACCTATGGAACAGCGAGTGGTCAGTCTATGGAACAGAGAGTGGTCAGACTATAGAACAGTGAGTGGTCAATCTAGGGGACCGTGAGTGGTCTATCTATGGAACATTGAGTGGTCAATCTATGGAGCAGTGAGGTGTCAGTTTAAGGAACAGCAAGCTTTCAATCAATCGAACAGACAGGGTGCTCAAGCTATGGAACCGTGAGTTGTCAAATTATGGAACAGCAAGTGGTCACTCTAGAGGACAATGCGTGGTCAGTCTATGGTAAGGCAAGTGGTCAGTCTATGGAACAGCAAGTGGTCAATCTAAGGAACAGAGAGTGGTCAGTCTATGGAACAGCATGTGGTCAATCTCTGAAAAGCAAGTGGTCAGTCTATGGAACAGCGAGTGGTCATTCTATGGAACAGCGAGTGGACAATTTATGGAACAGTGAGTGGTCAATCTATGGAAAAATGAATTGTCAGTCTATGGAACAGTGAGTGGTCAGCCTATGGAACAGCGAGTCATCAATCTCTGGAACAGCGAGTGGTCAGTCTATGGAACAACGATTGGTCAATCTATGGAACAGTGAGTGTTCAATCTATGGAAATGTGAGTGTTCAATCAAGGGAACAATGAGTGGTCAATCTCTGGAGCAGTGAGTGGTCAACCTAAGGAACAGCGAGTGTTAAGTCTAGGAAAGAATGAGTGGTGAATTTCTAGAACAGCGAGTGGTCAATCTAACGAACAGTGAGTGGTCAGTCTATGGAACAGCGAGTGGTCAATCTAAGGAACAGCGAGTGGTCAGTCTATGGAACAGTGAGTGGTCAATCATAGAATCATAGAAGATAGGCGCAGGTGTAGGCCAATCGGCCCTTCGAGCCTGCTCCGCCATTCAATGAGATCATGCCTGGGTCACTCTATGGAACTCTATGGAACAGCGAGTGATCAGTCTATGGAACAGCGAGTGGTCAATCTATGGATCAGTGAGTGGCCAGTCTACCCAACAGCATGTGGTCAATCTATGGCACAGCGAGTTGTCAATGTATGGAACCGCAAGTGGTCAATCTATGGAACAGCGAGTGGTCAAACTATGGAAGAGCTAGTGGTCAGTCTATGGAACAGTGAGTAGTCAGTCAATGGAACAGTGAGTGTTCTGTCCATGGAACAGGCTGTGCTCAGTCTATGGATCAGCGAGTGGTCAATCTATGGAACAGCGAGTGTTCAATCTATGGAACAGTGAGTGGTCAATTTATGGAACAGCTAGTGTCCAGTCTCTGGAAGAGCGATTGGTTAATCTATGGAACAGCGAGTGTTCAATCGATGGAACAGCGAGTGATCAATCTTTGGAACAGTGTGTGGTCTATCTATGGAACAATGAGTGGTCAATCTATGGATCAGCAAGTTGTCAATCTATGGAACAGTGAGTGGCCACCCTGTCGAACAGTGAGTGGTCAGTCTATGGAACAGTGAATAGTCAGTCTATGGAACAGTGAATAGTCAGTCTATGGAACAGTGAGTGGTCAGTCTAAGGAACAGCGAGTGATCAAGCAATCGAACAGAGAGTGGTCAATCTATGGAACCATGAGTGGTCAGTCTATGGTGGAGCAAGTAGTCAGTCTATGGAACAGCGTGTGGCCAATATAAGGGACAGTGAGTGTTCAATCTATGGAACAGCAAATGGTCAATCTATGGAACAGCGAGTGGTCACCTCATGGAACATTGCGTGGTCAGTCTATGGAAAAGTGAGTGGTCAGTCTATTGAGCAGCGTGTGGTCAGTCTATGGAACAGCAAGTGGTCAAACTATGGAACAGTGATAGGTCAATCTATGGAATAGCTAGTGTCCAGACTCTGGAACAGCGAGTGGTCAATCTGTGGAGCAGCGAGTGGTCTATCTATGAAACAGTGAGTGGTCAATCTACTGAACAGTGAGTGGTCAGTCTAAGGAACAGGGAGTTGTCAATCAATCGAACAGAGCGTGGTCAAGCTATGGACCCGTGAGTGGTCAAACTATGGAACAGTGAGTAGTCAAACTAGGGAACCATGAGTGGTCAGTCTATGGAAAAGTCAGTGGTCAGTCTATGGAAAAGTCAGTTGTCAATCTAAGGAACAGCGAGTGGTCAGTCTATGAAACAACATGTGGTCAATCTATGGAGCAGCGAGTGGTCAGTCTATAGAAAAGCAAGTGGTCAGTCTATGGAAGATTGAGTGGTCAGTCGATGGAACAGCATGTGTTCAGTCAATGGAACAGTGAGTGGTCACAATATGGAACAGCGAGCAGTGTACCTATGGAACAGCAAGTGGTCAGTCTATGGAACAGCGAGTGGTCACTCTATTGAACAGCGAGTGGCAATATAAGGGACAGAGAGTGGTCAGTCTATGAAACAGCGAGTGGTCAATCTCTGGAACACGAGAGATCAGTCTGTGAAACAGCATGTGGTCAATCTATGGAACAGCGTGTGGTCTATCTATGGAACAGTGAGTGGTCAATCTGTGGAACAGCAAGTAGTCAATCTGTGGAACAGCAAGTGGTCAATCTATGGATCAGCTTGTGTCCAGTCTTTGGAACAGCGATTGGTCAATCTATGGAACAGCGAGTCGTCTATCTATGGAATAGCGAGTGGTTAATCTGTGCAGCAGTGAGTGGTCAGTCTAAGGAACTGCGAGTGGTCAATCAATCGAACAGAGAGTGGTCAATCTATGGAACCCTAAGTGGTCAATTTATGGAACAGCGAGATGTCAATCTAGGGAACAATGAGTCATCAGTCTTTGGAACAGTGAGTGGTCAATCTATAAACAGCTAGTGTCCAGTCTCTGGAACAGCGATTGTTCAATCTATGGAAACATGAGTGGTCAATCTATGGAACAGCGAGTGGTCAATCTAGGGAATGAGTGGTCAGTCTATGGAACAGCAAGTTGTCAGTCGATGGTACAGCGAGCGGTCAATATAAGGAACAGGGCATGGTCAGTCTATGAAACAGCGAGTGGTCAATTTATGGAACAGCAAGTGGCCAGTCTATGGAACAGTGAGTGGTCAGTCTATGGAACAGCGACTGATCAATCTATGGAACAGCCAGTGGTCAGTCTGTGGAACAGCGAGTTGTCAATCTATGGAACAGCGTGTGGTCAATCTATGAAACAGTGAGTGGTCAGTCTATGGAACTGCGTGTGGTTAATCTATGGAACAGCGAGTGGTCAGTCTAAGGAACAGCGATTGGTCAATCTATGAAACAGCGAGTGGTCAATCTATGGAACAGCAAGTGGTCAGTTGATTGAACAGTGAGTGTTCAATCTATGGAACAGCGTGTCATCACACTAAGGAACAGCGAGTGGTCAGTCTATGCAACAGTGAGTAGTCAGTCTATGCAACAGGCACTGGTCAGTCTATGGAAAAGTGAGTGGTCAGTCAATGGTACAGCGAAAAGTCAGTCTATGGAACAGCGAGTGGTCAACCTATGGAACATTGAGCATACAGTCTATGGAACAGCGAGTGGTCAATATATGGAACAGAGCATGGTCTATCTATGGAACAGCAAGTGGTCAATCTATGGAAGAGTGAATGGTCAATCTATGGAACAGCTAGTGTCCAGTCTCTGGAACAGCGAGTGGTCAATCTATGGAGCAGCGAGTGGTCTATCTATGGAACAGCGAGTGGTCTATCTATGGAAAAGTGAGTGGCCAGTCTAAGGAACAGCGAATTGTCAATCAATCGAACAGGCTGTGGTCAAGCTATAGACACATGAGTGTCTGAACTATGGAACAGTGAGTAGTCAATCTAGGGAACAATGAGTGGTCAGTCTATGGAACAGTGAGTTGTCAATCTATGGAACAGTGAACGGTCAATCTAAGGAACAGCGAGTGTCAATCTAAGGAACAGCGAGTGTTCAGTCTATCGAACAGCAAGTGGTCAGTCTATGGAACAGTGAGTGGTCAGTCTATGGAACATTGAGTGGTCAGTCTTTGGAACAGTGAGTGGTCACTCTATGGAACAGCAACTGGTCAGTCTATGGAACTGTGAGTGGTCAGTCTATGGAACAGAGTGTGGTTAATCAATGGAACAGCGAGTGTTCAATCTATGGAACAGCGAGTGGTGAACCGATGGAACTGCGAGTGGTCAGTCTATGGAACAGAGTGTGGTCAGAACATAACAGTGAGTGGTCAATCTAGGGGACAGCGAGTGGTCTATCTATGGAACAGCAAGTGGTCAATCTATGGCGCAGTGAGTGGTCAATCTAGGGAACAATGAGTGGTTAGTCTATGGAAAAGTGAGTGGTCAGTCAATGGAACAGCGAGTGGACAATCTAATGAACAGCGAGTGGTCAGTCTATGGAACAGTGTGTGGTCAACCTCTGGAAGAGTGAGTGGTCAGTCTGTGGAACAGAAAGTGGTCAGTCTATGGAACAGCGAATGGTCAGTCTATGGAACAGCGAATGGTCAGTCTATGGAACAGTGAGTGATAAATTTATGGAACAGTGAGTGGTAAGTCTGTGGAACTGTGAGTGGTCAATCTAGGGAAAAATAAATTTCAGTCTATGGAACAGCGGGTGGTCAATCTTAGGAACAGCGAGTGGTCAGTCTATGGAACAGTGAGTCATCCATCTCTGGAACAGCGAGTTGTCAGTCTATGGAACTGCGAGTGGTCAATATCTGGAACAGCGAGTGGTCAATCTAAGGAACAGCAAGTGGTGAGTCTATGGAACAGCGAGATGTCAATCTAAGGAACAGTGAGCGGTCAGTATATGGAACAGCGAGTGGTCAAACTAAGGATCAGCGAGTGGTCAATCACTGGAAAAGTGAGTGGTCAGTCAATGGAACACCGAGTGGTCAATCGATGCAACTGTGAGTGGTTCCTCTATGTAACAGTGAGTGGTCAGTCTATGGAACAGCAGGTGCTCAATCTATGAAATAGTGAGTGGTCACTCTATGGAACAGCGAGTGATCAGTCTATGGAACAGCGAGTGGTCAATCTATGGATCAGTGAGTGGCCAGTCTACCCAACAGCATGTGGTCAATCTATGGAACAGCGAGTTGTCAATGTATGGAACCGCAAGTGGTCAACCGATGGAACAGCGAGTGGTCAAACTATGGAAGAGCTAGTGGTCAGTCTATGGAACAGTGAGTAGTCAGTCAATGGAACAGTGAGTGTTCTGTCCATGGAACAGGCTGTGGTCAGTCTATGGATCAGCGAGTGGTCAATCTATGGAACAGCGAGTGTTCAATCTATGGAACAGTGAGTGGTCAATTTATGGAACAGCTAGTGTCCAGTCTCTGGAAGAGCGATTGGTTAATCTATGGAACAGCGAGTGTTCAATCTATGGAACAGTGTGTGGTCTATCTATGGAACAATGAGTGGTCAATCTATGGATCAGCAAGTTGTCAGTCTATGGAACAGTGAGTGATCAATATCAGGAACAGTGAGTGGTCAATCTATGGAACAGCGAGTGGTCACCCTGTCGAACAGTGAGTGGTCAGTCTATGGAACAGTGAATAGTCAGTCTATGGAACAGTGAATAGTCAGTCTATGGAACAGTGAGTGGTCAGCCTATGGAACAGCAAGTGGTCAGCCCATGGAACAGTGAGTGGTCAACCTATGGAACAGTGAGTGGTCAGTCTATGAAACAGCGAGTGGTCAATCTATGGAACAAGGAATGGTCAATATATGGAACAGTGAGTGGTCAATTTATGGAACAGCTGGTATCCAGTCTCTGGAACAATGAGTGGTCAATCTGTGGAGCAGCGAATATTCTAACTATGGAATAGTGAGTGGTCAATCTATGGAACAGTGAGTGGTCAATCTATGGAACCACGAGTGGTCAGTCTATGGAACAGTGTGAGGTCAATCTATGGAAAAGTGATTGGTCAATCTATGGAACAGTGAGTGGTCAGTCTATGCAACCATGAGTGGTCAATCTTGGAAACAGCAAGTGATCAATCTAAGGAACAGCATGTGTTCAGTCTATGGAAAAGTGAATGGTCAGTATGAGTGGTCAATCTATAGAACAGTGAGTGGTCAGTCTATGGATCAGCATGTGGTCAGTCTATGGAACAGCATGTGGTCAACCTATAGAACAGCGAGTGGTCTATCTATGGAACAGCGAGTGGTTAATCTATAAACAGCTAGTTTCCAGTCTCTGGAACAGTGATTCGTCAATCTACGGAACAGTGAGTGATCAAAATATGGAACAACAAGTAGTCAATCTATGCAACCGTGAGTGGTCAATATATGGAACAGCGAGTGGTCAATCTAGGGAACAAGTGGTCAGTCTATGGAACCATGAGTGGTCAGTCTATGGAACAGTGAGTGGTCAATATAAGGAACAGCGAGTGGTCAGTCTATGAAACAGCGAGTGGTCAGTCTATGAAACAGCGAGTGGGCAGTCTATGAAACAGCGAGTGGTCAATCTCTGGAACAGAGTGTGATCAATCTATGGAACAGCAAATGGTTTATCTATGGAATTGTGAGTGGTCAATCTACGCAACAGTGAGTGGTCAGTCTAAGGAACAGCGAGTGATCAAGCAATCGAACAGAGAGTGGTCAATCTATGGAACCATGAGTGGTCAGTCTATGGTGGAGCAAGTAGTCAGTCTATGGAACAGCGTGTGGCCAATATAAGGGACAGTGAGTGTTCAATCTATGGAACAGAAAATGGTCAATCTATGGAACAGCGAGTGGTCACCCCATGGAACATTGCGTGGTCAGTCTATGGAAAAGTGAGTGGTCAGTCTATTGAGCAGCGTGTGGTCAGTCTATGGAACAGCAAGTGGTTAATCTATGGAACAGTGATAGGTCAATCTATGGAATAGCTAGTGTCCAGACTCTGGAACAGCGAGTGGTCAATCTGTGGAGCAGCGAGTGGTCTATCTATGAAACAGCGAGTGGTCAATCTACTGAACAGTGAGTGGTCAGTCTAAGGAACAGTGAGTTGTCAATCAATCGAACAGAGTGTGGTCAAGCTATGGACCCGCGAGTGGTCAAACTATAGAACAGTGAGTAGTCAAACTAGGGAACCATGAGTGGTTAGTCTATGGAAAAGTCAGTGGTCAGTCTATGGTACAGCGAGTTGTCAATCTAAGGAACAGCGAGTGGTCAGTCTATGAAATAACATGTGGTCAATCTCTGGAGCAGCGAGTGGTCAGTCTATAGAAAAGCAAGTGGTCAGTCTATGGAAGATTGAGTGGTCAGTCTATGGAACAGCAGGTGTTCAGTCAATGGAACAGTGAGTGGTCACAATATGGAACAGCGAGCAGTGTACCTATGGAACAGCAAGTGGTCAGTCTATGGAACAGCGAGCAGTGTACCTATGGAACAGCAAGTGGTCAGTCTATGGAACAGCGAGTGGTCACTCTATGGAACAGCGAGTGGTCAATATAAGGGACATAGAGTGGTCAGTCTATGAAACAGCGAGTGGTCAATCTCTGGAACACGAGAGATCAGTCTGTGAAACAGCATGTGGTCAATCTATGGAACAGCGTGTGGTCTATCTATGGAACAGTGAGTGGTCAATCTGTGGAACAGCAAGTGGTCAATCTGTGGAACAGCAAGTGGTCAGTCTATGGAACAGCGAGTCATCAATCTCTGGAACAGCGAGTGGTCAGTCTTTGGAACTGCGAGTAGTCAATCTCTGGAACACCGAGTGGTCAATCTAAAGAACAGCAAGTGGTGAGTCTATGGAACAGCGAGTTGTCAATCTAAGGAACAGTGAGCAGCCAGTCTATGGAACAGCGAGTGGTCAAACTAAGGAACAGCGAGTGGTCAATCACTGGAAAAGTGAGTGGTCAGTCAATGGAACACCGAGGGGTCAATCGATGCAACAGTGAGTTGTTCCTCTGTGGAACAGTGAGTGGTCAGTCTATGGAACAGCAGGTGGTCAATCTATGAAATAGTGAGTGGGCACTCTATGGAACAGTGAGTGATCAGTCTATGCAACAGCGAGTGGTCAATCTATGGATCAGCGAGTGGCCAGTCTACCCAACAGCATGTGGTCAATCTATGGAACAGCGAGTGGTGAACCGATGGAACTGCGAGTGGTCAGTCTATGGAACAGAGTGTGGTCAGAACATAACAGTGAGTGGTCAATCTAGGGGACAGCGAGTGGTCTATCTATGGAACAGCGAGTGCTCAATCTATGGCGCAGTGAGTGGTCAATCTAGGGAACAATGAGTGGTTAGTCTATGGAAAAGTGAGTGGTCAGTCAATGGAACAGCGAGTGGACAATCTAATGAACAGCGAGTGATCAGTCTATGGAACAGCGAGTGGTCAATCTATGGATCAGTGAGTGGCCAGTCTACCCAACAGCATGTGGTCAATCTATGGAACAGCGAGTTGTCAATCTATGGAACTGCAAGCGGTCAATCTATGGAACAGCGAGTGGTCAATCTATGGAAGAGCTAGTGGTCAGCCTATGAAACAGTGAGTAGTCAGTCAATGGGACAGTGAATGTTCTGTCTATGGAACAGCCAGTGGTCAGTCTATGGACCAGCGAGCGGTCAATCTATGGAACAGCGAGTGTTCAATCTATGGAACAGTGAGTGGTCAATTTATGGAACAGCTAGTGTCCAGTCTCTGGAACAGCGATTGGTTAATCTATGGAACAGCGAGTGTTCAATCTATGGAACAGTGAGTGGTCAATCTTTGGAACAGTGAGTGGTCTATCTAGGGAACAATGAGTGGTCAATCTATGGATCAGCAAGTGGTCAGTCTATGGAACAGCGAGTGTTCAATATAAGGAACAGTGAGTGGTCAATCTATGGAAAACCGAGTGGTCAACCTGTGGAACAGTGAGTGGTCAGTCTATGGAACAGTGAATAGTCAGTCTATGGACCAGTGAGTGTTCAATCTATGGAACTGGGAGTGGTCAATCTATGGAACTGCGTGTGGTTAATCTATGGAACAGCGAGTGGTCAGTCTAAGGAACAGCGATTGGTCAATCTATGAAACAGCGAGTGGTCAATCTATGGAACAGCAAGTGGTCAGTTGATTGAACAGTGAGTGGTCAATCTATGGAACAGCGTGTCATCACACTAAGGAACAGCGAGTGGTCAGTCTATGCAACAGTGAGTAGTCAGTCTATGCAACAGGCACTGGTCAGTCTATGGAAAAGTGAGTGGTCAGTCAATGGTACAGCGAAAAGTCAGCCTATGGAACAGCGAGTGGTCAACCTATGGAACATTGAGCATACAGTCTATGGAACAGCGAGTGGTCAATATATGGAACAGAGCATGGTCTATCTATGGAACAGCAAGTGGTCAATCTATGGAAGAGTGAATGGTCAATCTATGGAACAGCTAGTGTCCAGTCTCTGGAACAGCGAGTGGTCAATCTATGGAGCAGCGAGTGGTCTATCTATGGAACAGCGAGTGGTCTATCTATGGAAAAGTGAGTGGCCAGTCTAAGGAACAGCGAATTGTCAATCAATCGAACAGGCTGTGGTCAAGCTATAGACACATGAGTGTCTGAACTATGGAACAGTGAGTAGTCAATCTAGGGAACAATGAGTGGTCAGTCTATGGAACAGTGAGTTGTCAATCTATGGAACAGTGAACGGTCAATCTAAGGAACAGCGAGTGTCAATCTAAGGAACAGCGAGTGTTCAGTCTATCGAACAGCAAGTGGTCAGTCTATGGAACAGTGAGTGGTCAGTCTATGGAACATTGAGTGGTCAGTCTTTGGAACAGTGAGTGGTCACTCTATGGAACAGCAACTGGTCAGTCTATGGAACTGTGAGTGGTCAGTCTATGGAACAGAGTGTGGTTAATCAATGGAACAGCGAGTGTTCAATCTATGGAACAGCGAGTGGTGAACCGATGGAACTGCGAGTGGTCAGTCTATGGAACAGAGTGTGGTCAGAACATAACAGTGAGTGGTCAATCTAGGGGACAGCGAGTGGTCTATCTATGGAACAGCAAGTGGTCAATCTATGGCGCAGTGAGTGGTCAATCTAGGGAACAATGAGTGGTTAGTCTATGGAAAAGTGAGTGGTCAGTCAATGGAACAGCGAGTGGACAATCTAATGAACAGCGAGTGGTCAGTCTATGGAACAGTGTGTGGTCAACCTCTGGAAGAGTGAGTGGTCAGTCTGTGGAACAGAAAGTGGTCAGTCTATGGAACAGCGAATGGTCAGTCTATGGAACAGCGAATGGTCAGTCTATGGAACAGTGAGTGATAAATTTATGGAACAGTGAGTGGTAAGTCTGTGGAACTGTGAGTGGTCAATCTAGGGAAAAATAAATTTCAGTCTATGGAACAGCGGGTGGTCAATCTTAGGAACAGCGAGTGGTCAGTCTATGGAACAGTGAGTCATCCATCTCTGGAACAGCGAGTTGTCAGTCTATGGAACTGCGAGTGGTCAATATCTGGAACAGCGAGTGGTCAATCTAAGGAACAGCAAGTGGTGAGTCTATGGAACAGCGAGATGTCAATCTAAGGAACAGTGAGCGGTCAGTATATGGAACAGCGAGTGGTCAAACTAAGGATCAGCGAGTGGTCAATCACTGGAAAAGTGAGTGGTCAGTCAATGGAACACCGAGTGGTCAATCGATGCAACTGTGAGTGGTTCCTCTATGTAACAGTGAGTGGTCAGTCTATGGAACAGCAGGTGCTCAATCTATGAAATAGTGAGTGGTCACTCTATGGAACAGCGAGTGATCAGTCTATGGAACAGCGAGTGGTCAATCTATGGATCAGTGAGTGGCCAGTCTACCCAACAGCATGTGGTCAATCTATGGAACAGCGAGTTGTCAATGTATGGAACCGCAAGTGGTCAACCGATGGAACAGCGAGTGGTCAAACTATGGAAGAGCTAGTGGTCAGTCTATGGAACAGTGAGTAGTCAGTCAATGGAACAGTGAGTGTTCTGTCCATGGAACAGGCTGTGGTCAGTCTATGGATCAGCGAGTGGTCAATCTATGGAACAGCGAGTGTTCAATCTATGGAACAGTGAGTGGTCAATTTATGGAACAGCTAGTGTCCAGTCTCTGGAAGAGCGATTGGTTAATCTATGGAACAGCGAGTGTTCAATCTATGGAACAGTGTGTGGTCTATCTATGGAACAATGAGTGGTCAATCTATGGATCAGCAAGTTGTCAGTCTATGGAACAGTGAGTGATCAATATCAGGAACAGTGAGTGGTCAATCTATGGAACAGCGAGTGGTCACCCTGTCGAACAGTGAGTGGTCAGTCTATGGAACAGTGAATAGTCAGTCTATGGAACAGTGAATAGTCAGTCTATGGAACAGTGAGTGGTCAGCCTATGGAACAGCAAGTGGTCAGCCCATGGAACAGTGAGTGGTCAACCTATGGAACAGTGAGTGGTCAGTCTATGAAACAGCGAGTGGTCAATCTATGGAACAAGGAATGGTCAATATATGGAACAGTGAGTGGTCAATTTATGGAACAGCTGGTATCCAGTCTCTGGAACAATGAGTGGTCAATCTGTGGAGCAGCGAATATTCTAACTATGGAATAGTGAGTGGTCAATCTATGGAACAGTGAGTGGTCAATCTATGGAACCACGAGTGGTCAGTCTATGGAACAGTGTGAGGTCAATCTATGGAAAAGTGATTGGTCAATCTATGGAACAGTGAGTGGTCAGTCTATGCAACCATGAGTGGTCAATCTTGGAAACAGCAAGTGATCAATCTAAGGAACAGCATGTGTTCAGTCTATGGAAAAGTGAATGGTCAGTATGAGTGGTCAATCTATAGAACAGTGAGTGGTCAGTCTATGGATCAGCATGTGGTCAGTCTATGGAACAGCATGTGGTCAACCTATAGAACAGCGAGTGGTCTATCTATGGAACAGCGAGTGGTTAATCTATAAACAGCTAGTTTCCAGTCTCTGGAACAGTGATTCGTCAATCTACGGAACAGTGAGTGATCAAAATATGGAACAACAAGTAGTCAATCTATGCAACCGTGAGTGGTCAATATATGGAACAGCGAGTGGTCAATCTAGGGAACAAGTGGTCAGTCTATGGAACCATGAGTGGTCAGTCTATGGAACAGTGAGTGGTCAATATAAGGAACAGCGAGTGGTCAGTCTATGAAACAGCGAGTGGTCAGTCTATGAAACAGCGAGTGGGCAGTCTATGAAACAGCGAGTGGTCAATCTCTGGAACAGAGTGTGATCAATCTATGGAACAGCAAATGGTTTATCTATGGAATTGTGAGTGGTCAATCTACGCAACAGTGAGTGGTCAGTCTAAGGAACAGCGAGTGATCAAGCAATCGAACAGAGAGTGGTCAATCTATGGAACCATGAGTGGTCAGTCTATGGTGGAGCAAGTAGTCAGTCTATGGAACAGCGTGTGGCCAATATAAGGGACAGTGAGTGTTCAATCTATGGAACAGAAAATGGTCAATCTATGGAACAGCGAGTGGTCACCCCATGGAACATTGCGTGGTCAGTCTATGGAAAAGTGAGTGGTCAGTCTATTGAGCAGCGTGTGGTCAGTCTATGGAACAGCAAGTGGTTAATCTATGGAACAGTGATAGGTCAATCTATGGAATAGCTAGTGTCCAGACTCTGGAACAGCGAGTGGTCAATCTGTGGAGCAGCGAGTGGTCTATCTATGAAACAGCGAGTGGTCAATCTACTGAACAGTGAGTGGTCAGTCTAAGGAACAGTGAGTTGTCAATCAATCGAACAGAGTGTGGTCAAGCTATGGACCCGCGAGTGGTCAAACTATAGAACAGTGAGTAGTCAAACTAGGGAACCATGAGTGGTTAGTCTATGGAAAAGTCAGTGGTCAGTCTATGGTACAGCGAGTTGTCAATCTAAGGAACAGCGAGTGGTCAGTCTATGAAATAACATGTGGTCAATCTCTGGAGCAGCGAGTGGTCAGTCTATAGAAAAGCAAGTGGTCAGTCTATGGAAGATTGAGTGGTCAGTCTATGGAACAGCAGGTGTTCAGTCAATGGAACAGTGAGTGGTCACAATATGGAACAGCGAGCAGTGTACCTATGGAACAGCAAGTGGTCAGTCTATGGAACAGCGAGCAGTGTACCTATGGAACAGCAAGTGGTCAGTCTATGGAACAGCGAGTGGTCACTCTATGGAACAGCGAGTGGTCAATATAAGGGACATAGAGTGGTCAGTCTATGAAACAGCGAGTGGTCAATCTCTGGAACACGAGAGATCAGTCTGTGAAACAGCATGTGGTCAATCTATGGAACAGCGTGTGGTCTATCTATGGAACAGTGAGTGGTCAATCTGTGGAACAGCAAGTGGTCAATCTGTGGAACAGCAAGTGGTCAGTCTATGGAACAGCGAGTCATCAATCTCTGGAACAGCGAGTGGTCAGTCTTTGGAACTGCGAGTAGTCAATCTCTGGAACACCGAGTGGTCAATCTAAAGAACAGCAAGTGGTGAGTCTATGGAACAGCGAGTTGTCAATCTAAGGAACAGTGAGCAGCCAGTCTATGGAACAGCGAGTGGTCAAACTAAGGAACAGCGAGTGGTCAATCACTGGAAAAGTGAGTGGTCAGTCAATGGAACACCGAGGGGTCAATCGATGCAACAGTGAGTTGTTCCTCTGTGGAACAGTGAGTGGTCAGTCTATGGAACAGCAGGTGGTCAATCTATGAAATAGTGAGTGGGCACTCTATGGAACAGTGAGTGATCAGTCTATGCAACAGCGAGTGGTCAATCTATGGATCAGCGAGTGGCCAGTCTACCCAACAGCATGTGGTCAATCTATGGAACAGCGAGTGGTGAACCGATGGAACTGCGAGTGGTCAGTCTATGGAACAGAGTGTGGTCAGAACATAACAGTGAGTGGTCAATCTAGGGGACAGCGAGTGGTCTATCTATGGAACAGCGAGTGCTCAATCTATGGCGCAGTGAGTGGTCAATCTAGGGAACAATGAGTGGTTAGTCTATGGAAAAGTGAGTGGTCAGTCAATGGAACAGCGAGTGGACAATCTAATGAACAGCGAGTGATCAGTCTATGGAACAGCGAGTGGTCAATCTATGGATCAGTGAGTGGCCAGTCTACCCAACAGCATGTGGTCAATCTATGGAACAGCGAGTTGTCAATCTATGGAACTGCAAGCGGTCAATCTATGGAACAGCGAGTGGTCAATCTATGGAAGAGCTAGTGGTCAGCCTATGAAACAGTGAGTAGTCAGTCAATGGGACAGTGAATGTTCTGTCTATGGAACAGCCAGTGGTCAGTCTATGGACCAGCGAGCGGTCAATCTATGGAACAGCGAGTGTTCAATCTATGGAACAGTGAGTGGTCAATTTATGGAACAGCTAGTGTCCAGTCTCTGGAACAGCGATTGGTTAATCTATGGAACAGCGAGTGTTCAATCTATGGAACAGTGAGTGGTCAATCTTTGGAACAGTGAGTGGTCTATCTAGGGAACAATGAGTGGTCAATCTATGGATCAGCAAGTGGTCAGTCTATGGAACAGCGAGTGTTCAATATAAGGAACAGTGAGTGGTCAATCTATGGAAAACCGAGTGGTCAACCTGTGGAACAGTGAGTGGTCAGTCTATGGAACAGTGAATAGTCAGTCTATGGACCAGTGAGTGTTCAATCTATGGAACTGGGAGTGGTCAATCTATGGAACTGCGTGTGGTTAATCTATGGAACAGCGAGTGGTCAGTCTAAGGAACAGCGATTGGTCAATCTATGAAACAGCGAGTGGTCAATCTATGGAACAGCAAGTGGTCAGTTGATTGAACAGTGAGTGGTCAATCTATGGAACAGCGTGTCATCACACTAAGGAACAGCGAGTGGTCAGTCTATGCAACAGTGAGTAGTCAGTCTATGCAACAGGCACTGGTCAGTCTATGGAAAAGTGAGTGGTCAGTCAATGGTACAGCGAAAAGTCAGCCTATGGAACAGCGAGTGGTCAACCTATGGAACATTGAGCATACAGTCTATGGAACAGCGAGTGGTCAATATATGGAACAGAGCATGGTCTATCTATGGAACAGCAAGTGGTCAATCTATGGAAGAGTGAATGGTCAATCTATGGAACAGCTAGTGTCCAGTCTCTGGAACAGCGAGTGGTCAATCTATGGAGCAGCGAGTGGTCTATCTATGGAACAGCGAGTGGTCTATCTATGGAAAAGTGAGTGGCCAGTCTAAGGAACAGCGAATTGTCAATCAATCGAACAGGCTGTGGTCAAGCTATAGACACATGAGTGTCTGAACTATGGAACAGTGAGTAGTCAATCTAGGGAACAATGAGTGGTCAGTCTATGGAACAGTGAGTTGTCAATCTATGGAACAGTGAACGGTCAATCTAAGGAACAGCGAGTGTCAATCTAAGGAACAGCGAGTGTTCAGTCTATCGAACAGCAAGTGGTCAGTCTATGGAACAGTGAGTGGTCAGTCTATGGAACATTGAGTGGTCAGTCTTTGGAACAGTGAGTGGTCACTCTATGGAACAGCAACTGGTCAGTCTATGGAACTGTGAGTGGTCAGTCTATGGAACAGAGTGTGGTTAATCAATGGAACAGCGAGTGTTCAATCTATGGAACAGCGAGTGGTGAACCGATGGAACTGCGAGTGGTCAGTCTATGGAACAGAGTGTGGTCAGAACATAACAGTGAGTGGTCAATCTAGGGGACAGCGAGTGGTCTATCTATGGAACAGCAAGTGGTCAATCTATGGCGCAGTGAGTGGTCAATCTAGGGAACAATGAGTGGTTAGTCTATGGAAAAGTGAGTGGTCAGTCAATGGAACAGCGAGTGGACAATCTAATGAACAGCGAGTGGTCAGTCTATGGAACAGTGTGTGGTCAACCTCTGGAACAGTGAGTGGTCAGTCTGTGGAACAGAAAGTGGTCAGTCTATGGAACAGCGAATGGTCAGTCTATGGAACAGCGAATGGTCAGTCTATGGAACAGTGAGTGATAAATTTATGGAACAGTGAGTGGTAAGTCTGTGGAACTGTGAGTGGTCAATCTAGGGAAAAATAAATTTCAGTCTATGGAACAGCGGGTGGTCAATCTTAGGAACAGCGAGTGGTCAGTCTATGGAACAGTGAGTCATCCATCTCTGGAACAGCGAGTTGTCAGTCTATGGAACTGCGAGTGGTCAATATCTGGAACAGCGAGTGGTCAATCTAAGGAACAGCAAGTGGTGAGTCTATGGAACAGCGAGATGTCAATCTAAGGAACAGTGAGCGGTCAGTATATGGAACAGCGAGTGGTCAAACTAAGGATCAGCGAGTGGTCAATCACTGGAAAAGTGAGTGGTCAGTCAATGGAACACCGAGTGGTCAATCGATGCAACTGTGAGTGGTTCCTCTATGTAACAGTGAGTGGTCAGTCTATGGAACAGCAGGTGCTCAATCTATGAAATAGTGAGTGGTCACTCTATGGAACAGCGAGTGATCAGTCTATGGAACAGCGAGTGGTCAATCTATGGATCAGTGAGTGGCCAGTCTACCCAACAGCATGTGGTCAATCTATGGAACAGCGAGTTGTCAATGTATGGAACCGCAAGTGGTCAACCGATGGAACAGCGAGTGGTCAAACTATGGAAGAGCTAGTGGTCAGTCTATGGAACAGTGAGTAGTCAGTCAATGGAACAGTGAGTGTTCTGTCCATGGAACAGGCTGTGGTCAGTCTATGGATCAGCGAGTGGTCAATCTATGGAACAGCGAGTGTTCAATCTATGGAACAGTGAGTGGTCAATTTATGGAACAGCTAGTGTCCAGTCTCTGGAAGAGCGATTGGTTAATCTATGGAACAGCGAGTGTTCAATCTATGGAACAGTGTGTGGTCTATCTATGGAACAATGAGTGGTCAATCTATGGATCAGCAAGTTGTCAGTCTATGGAACAGTGAGTGATCAATATCAGGAACAGTGAGTGGTCAATCTATGGAACAGCGAGTGGTCACCCTGTCGAACAGTGCGTGGTCAGTCTATGGAACAGTGAATAGTCAGTCTATGGAACAGTGAATAGTCAGTCTATGGAACAGTGAGTGGTCAGCCTATGGAACAGCAAGTGGTCAGCCCATGGAACAGTGAGTGGTCAACCTATGGAACAGTGAGTGGTCAGTCTATGAAACAGCGAGTGGTCAATCTATGGAACAAGGAATGGTCAATATATGGAACAGTGAGTGGTCAATCTATGGAACAGCTGGTATCCAGTCTCTGGAACAATGAGTGGTCAATCTGTGGAGCAGCGAATATTCTAACTATGGAATAGTGAGTGGTCAATCTATGGAACAGTGAGTGGTCAATCTATGGAACCACGAGTGGTCAGTCTATGGAACAGTGTGAGGTCAATCTATGGAAAAGTGATTGGTCAATCTATGGAACAGTGAGTGGTCAGTCTATGCAACCATGAGTGGTCAATCTTGGAAACAGCAAGTGATCAATCTAAGGAACAGCATGTGTTCAGTCTATGGAAAAGTGAATGGTCAGTATGAGTGGTCAATCTATAGAACAGTGAGTGGTCAGTCTATGGATCAGCATGTGGTCAGTCTATGGAACAGCATGTGGTCAACCTATAGAACAGCGAGTGGTCTATCTATGGAACAGCGAGTGGTTAATCTATAAACAGCTAGTTTCCAGTCTCTGGAACAGTGATTCGTCAATCTACGGAACAGTGAGTGATCAAAATATGGAACAACAAGTAGTCAATCTATGCAACCGTGAGTGGTCAATATATGGAACAGCGAGTGGTCAATCTAGGGAACAAGTGGTCAGTCTATGGAACCATGAGTGGTCAGTCTATGGAACAGTGAGTGGTCAATATAAGGAACAGCGAGTGGTCAGTCTATGAAACAGCGAGTGGGCAGTCTATGAAACAGCGAGTGGTCAATCTCTGGAACAGAGTGTGATCAATCTATGGAACAGCAAATGGTTTATCTATGGAATTGTGAGTGGTCAATCTACGCAACAGTGAGTGGTCAGTCTAAGGAACAGCGAGTGATCAAGCAATCGAACAGAGAGTGGTCAATCTATGGAACCATGAGTGGTCAGTCTATGGTGGAGCAAGTAGTCAGTCTATGGAACAGCGTGTGGCCAATATAAGGGACAGTGAGTGTTCAATCTATGGAACAGAAAATGGTCAATCTATGGAACAGCGAGTGGTCACCCCATGGAACATTGCGTGGTCAGTCTATGGAAAAGTGAGTGGTCAGTCTATTGAGCAGCGTGTGGTCAGTCTATGGAACAGCAAGTGGTTAATCTATGGAACAGTGATAGGTCAATCTATGGAATAGCTAGTGTCCAGACTCTGGAACAGCGAGTGGTCAATCTGTGGAGCAGCGAGTGGTCTATCTATGAAACAGCGAGTGGTCAATCTACTGAACAGTGAGTGGTCAGTCTAAGGAACAGTGAGTTGTCAATCAATCGAACAGAGCGTGGTCAAGCTATGGACCCGCGAGTGGTCAAGCTATGGAACAGTGAGTAGTCAAACTAGGGAACCATGAGTGGTTAGTCTATGGAAAAGTCAGTGGTCAGTCTATGGTACAGCGAGTTGTCAATCTAAGGAACAGCGAGTGGTCAGTCTATGAAATAACATGTGGTCAATCTCTGGAGCAGCGAGTGGTCAGTCTATAGAAAAGCAAGTGGTCAGTCTATGGAAGATTGAGTGGTCAGTCTATGGAACAGCAGGTGTTCAGTCAATGGAACAGTGAGTGGTCACAATATGGAACAGCGAGCAGTGTACCTATGGAACAGCAAGTGGTCAGTCTATGGAACAGCGAGCAGTGTACCTATGGAACAGCAAGTGGTCAGTCTATGGAACAGCGAGTGGTCACTCTATGGAACAGCGAGTGGTCAATATAAGGGACATAGAGTGGTCAGTCTATGAAACAGCGAGTGGTCAATCTCTGGAACACGAGAGATCAGTCTGTGAAACAGCATGTGGTCAATCTATGGAACAGCGTGTGGTCTATCTATGGAACAGTGAGTGGTCAATCTGTGGAACAGCAAGTGGTCAATCTGTGGAACAGCAAGTGGTCAGTCTATGGAACAGCGAGTCATCAATCTCTGGAACAGCGAGTGGTCAGTCTTTGGAACTGCGAGTAGTCAATCTCTGGAACACCGAGTGGTCAATCTAAAGAACAGCAAGTGGTGAGTCTATGGAACAGCGAGTTGTCAATCTAAGGAACAGTGAGCAGCCAGTCTATGGAACAGCGAGTGGTCAAACTAAGGAACAGCGAGTGGTCAATCACTGGAAAAGTGAGTGGTCAGTCAATGGAACACCGAGGGGTCAATCGATGCAACAGTGAGTTGTTCCTCTGTGGAACAGTGAGTGGTCAGTCTATGGAACAGCAGGTGGTCAATCTATGAAATAGTGAGTGGGCACTCTATGGAACAGTGAGTGATCAGTCTATGCAACAGCGAGTGGTCAATCTATGGATCAGCGAGTGGCCAGTCTACCCAACAGCATGTGGTCAATCTATGGAACAGCGAGTGGTGAACCGATGGAACTGCGAGTGGTCAGTCTATGGAACAGAGTGTGGTCAGAACATAACAGTGAGTGGTCAATCTAGGGGACAGCGAGTGGTCTATCTATGGAACAGCGAGTGGTCAATCTATGGCGCAGTGAGTGGTCAATCTAGGGAACAATGAGTGGTTAGTCTATGGAAAAGTGAGTGGTCAGTCAATGGAACAGCGAGTGGACAATCTAATGAACAGCGAGTGATCAGTCTATCGAACAGCGAGTGGTCAATCTATGGATCAGTGAGTGGCCAGTCTACCCAACAGCATGTGGTCAATCTATGGAACAGCGAGTTGTCAATCTATGGAACCGCAAGCGGTCAATCTATGGAACAGCGAGTGGTCAATCTATGGAACAGTGAGTGGTCAATTTATGGAACAGCTAGTGTCCAGTCTCTGGAACAGCGATTGGTTAATCTATGGAACAGCGAGTGTTCAATCTATGGAACAGTGAGTGGTCAATCTTTGGAACAGTGAGTGGTCTATCTAGGGAACAATGAGTGGTCAATCTATGGATCAGCAAGTGGTCAGTCTATGGAACAGCGAGTGTTCAATATAAGGAACAGTGAGTGGTCAATCTATGGAAAACCGAGTGGTCAACCTGTGGAACAGTGAGTGGTCAGTCTATGGAACAGTGAATAGTCAGTCTATGGACCAGTGAGTGTTCAATCTATGGAACTGGGAGTGGTCAATCTATGGAACTGCGTGTGGTTAATCTATGGAACAGCGAGTGGTCAGTCTAAGGAACAGCGATTGGTCAATCTATGAAACAGCGAGTGGTCAATCTATGGAACAGCAAGTGGTCAGTTGATTGAACAGTGAGTGGTCAATCTATGGAACAGCGTGTCATCACACTAAGGAACAGCGAGTGGTCAGTCTATGCAACAGTGAGTAGTCAGTCTATGCAACAGGCACTGGTCAGTCTATGGAAAAGTGAGTGGTCAGTCAATGGTACAGCGAAAAGTCAGCCTATGGAACAGCGAGTGGTCAACCTATGGAACATTGAGCATACAGTCTATGGAACAGCGAGTGGTCAATATATGGAACAGAGCATGGTCTATCTATGGAACAGCAAGTGGTCAATCTATGGAAGAGTGAATGGTCAATCTATGGAACAGCTAGTGTCCAGTCTCTGGAACAGCGAGTGGTCAATCTATGGAGCAGCGAGTGGTCTATCTATGGAACAGCGAGTGGTCTATCTATGGAAAAGTGAGTGGCCAGTCTAAGGAACAGCGAATTGTCAATCAATCGAACAGGCTGTTGTCAAGCTATAGACACATGAGTGTCTGAACTATGGAACAGTGAGTAGTCAATCTAGGGAACAATGAGTGGTCAGTCTATGGAACAGTGAGTTGTCAATCTATGGAACAGTGAACGGTCAATCTAAGGAACAGCGAGTGTCAATCTAAGGAACAGCGAGTGTTCAGTCTATCGAACAGCAAGTGGTCAGTCTATGGAACAGTGAGTGGTCAGTCTATGGAACATTGAGTGGTCAGTCTTTGGAACAGTGAGTGGTCACTCTATGGAACAGCAACTGGTCAGTCTATGGAACTGTGAGTGGTCAGTCTATGGAACAGAGTGTGGTTAATCAATGGAACAGCGAGTGTTCAATCTATGGAACAGCGAGTGGTGAACCGATGGAACTGCGAGTGGTCAGTCTATGGAACAGAGTGTGGTCAGAACATAACAGTGAGTGGTCAATCTAGGGGACAGCGAGTGGTCTATCTATGGAACAGCAAGTGGTCAATCTATGGCGCAGTGAGTGGTCAATCTAGGGAACAATGAGTGGTTAGTCTATGGAAAAGTGAGTGGTCAGTCAATGGAACAGCGAGTGGACAATCTAATGAACAGCGAGTGGTCAGTCTATGGAACAGTGTGTGGTCAACCTCTGGAAGAGTGAGTGGTCAGTCTGTGGAACAGAAAGTGGTCAGTCTATGGAACAGCGAATGGTCAGTCTATGGAACAGCGAATGGTCAGTCTATGGAACAGTGAGTGATAAATTTATGGAACAGTGAGTGGTAAGTCTGTGGAACTGTGAGTGGTCAATCTAGGGAAAAATAAATTTCAGTCTATGGAACAGCGGGTGGTCAATCTTAGGAACAGCGAGTGGTCAGTCTATGGAACAGTGAGTCATCCATCTCTGGAACAGCGAGTTGTCAGTCTATGGAACTGCGAGTGGTCAATATCTGGAACAGCGAGTGGTCAATCTAAGGAACAGCAAGTGGTGAGTCTATGGAACAGCGAGATGTCAATCTAAGGAACAGTGAGCGGTCAGTATATGGAACAGCGAGTGGTCAAACTAAGGATCAGCGAGTGGTCAATCACTGGAAAAGTGAGTGGTCAGTCAATGGAACACCGAGTGGTCAATCGATGCAACTGTGAGTGGTTCCTCTATGTAACAGTGAGTGGTCAGTCTATGGAACAGCAGGTGCTCAATCTATGAAATAGTGAGTGGTCACTCTATGGAACAGCGAGTGATCAGTCTATGGAACAGCGAGTGGTCAATCTATGGATCAGTGAGTGGCCAGTCTACCCAACAGCATGTGGTCAATCTATGGAACAGCGAGTTGTCAATGTATGGAACCGCAAGTGGTCAACCGATGGAACAGCGAGTGGTCAAACTATGGAAGAGCTAGTGGTCAGTCTATGGAACAGTGAGTAGTCAGTCAATGGAACAGTGAGTGTTCTGTCCATGGAACAGGCTGTGGTCAGTCTATGGATCAGCGAGTGGTCAATCTATGGAACAGCGAGTGTTCAATCTATGGAACAGTGAGTGGTCAATTTATGGAACAGCTAGTGTCCAGTCTCTGGAAGAGCGATTGGTTAATCTATGGAACAGCGAGTGTTCAATCTATGGAACAGTGTGTGGTCTATCTATGGAACAATGAGTGGTCAATCTATGGATCAGCAAGTTGTCAGTCTATGGAACAGTGAGTGATCAATATCAGGAACAGTGAGTGGTCAATCTATGGAACAGCGAGTGGTCACCCTGTCGAACAGTGAGTGGTCAGTCTATGGAACAGTGAATAGTCAGTCTATGGAACAGTGAATAGTCAGTCTATGGAACAGTGAGTGGTCAGCCTATGGAACAGCAAGTGGTCAGCCCATGGAACAGTGAGTGGTCAACCTATGGAACAGTGAGTGGTCAGTCTATGAAACAGCGAGTGGTCAATCTATGGAACAAGGAATGGTCAATATATGGAACAGTGAGTGGTCAATCTATGGAACAGCTGGTATCCAGTCTCTGGAACAATGAGTGGTCAATCTGTGGAGCAGCGAATATTCTAACTATGGAATAGTGAGTGGTCAATCTATGGAACAGTGAGTGGTCAATCTATGGAACCACGAGTGGTCAGTCTATGGAACAGTGTGAGGTCAATCTATGGAAAAGTGATTGGTCAATCTATGGAACAGTGAGTGGTCAGTCTATGCAACCATGAGTGGTCAATCTTGGAAACAGCAAGTGATCAATCTAAGGAACAGCATGTGTTCAGTCTATGGAAAAGTGAATGGTCAGTATGAGTGGTCAATCTATAGAACAGTGAGTGGTCAGTCTATGGATCAGCATGTGGTCAGTCTATGGAACAGCATGTGGTCAACCTATAGAACAGCGAGTGGTCTATCTATGGAACAGCGAGTGGTTAATCTATAAACAGCTAGTTTCCAGTCTCTGGAACAGTGATTCGTCAATCTACGGAACAGTGAGTGATCAAAATATGGAACAACAAGTAGTCAATCTATGCAACCGTGAGTGGTCAATATATGGAACAGCGAGTGGTCAATCTAGGGAACAAGTGGTCAGTCTATGGAACCATGAGTGGTCAGTCTATGGAACAGTGAGTGGTCAATATAAGGAACAGCGAGTGGTCAGTCTATGAAACAGCGAGTGGGCAGTCTATGAAACAGCGAGTGGTCAATCTCTGGAACAGAGTGTGATCAATCTATGGAACAGCAAATGGTTTATCTATGGAATTGTGAGTGGTCAATCTACGCAACAGTGAGTGGTCAGTCTAAGGAACAGCGAGTGATCAAGCAATCGAACAGAGAGTGGTCAATCTATGGAACCATGAGTGGTCAGTCTATGGTGGAGCAAGTAGTCAGTCTATGGAACAGCGTGTGGCCAATATAAGGGACAGTGAGTGTTCAATCTATGGAACAGAAAATGGTCAATCTATGGAACAGCGAGTGGTCACCCCATGGAACATTGCGTGGTCAGTCTATGGAAAAGTGAGTGGTCAGTCTATTGAGCAGCGTGTGGTCAGTCTATGGAACAGCAAGTGGTTAATCTATGGAACAGTGATAGGTCAATCTATGGAATAGCTAGTGTCCAGACTCTGGAACAGCGAGTGGTCAATCTGTGGAGCAGCGAGTGGTCTATCTATGAAACAGCGAGTGGTCAATCTACTGAACAGTGAGTGGTCAGTCTAAGGAACAGTGAGTTGTCAATCAATCGAACAGAGCGTGGTCAAGCTATGGACCCGCGAGTGGTCAAGCTATGGAACAGTGAGTAGTCAAACTAGGGAACCATGAGTGGTTAGTCTATGGAAAAGTCAGTGGTCAGTCTATGGTACAGCGAGTTGTCAATCTAAGGAACAGCGAGTGGTCAGTCTATGAAATAACATGTGGTCAATCTCTGGAGCAGCGAGTGGTCAGTCTATAGAAAAGCAAGTGGTCAGTCTATGGAAGATTGAGTGGTCAGTCTATGGAACAGCAGGTGTTCAGTCAATGGAACAGTGAGTGGTCACAATATGGAACAGCGAGCAGTGTACCTATGGAACAGCAAGTGGTCAGTCTATGGAACAGCGAGCAGTGTACCTATGGAACAGCAAGTGGTCAGTCTATGGAACAGCGAGTGGTCACTCTATGGAACAGCGAGTGGTCAATATAAGGGACATAGAGTGGTCAGTCTATGAAACAGCGAGTGGTCAATCTCTGGAACACGAGAGATCAGTCTGTGAAACAGCATGTGGTCAATCTATGGAACAGCGTGTGGTCTATCTATGGAACAGTGAGTGGTCAATCTGTGGAACAGCAAGTGGTCAATCTGTGGAACAGCAAGTGGTCAGTCTATGGAACAGCGAGCAGTGTACCTATGGAACAGCAAGTGGTCAGTCTATGGAACAGCGAGTGGTCACTCTATGGAACAGCGAGTGGTCAATATAAGGGACATAGAGTGGTCAGTCTATGAAACAGCGAGTGGTCAATCTCTGGAACACGAGAGATCAGTCTGTGAAACAGCATGTGGTCAATCTATGGAACAGCGTGTGGTCTATCTATGGAACAGTGAGTGGTCAATCTGTGGAACAGCAAGTGGTCAATCTGTGGAACAGCAAGTGGTCAGTCTATGGAACAGCGAGTCATCAATCTCTGGAACAGCGAGTGGTCAGTCTTTGGAACTGCGAGTAGTCAATCTCTGGAACACCGAGTGGTCAATCTAAAGAACAGCAAGTGGTGAGTCTATGGAACAGCGAGTTGTCAATCTAAGGAACAGTGAGCAGCCAGTCTATGGAACAGCGAGTGGTCAAACTAAGGAACAGCGAGTGGTCAATCACTGGAAAAGTGAGTGGTCAGTCAATGGAACACCGAGGGGTCAATCGATGCAACAGTGAGTTGTTCCTCTGTGGAACAGTGAGTGGTCAGTCTATGGAACAGCAGTTGGTCAATCTATGAAATAGTGAGTGGGCACTCTATGGAACAGTGAGTGATCAGTCTATGCAACAGCGAGTGGTCAATCTATGGATCAGCGAGTGGCCAGTCTACCCAACAGCATGTGGTCAATCTATGGAACAGCGAGTGGTGAACCGATGGAACTGCGAGTGGTCAGTCTATGGAACAGAGTGTGGTCAGAACATAACAGTGAGTGGTCAATCTAGGGGACAGCGAGTGGTCTATCTATGGAACAGCGAGTGCTCAATCTATGGCGCAGTGAGTGGTCAATCTAGGGAACAATGAGTGGTTAGTCTATGGAAAAGTGAGTGGTCAGTCAATGGAACAGCGAGTGGACAATCTAATGAACAGCGAGTGATCAGTCTATGGAACAGCGAGTGGTCAATCTATGGATCAGTGAGTGGCCAGTCTACCCAACAGCATGTGGTCAATCTATGGAACAGCGAGTTGTCAATCTATGGAACCGCAAGCGGTCAATCTATGGAACAGCGAGTGGTCAATCTATGGAAGAGCTAGTGGTCAGCCTATGAAACAGTGAGTAGTCAGTCAATGGGACAGTGAGTGTTCTGTCTATGGAACAGCCAGTGGTCAGTCTATGGACCAGCGAGCGGTCAATCTATGGAACAGCGAGTGTTCAATCTATGGAACAGTGAGTGGTCAATTTATGGAACAGCTAGTGTCCAGTCTCTGGAACAGCGATTGGTTAATCTATGGAACAGCGAGTGTTCAATCTATGGAACAGTGAGTGGTCAATCTTTGGAACAGTGAGTGGTCTATCTAGGGAACAATGAGTGCTCAATCTATGGATCAGCAAGTGGTCAGTCTATGGAACAGCGAGTGTTCAATATAAGGAACAGTGAGTGGTCAATCTATGGAAAACCGAGTGGTCAACCTGTGGAACAGTGAGTGGTCAGTCTATGGAACAGTGAATAGTCAGTCTATGGACCAGTGAGTGTTCAATCTATGGAACTGGGAGTGGTCAATCTATGGAACAGTGAGTGGTCAAACTATGGAACCATGAGTGGTCAGTCTATGGAACAGCGAGTGGTCAATCTAGGGAACAAGTGGTCAGTCTATGGAACAGCAAGTTGTAAGTCTATGGAACAGTGAGTGGTCAATATAAGGAACAGCGAGTGGTCAGTCTATGAAACAGCAAATAGTCAGTCTATGAAACAGCGAGTGGTCAAACTCTGGAACAGAGTGTAGTCAATCTATGGAACAGCAAATGGTTTATCTATGGAATTGTGAGTGGTCAAACTACGCAACAGTGAGTGGTCAGTCTAAGGAACAGCAAGTGATCAAACAATCAAACAGAGAGTGGTCATTCTATGGAACCATGAGTGGTCAGTCTATGGCGGAGCAAGTAGTCAGTCTATGGAACAGCGTGTGGCCAATATAAGGAACAGTGAGTGGTCAATCTATGGAACAGCAAACGGTCAATCTATGGAACAGCGAGTGGTCACCCCATGGAACAGCGAATGGTCAGTCTATGGAACAGTGAGTCGTCAGTCTATGGAACAGCAAGTGGTCAGTCTATGGAAAAGTGAGTGGTCAGTCTATTGAGCAGCGTGTGGTCAGTCTATGGAACTGCAAGTGGTTAATCTATGGAACAGCTAGTGTTCAGTCTATGGAACAGCAAGTGGTTAATCTATGGAACAGTGATAGGTCAATCTATGGAATAGCTAGTGTCCAGACTCTGGAACAGCGAGTGGTCAATCTGTGGAGCAGCGAGCGGTCTATCTATGAAACAGCAGGTGGTCAATCTACTGAACAGTGAGTGGTCAGTCTAAGGAACAGCGAGTTGTCAATCAATCGAACAGAGCGTGGTCAAGCTATGGACCCGCGAGTGGTCAAGCTATGGAACAGTGAGTAATCAAACTAGGGAACCACGAGTGGTTAGTCTATGGAAAAGTCAGTGGTCAGTCTATGGTACAGCGAGTGGTCAATCTAAGGAACAGCGAGTGGTCAGTCTATGAAACAACATGTGGTCAATCTCTGGAGCAGCGAGTGGTCAGTCTATAGACAAGCAAGTGGTCAGTCTATGGAAGATTGAGTGGTCAGTCTATGGAACAGCAAGTGGTCAGTCTATGGAAGATTGAGTGGTCAGTCTATGGAACAGCAAGTGGTCAGTCTATGGAACATTGAGTGGTCACTCTATGGAACAGCAAGTGGTCAATATAAGGGACAGAGATTGGTCAGTCCATGGAACAGTGAGTGGGCAGTCTATGGAACAGCAAGTGGTCAGTCTATGGAACAGTGTCTGGGCAGTCTATCGAGCATCGAATGGTCAATCTAGGGGACAGCAAGTGGTCTATCTATGGAGCAGCAAGTGGTGAATCTATGGAACAGTGAGTGGTCTGTCTAAGGAAGAGCGAGTTTTCAATCAATCGAACAGAGAGCGGTCAAGCTATGGAACCACGAGTGGTCAACCTGTTGAACAGCGACTGGTCAAGCTAGGGGACAATGAGTGGTCAGTCTATGGAAGATGAGTGGTCAGTCTATGGAACAGTGAGTGGTCAAGCTAGGGAACAATGAGTGGTCAGTCTATGGAAAAGGAGTGGTCAGTCTATGGAGCAGTGAGTGGTCTGTCTAAGGAACAGCGAGTGGTCAATCTATGGAACAGCGAGTGGTCTATCTATGGAACAACAAATGGGCAATCTATGTAACAGCGAGTGGTCAATCTACGGGACAGCTAGTGTCCAGTCTCTGGAACAGCGAGTGGTCAATCTAAGGCACAGCGTGTGTTCTAACTATGGAACAGTGAGATGTCAGCCTTAGGAACAGCGAGTTGTCAATCAATCGAACAGAGTGTGGTCAAGCTATGGACCCGTAAGATGTCAAACTATGGAACAGTGAGTAGACAATCTAGGTAACAACGAGTGGTCAATATATGGAACAGCGAGTGGTCTATCTATGGAACAGCAAGGGGTCAATCTATGGAACAGCAAGTGGTCAATATACGGAACAGCTTGTGTCCAGTCTCTGGAACAGCAAGTGGTCAATCTGTGCAGCAGCGAGTGGTCTATCTATGTAAACAGCGAGTGGTCAATCTATGGAACAGTGAGTGGTCAGTCTAAGGAACAGTGAGTTGTCAATCAATCGAACAGAGCACGGTCAAGCTATGGATCCGCGAGTGGTCAAACTATGGAACAGCGAGTTGCCAATCTAGGGAACAATGAGTGGTCAGTCTATGGAAAAGTGAGTGGTCATTCTATGGAACAGCGAGTGGTCAATCTAAGGAACAGTGAGTGGTCAGTCTATTGAACAGTGTGTGGTCAATCTCCTGAACAGCGAGTGGTCAGTCTATGCCAAAGCAAGTGGTCAGTCTATGGAACATTGCGTGGTCAGTCTATGGAACAGCGAGTGTTCAATATAAAGGACAGAGAGTGGTCAGTCCATGGAACAGTGAGTGGTCTGTCTAAGGAACAGCGAGTGGTCAATCTATGGAACAGCGAGTGGTCTATCTATGGAACAACAAATGGGCAATCTATGTAACAGCGAGTGGTCAATCTACGGGACAGCTAGTGTCCAGTCTCTGGAACAGCGAGTGGTCAATCTAAGGCACAGCGTGTGTTCTAACTATGGAACAGTGAGATGTCAGCCTTAGGAACAGCGAGTTGTCAATCAATCGAACAGAGTGTGGTCAAGCTATGGACCCGTAAGATGTCAAACTATGGAACAGTGAGTAGACAATCTAGGTAACAACGAGTGGTCAGTCTATGGAACAGTGAGTGGTCAGTTTATGGAGCCGCGAGTGGTCAATCTAAGGAACAGTGAGTGGTGAGTCTATGGAACTATGTGTGGTCAACCTCTGGAACAGTGAGTGGTCACTCTATGGAACAGCAAGTGTCAGTCTATGGGACAGTGAGTGGTCAGTCTATGGAACAGCGAGTGGTCTATCTTTGGAACAGTGAGTGGTCAATCTATGGAACAGTGAGTGGTCAGTCTAATTAGCAGCGAGTGGTCAATCAATCGAACAGAGTGTGGTCAAGCTATGGAACCATGAGTGGTCAATGTATGGAACTGCAAGTGGCCAACCTAGGGAGCAAGTGGTCAGGCTATGAAACAGCAAGTTGTCAGTCTATGGAACATTGAGTGGTCAGCCTATGGAACAGTGAGTAGATCGTCTACGGAACATTGCGTGATCAGTCAATGGAACAGCGATTGGTCAATATAAGGGACAGAGAGTGGTCAGTCCATGGAACAGTGAGTGGTCTGTCTATGGAACAGCGAGCGGTCAGTCTATGAAACAGCAAGTGGTCAATCTCTGGAACAGTGTGTGGTCAGTCTATGCTACCACGAGTGATCAATCGAGGGAACAGCAAGTGATCAATCTAAGGAACAGCGAGTGGTCAGTCTATGGAACAGTGAGTGTTCAATCTCTGGAACAGTGAGTGGTCAGTCTATGAACAGTGAGTGGTCAGTCTATGGAACAGTGAGTGGTCAATCTATGGAAACGTGAGTGGCCAAACTAGGGAAAAATGAGTGGTCAATCTCTGGAACAGTGAGTGGTCAATCTAAGGAACAGCGAGTGGTAAGTCTAGTGAACAATGAGTGGCCAAACTCTGGAACAGCGAGTGGTCAGTCTATGGAATAGTGAGTGGTCAATCTAAGGAACAGCAAGTGGTCAGTCTATGGAACAGTGAGTGGTCATCTAAGGAACAGCAAGTGGTCAGTGTATGGAACAGCGAGCGGTCAATCTATAGAGCAGCGAGTGGTCTATCTATCTAAACAGTGAGAGGTCAATCTGTGGAACAGTGAGTGGTCAGTCTAAGGAACAGTGAGTTGTCAATCAATCGAACAGAGCATGGTCAATCTATGGTCCCGCGAGTGGTCAAACTATGGAACAGCGAGTAGTCAATCTAGGGAACAATGAGTGGTCAGTCTATGGAAAAGTGAACAATGAGTGGTCAATCTTTGGAACAGCGAGTGGTCAATCTAAGGAACAGCAGGTGGTCAATCTATGGAACAGCGAATGGTCAATCTAAGGAACAGCGAGTGGTCAGTCTACAGAACAGTGTGTGGTCAATCTGCCGAACAGTGAGTGGCCTGCCTATGAAAAAGCAAGTGGTCAGTCTATGGAACATTGAGTGGTCAATCTATGGAACAGCGAGAGGTCTATCTATGGAACAACAAATGGTCAATCTATGGAACAGCAAGATGTCAGTCTATGGAACATTGGCTGGTCAATATAAGGAGCAGCAAGTGGTCAGTCTATGAAACAACGAGTGGTCAATCTCTGGAACAGCGAGTGATCAATCTATGGAACAGCTTGTGTCCAGTCTCTGGAACAGCGTTTGGTCAATCTAAGGAACAGCAAGTGGTCAGTCTATAGAACACTGTGTGGTCAGTCTATAGAACAGTGTATGGTCAATCTCCTGAACAGTGAGTGGTCATTCTATGTAACAGCGAGTGGTCCATCTATGGAACATTTTGCATGGTCAGTCTATGGAACAGAGCGTGTTCAATATAAGGGACAGAGAGTGGTCAGTCCATGGAACAGCGTGTGGTCAATCTATGGAACAGCGAGTGGTCAATCTATGGGACAGCTAGTGTCCAGTCTCTGGAACAGCGAGTGGTCAATCTAAGGAGCAGCGACTGGTCTATCTATGGAACAGTGAGTGGCTGTCTATGCAACAGCGAGTGCTCAATCTATGGAACAGCGAGTGGTCTCTCTATGGAAACATGAGTGGTCAATCTATGGAACAGCATGTGGCCAATCTAGGGAATAAATGGTCAGGCTATGGAACAGCAAGTTGTCAGTCTATGGAACATCGAGTGGTCAATATAAGGAACAGCGAGTGGTCAGTCTATGAAACAGCGAGTGGTCAATCTCTGGAACTGCGAGTGGTCAATCTATGGAACAGCTAGTGTCCAATCTATGGAACCGCGAATGGTCAATATATGGAACAGCGAGTGATCAATCTAAGGAACAGCAAGTGGTCAATCTACGGAACAGTGAGTGGTCAGTCTAAGGAACAGCGATTTGTCAGTCAATCGAACTGAACGTGGTCAAGCTATGGACACGCGAGTGGTCAAACTATGGAACAGCGAGTAGTCAATCTATGGAACAGCGAGTGGTCTACCTATGGAACAGCGAGTGATCAATCTGTGGCACAGCAATTTGTCAATCTATGGAACAGCGAGCGATCTATCTATGGAACAGTGACTGGTCAATCTGTGTAACAGTGAGTGTTCAGTCTAAGGAACAGTGAGTGGTCAATCAATCGAACAGAGAGTGGTCAATCTATGGAACCATGAGCGGTCAATCTATGGAACAGTGAGTGGTCTATCTTTGGAACAGTGAGTGGTCAATCTATGGAGCAGTGAGTGGTCAGTCTAATTAGCAGCGAGTGGTCAATCAATCGAACAGAGTGTGGTCAATCTATGGAACTGCAAGTGGTCAACCTAGGGAACAAGTGGTCAGGCTATGAAACAGCAAGTTGTCAGTCTATGGAACATTGAGTGGTCAGTCTATGGAACAGCGAGTGGTCCATCTATGGAACATTGCGTGGTCAGTCTATGGAACAGCGATTGGTCAATATAAGGGACAGAGAGTGGTCAGTCCATGGAACAGCGAGTGGTCTGTCTATGGAACAGCGAGCGGTCAGTCTATGAAACAGCAAGTGGTCAATCTCTGGAACAGTGTGTGGTCAGTCTATGCTACCACGAGTGGTCAATCGAGGGAACAGCAAGTGATCAATCTAAGGAACAGCGAGTGGTCAGTCTATGGAACAGTGAGTGTTCAATCTCTGGAACAGCAAGTGGTCAGTCTATGAACAGTGAGTGGTCAGTCTATGGAACAGTGAGTGGTCAATCTATGGAAACGTGAGTGGCCAAACTAGGGAACAATGAGTGGTCAATCTGTGGAATAGTGAGTGGTCAATCTAAGGAACAGCGAGTGGTAAGTCTAGTGAACAATGAGTGGCCAATCTCTGGAACAGCGAGTGGTCAATCTAAGGAACAGCAAGTGGTCAGTCTATGGAATAGCGAGTGGTCAATCTAAGGAAGAGCAAGTGGTCAGTCTATGGAACAGTGAGTGGTCATCTAAGGAACAGCAAGTGGTCAGTCTATGGAACAGCGAGCAGTCAATCTGTGGAGCAGCGAGTGGTCTATCTATGTAAACAGCGAGAGGTCAATCTATGGAACAGTGAGTGGTCAGTCTAAGGAACAGTGAGTTGTCAATCAATCGAACAGAGCATGGTCAATCTATGGTCCCGCGAGTGGTCAAAATATGGAACAGCGAGTAGTCAATCTAGGGAACAACGAGTGGTCAGTCTATGGAAAAGTGAACAATGAGTGGTCAATCTTTGGAACAGCGAGTGGTCAATCTAAGGAACAGCAAATGGTCAGTCTATGGAACAGCGAATGGTCTGTCTACAGAACAGTGTGTGGTCAATCTGCTGAACAGCGAGTGGTCTGTCTATGGAAAAGCAAGTGGTCAGTCTATGGAACATTGAGTGGTCAATCTATGGAACAGTGAGAGGTCTATCTATGGAACAACAAATGGTCAATCTATGGAACAGCAAGTTGTCAGTCTATGGAACATCGACTGGTCAATATAAGGAGCAGCAAGTGGTCAGTCTATGAAACAACGAGTGGTCAATCTCTGGAACAGCGTGTGGTCAATCTATGGAACAGCAAGTGGTCAGTCTATAGAACACTGTGTGGTCAGTCTATAGAACAGTGTATGGTCAATCTCCCGAACAGTGAGTGGTCAGTCTATGGAAAAGGAAGTGTTCAGTCTGTGCAACATTGAGTGGTCATTCTATGTAACAGCGAGTGGTCCATCTATGGAACATTTTGCACGGTCAGCCTATGGAACAGAGCGTGTTCAATATAAGGGACAGAGAGTGCTCAGTCCATGGAACAGTGAGTGGTCTGTCTATGGAACAGCGTGTGGTCAATCTATGGAACAGTGAGTTGTCAATCTATGGGACAGCTAGTGTCCAGTCTCTGGAACAGCGAGTGGGCAATCTAAGGAGCAGCGAGTGGTCTATCTATGGAACAGTGAGTGGCTGTCTATGGAACAGCGAGTGCTCAATCTATGGAACAGCGAGTGGTCTCTCTATGGAAACATGAGTGGTCAATCTATTGAACAGCAAGTGGCCAATCTAGGGAATAAGTGGTCAGGCTATGGAACAGCAAGTTGTCAGTCTATGGAACATCGAGTGGTCAATATAAGGAACAGCGAGTGGTCAGTCTATGAAACAGCGAGTGGTCAATCTCTGGAACTGCGAGTGGTCAATCTATGGAACAGCTAGTGTCCAATCTATGGAACAGCGAATGATCAATATATGGAACAGCAAGTGGTCAATCTATGGAACAATGAGTGGTCAGTCTAAGGAATAGCGATTTGTCAGTTAATCGAACTGAACGTGGTCAAGCTATGGACATGCGAGTGGTCAAACTATGGAACAGCGAGTGATCAATCTGTGGCACAGCGATTTGTCAATCTATGGAACAGCGAGCGATCTATCTATGGAACAGTGACTGGTCAATCTGTGCAACAGTGAGTGGTCAGTCTAAGGAACAGTGAGTGGTCAATCAATCGAACAGAGAGTGGTCAATCTATGGAACCATGAGCGGTCAATCTATGGAACAGCGAGTGTTCAATCTAGGGAACAATGAGTGGTCAGTCTATAGAGCAGCATGTAGTCACTCTATGGAACAGCGCATTGTCAATATAAGGAACTGTGAGTGGTCTATATTTGGAACAGTGAGTGGTCAGTCTATTGAAAAGTGAGTGCTCAATCTAGGGAACAGCAAATGGTCAATCTATGGAACAGCGTGTGGTCACCCTATGGAACAGAGAGTGGTCAGTCTATGGAACAGTGAGTCATCACCCTATGGAGCAGCGAGTAGTCAGTATATGGAACAGTGTGTGGCCAATCCATGGAACAGTGAGTGGACTAAATATGAAACAGTGAGTGGTCAATCTATGGAACAGCGAGATGTCACACTATGGAACAGAGAGTGGTCAGTCTATGGAACAGTGAGTCGTCAGTCTATGGAACAGCAAGTGGTCATTCTATGGAAAAGTGAGTGGTCGGTCTATGTAACAGCGAGTGGTCAGTCTATGGAACTGTGAGTGGTCAATATATGGAACAGCTGGTGTCCAGTCTCTGGAACAGCGACTGTTCAATCTGGGGAGCAGTGAGTGGTCTATCTATGTAAACAGCGAGTGGTCAATCTATGGAACAGTGAGTGGTCAGTCTAAGGAACAGTGAGTTGTCAATCAATTGAACAGAGCATGGTCAAGCTATGGACCCGCGAGTGGTCAAACTATGGAACAGTGAGTAGTCAATCTAGGGAGCAGTGAGTGGTCAGTCTATGGAAAATTGAGTGGTCAGTCTATGGAACAGCGAGTGGTCAGCCTATGAATCCACGAGTGGTCCATCTAGGGAACAATGAGTGGTCAGTCTATGGAAAAGTGAGTGGTCAGTCTATGGAACAGTGAGTGGTCACTCTATGCAACCGCGAGTGGTCAATCTAGGGAACAGCTAGTGATGAATCTAAGGAACAGTGAGTGGTCAGTCTATGGAACAGTGAGTGGTCAATTTATGGAACAGCGAGTGGTCAGTCTATGGAACAGTGAGAGGTCCATCTATGGAACAGCGAGTGGTCAATCTATGGAAAAGCGAGTGGTCAATCTATGGAAATATGAGTGGTCAATCTATGGAACAGCGAGTGGTCAATCTATGGAAAAGCGAGTGGTCAATCTATGGAAATATGAGTGGTCAATCTATGGAACAGCAAGTGGTCAATCTAGGGAATAAGTGGTCAGGCTATGGAACAGCAAGTTGTCAGTCTATGGAACATCGAGTGGTCAATATAAGGAACAGCGAGTGGTCAGTCTATTAAACAGCGAGTGGTCAATCTCTGGAACAGCGAGTGGTCAATCTATGGAACAGCTTGTGTCCAGTCTCTGGAACAGCGATTGGTCAATCTATGGAACAGCGAGTGGTCTATCTATGGAACAGCGAGTGGTCAGTCTATTGAAAAGTGAGTGGTCAATCTATGGAACAGCGAATGTTCAACTAATGGAACAGCAAGTGGTCACCCTATGGAACAGTGAGTGGTCAGTCCATGGAGCAGAATGTGGTCAGTCTAAGGAAAAGTGAGTGGTCAGTTTATGGAACAGCGATTGGTCAATCTATGGAAAAGTGAGTGGTCAATCTAAGGAACAGTGAGTTGTCAATCAACCGAACAGAGCATGGTCAAGAGATGGACCCACGACTGGTCAACCAATGGAACAGTGAGTAGTCAAACTAGGGAACAACGAGTGTTCATTCTAAGGAACAGCGAGTTGTCAGTCTATGGAAGAGCAAGCGGTCAGTCTATGGAACAGTGACTGGGCATACTATCGAGTAATCAGTGTTCAATCTATGAAGAGCAATTGGTCAATCTATGGAACAGCGAGTGGTCAGACAATGGAACAGCGAGTGGTCAATCTAGGGGACAGTGAGTGGTCTATCTATGGAACAGCATGTGGTCAATCTATGGAATAGCAAATGGTCAATCTAAGGAACAGCGAGTGGTCAGTCTCTGGAACAGCATGTGCTCAGTCTCTGGAACAGCAAGTGGTCAGTCTATTGAAAAGCATGTAGTCAGTAAATGGAACAGTGAGTAGTCAGTCAATGGAACAGTGAGTGGTCAGTCTATGGAACATTGAGTGGTCATTTTATGGAACAGTGTGTGGTCAGCCTATGCTACCATGAGTGGTCAATCTAGGGAACAATGAGTGATCAATCTAAGGAACAGCGACTGGTCAGTCTATGGAACAGTGAGTGTTCAATCTCTGGAACAGTGAGTGGTCAGTCTATGAACAGAGAGTGGTCAGTCTATGGAACAGTGAGTGATCAATCTATGGAAATGTGAATGGACAATCTAGGGAACAATAAGTGGTCAATCTCTGGAACAGCGAGTGGTCAATCTCTGGAACAGCGAGTGGTCAATCTAAGGAACAGCGAGTGGTAAGTCTAGTGAACAATGAGTGGTCAATCTCTGGAACAGCGAGTGGTCAATCTAAGGAACAGCGAGTGGTAAGTCTAGTGAACAATGAGTGGTCAATCTCTGGAACAGCAAGTGGTCAATCAAAGGAACAGCAAGTGGTCAGTCTATGGAACAGTGAGTGGTCAATCTAAGGAATAGCAAGTGGTCCATCTATGGAACAGCTAGTGTCCAGTCTATGGAACAGTGAGAGGTCAATCTATGGAACAGCAAATGGGCAATCTATGGAACAGCTAATGTCCAGTCTCTGGAACAGCGAGTGGCCAATCTATGAAGCAGCGAGTGGTCTATCTATGGAGCAGCGAGTGGTCTATCTATGGAATAGCAATTGGTCAATCCATGGAAAAGTGAGTGGTCAGTCTAGGGAACAGTGAGTTGTCAAGCAATCGAACAGAGCATGGTCAAGCTATGGACCCGCAATTGGTCAAACAATGCAACAGTGAGTAGTCAAACTAGGTAACAATGAGTAGTCAATCTAAGGAACAGCGAGTTGACAGTCTATGGAACAGCATGTGGTCAGTCTATGGAACAGCGAGTGGTCAATCTAGGGGACAGCGAGTGGTCAGTCTAAGGAAGAGTGAGTTTTCAATCTATCGAACAGAGAGTGGTCAAGCTATGGAACCATGAGTGGTCAAAACTGTTGAACAGCGAGTGGTCAATCTAGGGAACAATGAGTGGTCAGTCTATGGAAAAGTGAGTGGCCAGTCTATGGAACAGCAAATGGTCAATCTAAGGAAGAGCGAGTCGTCAGTCACTGGAACAGCATGTGGTCAATCTCTGGAACAGCGAGTGGTCAGTCTATGGAACAGCGAGTGGTAAGTCTAGTGAACAGTGAGTGGTCAATCTATGGAACAGCGAGTGGTCAGTCTATGGAACAGTGAGTAGTCAGTCTGTGGAACAGCAAGAGGTCAGTCTATGATAAAGTGAGGGGTCAGTCTATGGAACAGCGAGTGGTCAGTCTATGGAACAGTGAGTGGTCGATCTATGGAAATGTGAGTGGTCAATCTAAGGAACAATGAGTGGTCAATCTCTAGAACAGCGAGCGGTCAATCTAAGGGACAGCGAGTGCTAAGTCTAGTGAACAATGAGTGGTCAATCTCTGGAACAACGAGTGGTCACCCTATGGAACAGTGAGTGGTCAATCTGTGGAAAAGTGAGTGGTCTATCTATGGAACAGCAAGTGGTCAACCTATGGAACAGTGAGTGGTCAATCTATGGAACAGCTAGTATCCAGTCGCTGGAACAGTGAGTGGTGAATCTGAGGAGCAGTGAGTGGTCTATCTATGTAAACAGCGAGCGGTCAATCTACAGAACAGTGAGTTGTCAGTCTATTGAACAGAATGTGGTCAAGCTATGGACCCTTTAGTGGTCAAACAATGGAACAGCGAGTAGTCAATCTAGGGAACGAGTGGTCAGTCTATGGAAAAGTGAGTGGGCAGTCTATGGAACAGCGAGTGGTAAATCAAATGAACAGCGAGTGGTCATTCTAAAGAACAGAATGTGGTCAATCTCTGGAACAGCGAGTGGTCAGTCTATGTAAAAGCAAGTGGTCAGTCTATGGAACATTGAGTGGTCAGTCTATGGAACTGCGAGTGGTCAGTCTAAGGCACAGCAAGTGGTCAATCAATCAAATAGATTGTGGTCAATCTATGGAACTGTGAGTGGTCAATCTATGGAACAGCGAGTGGTCACTCTGTGGAACAGTGAGTGGTCAATATAAGGGACAGAGGGTGGTCAGTCCATGGAAAAGTGTGTGGTCAGTCTATGGAAAAGCGAATGGTCAATCTAAGGAACAGCGAGAGGTCAGTCTCTGGAACAGCATGTGGTCAATCTTTGGAAGAGCGAATGGTCAGTCTATGGAACAGCAAGTGGTCAGTCTATGGACCAGAAAGTGGTCACTCTATAGAACAGTGAATGGTCAATATAAGGGACAGAGGGTGGTCAGTCCATGGAAAAGCGTGTGGTCAGTCTATTAAACAGCGACTGGGCAGTCTATCAAGCAATGAGTGGTCAATCCATGAACAGCGAGTGGTCAGACAATAGAACAGTGAGTGGTCAATCTGGGGGACAGCGAGTGGTCAATCTATGGAACAGCATGTGGTTAATCTATGGAACAGTGAGTGGTCAGTCTAAGGAAGAGTCAGTTTTCAATCTATCAAACAGAGAGTGGTCAAGCTATGGAACCATGAGTGGTCAAACTGTTGAACAGCGAGTGGTCAATCTAGGGAACAATGAGTGGTCAGTCTATGGAAAAGTGAGTGGCCAGTCTATGGAACAGCAAATTGTCAATCGAAGGAAGAGCGAGTGGTCAGTCTCTGGAACAGCATGTGGTCAATCTCTGGAACAGCGAGTGGTCAGTCTATGGAACAGCGAATGGTAAGTCTAGTGAACAGTGAGTGGTCAATCTATGGAACAGCGAGTGGTCAATCTATGGAACAATGAGTAGTCAGTCTATGGAACAGCAAGAGGTCAGTCTATGAAAAAATGAGTGGTCAGTCTATGGAACAGTGAGTGGTCAGTCTATGGAACAGTGAATGGTCAATCTATGGAAATGCGAGTGGTCAATCTAAGGAACAATGAGTGGTCAATCTCGAGAACAGCGAGTGGTCAATCTAAGGGACAGTGAGTGCTAAGTCTAGTGAACAATGAGTGGTCAATCTCTGGAACAGCGAGTGGTCACCCTATGGAACAGTGAGTGATCAGTCTATAGATAAGTCAGTGGTCAATCTATGAAACAGCGAGTGGTCACCCTATGGAGCAGCGAGTAAGTCAGTCTATGGAACAGCGTGTGGTCAATCTATGGAACAGTGAGTGGACTATCTATCGAACAGTGAGTGGTCAATCTATGGAACAGCGAGTGGTCAGCCTATGGAACAGCGAGTGGTCAATATGTGGAACAGCGAGTGGTCTATCTATGGAACAGCAAGTGGTCAACCTATGGAACAGTGAGTGGTCAATCTATGCAACAGCTAGTGTCCAGTCTCTGGAACAGCGAGTGGTGAATCTGTGGAGCAGCGAGTGGTCTATCTATGTAAATAGCGAGTGGTCAATCTACAGAACAGTGAGTTGTCAGTCTATTGAACAGAATGTGGTCAAGCTATGGACCCTTTAGTGGACAAACTATGGAACAGCCAGTAGTCAATCTAGGGAACGAGTGGTCAGTCTATGGAAAAGTGAGTGGGCAGTCTATGGAACATTGAATGGTCAGTCTATGGAACTGCAAGTGGTCAGTCTAAGGCACAGCAAGTGGTCAATCAATCAAACAGATTGTGGTCAATCTATGGAACTGTGAGTGGTCAATCTAGGGAACAAGTGGTCCGTCTATGGAACAGCTAGTTGTCAGTCTATGGAACAGCGTGTGGTCAGTCTATGGAACAGTGAGTGTTCAATCTATGGAACAGCGAGAGGTGAACCAATGGAACAGCAAGCGGTCAGTCTATGGAACAGTGAGTAGTAAGTCTATGGAACAGTGAGTGGTCAGTCTTTGGAACAGTGTGTGGTCAATTTATGGAACAGTGTGTGGTCAGTCTATGCAACCGCGAGTGGTCAATCTAGGGAACAGCGAGTGATCAATTTAAGGAACAGCGTGTGTTCAGTCTATGGAACAGTGAGTGTTCAATCTCTGGAACAGTAAGTGGTCAGTCTATGGAACAGTGAGTGGTCAGTCTATGGAACAGTGAGTGGTCAATCTATGGAAATGCGACTGGTAAGTCTAGTGAACAATGAGTTGTCAGTCTCTGGTACAGCGAGTGGTCAATCTAAAGAACATCGAAGCGTCAGTTTATTCAACAGCGAGTGGTCAATCTAAGGAACAGCAAGTGGTCGGTCTATGGAACAGCGAGTGGTTATTCTCCAGTACAGCATGTGGTCAATCTAAGGAACAGCGAGTGGTCTGTCTCAGGAACAGTGAGTGGTCACCCTATGGAACAGCGAGTGGTCACCCTATGGAACAGCAAGTGGTCAGTCTAAGGAGCAGCGAGTAGTCAGTCTATGGAACAGCGAGTGGTCAATCTATGGAACAGCGAGTGGACTATCTATGGAACAATGAGTGGTCAATCTATGGAACAGCAGGTGGTCAGTCTATGGAAAAGTGAGTGGTTAGTTTATGGAACAGCGAGTGGTCAGTCTATGGAACAGGGAGTGGACAGTCTATGGAACAGCTAGTGTCCAGTCTATGGAACAGCGAGTGGTCAATAAATGGAACAGCGAGTGGCCAATCTATGGAACAGTGATTGGTCAATCTATGTAAAAGTGAGTGGTCAGTCTAAGGAACAGTGAATTGTCAATCAATCGAACAGAGTGTGGTCAAGCTATGGACCCGCGATTAGTCACACAATGGAACAGCGAGTAGTCAAACTAGGGAACAATGAGTTGTCAAACTAAGGAACAGCAAGTTGTTAGTCTATGGAACAGCATGTGGTCAGTCTATGGAACAGCGAGTGTTCAATCTATGGAAAAGCAAGTGGTGAACCTATGGAACAGCCAGTGGTCAGTCTATGGAACAGCGAGTGGTCAATATAAGGGACAAAGGGTGGTCAGTCAATGGAAATGCGAGTGGTCCGTCTATGGAAGAGCAAGTGGTCAGTCTATGGAACAGTGAATGGGCAGTCTATCGAGCAACAAGTGGTCAATCTATGAACAGCGAGTGGTCAATCTATGGAACAGTGAGTGGTCTATCTATGGAACAGCAAGTGGTCAATCTATGGAACATGAGTGGTCAGTCGAAGGAAGAGCGAGTTTTCAATCAATTGAACAGAGAGTGGTCAAGCAATAGAACCATGAGTGGTCAAACTGTTGAACAGCGAGTGGTCAATCTAGGGAACAATGAGTGGTCAATCTAAGGAACAGCAAGTGGTCAGTCTCTGGAATAGCATGTGGTAAATCTCTGGAACAGCGCGTGGACTATCTATGGAAAAGTGAGTGGTCAGTCTATGGAACAGTGAGTGGTCAGTCTAAGGAACAGTGAGTTGTCAATCAATCGAACAGAGCATGGTCAAGCTATGGACCCATGAGTGGTCAAGTATGGAACAGCAAGTACTCAATCTAGGGAACAGCGAGTGGTCAATCTCTGGAACAGTGAGTGGTCAGTCTATGGAACAGCTAGTGATCAGTCTGTGGAACATTGAGTGGTCAGTCTATGGAACAGCAAGTGGTCAATCAACGGAACTGTGAATTGTCAGTCTAAGGTGCAGTGAGTGGTCAAACAATTAAAAAGAGTGTGGTCAATCTATGGAACCGTGAGTGGTCAATCTATGGAAAAGTGAGTGGTGAATCTGGGGAACAAGTGGTCAGGCCATGGAACAGCAAGTTGTCAGTCTATGGAACATCGAATGGTCAATATAAGGAATAGCGAGTGTTCAATCTCTGGAACAGGGAGTGGTCAATCTATGGAACAGCTTATTTCCAGTCTCTGGAACAGCGATTGGTCAATCTATGGAACAGCGAATGGTCAATCTATGGAACAGCGAATGGTCTATCTATGGAACAGTGATTGGTCAATCTATGCAACAGTGAGTGGTCAGTCTATGGATCAGTGTGTAGTCAGTCTAAGGAACAGCAAGCGGTCAGTCTATGGACAAATGAGTGGTCAGTTTATGAAACAGCGATTGGTCAGTCTATGGAACAGTGAATGGTCAATCTATGGAACAGCGAGTGGTCTATATATAGAACAGCGATTGGTCAAACTATGGAAAAGTGAGTGGTCAGTCTAAGGAACAGTGAGTTGTCAATCAATTGAACAGAGCATGGTCAAGCTATGGGCCCGCGATTGGTCAAACAATGGAACAGCGAGTAGTCAAGCTAGGGAACAATGAGTGGTCAATCTAAGGAACAGCGTGTTGGCAGTCTATGGAACAGCGTGTGGTCAGTCTATGGAACAGCAAGTGGAAAACCTATGGAACAGCAAGTGGTGAACCTATGGAACAGTAAGTGGTCAGTCTATGGAACAGCATGTGGTCAATCTATGGAACAGCGTGTGGTCAATCTATGGAACAGCGAGTGGACTATCTATGGAACAGTGAGTAGTCAGTCTATGGAACAGCAAGTGGTCATTCTATGGAAAAGTGAGTGGTCAGTCTATGGAACAGCGAGTGGTCAGTCTATGCAACTGTGAGTGGTTGATTTATGGAACAGCTAGTGTCCAGTATATGGAACAGCGAGTGGTCTATCTATGGAACAGCAAGTGGTCAATCTATGGAACAGCGAGTGGTCAGTCTATGGGACAGCGAGTGGTCAGTCTATGGGACAGTGAGTGGTCAATCTATGAAACAGCGAGTGGTCTATCTTTGGAACCATGAATGGTCAATCTATGGAACAGTGAGTGGTCAATCTAGTGAGCAACGAGTGGTCAGTCTATGGATCAGTGAGTAGTGAGTCTATGGAATAGCAAGTGGTTAGTCCATGGAAAAGTGAATGGTCAGTTTATGGAACAGTGCGTGGTCAATCTATGGAACAGCTAGTGTCCAGTCTATGGAACAGCGAGTGGTCAATATATTGAACAGCGAGTGGTCTATCTATGGATCAACAAGTGGTCAATCTATGGAACAGCGAGTGGCCAATCTATGGAACAGCTAGTGGTCAGTCTATGGAACAGCGAGGGTCAATCTATGGAACAGCTAGTGTCCAGTCTCTGGAACAGCAAGTGGTCAATCTATGGATCAGTGAGTGGTCTATCTATGGAACAGCAATTGGTCAATCTATGGAAAAGTGAGTGGATAGTCTAAGGAACAGTGAGTTGTCAATCAATCGAACAGAGCATGGTCAAGGTATGGACCCGCGATTGGTCAAACAATGGGACAGCAATTAGTCAAATTAGGGAACAGCGAGTGCTCAATCTATGGAACAGTGAGTGGTCAGACAATGTAACAGCGAGTGGTCAGACAATGTAACAGCAAGTGATCAATCTAGGGAACAGCGAGTGGTCAATCTCTGGTACAGCATGTGGTCAATCTAAGGAACAGTGAGTGGTCAGTCTATGGAACAGTGAATGGTCACCCTATGCAACAGCAAGTGGTAAATATAAAGGGACAGAGTGTTGTCAGTCCATGGAACAGCGAGTGGTCCGTCTATGGAACAGCAAGTGGTCAGTCTATGGAACAGCACCTCGGCAGTCTATCGAGAAATGAGTGGTCAATCTATGAACAGCGAATGGTCAATCTATGGAACAGTGAGTGGTCAGACAATGGAACAGCGAGTGGTCAATCTAGGGGAAAGCAAGTGGTCTATCTATGGAACAGCAAGTGGTCAATCTATGCAACAGTGAGTGGTCAGTCTCAAGAAGAGCGAGTTTTCAATCAATCGAACAGAGAGTGGTCAAGCTATGGAACCACGAGTGATCAAACTGTTGAACAGTGAGTGGTCAATCTAGGGAACATTGAGTGGTCAGTCTATGGAAAAGCGAGTGGTCAGTCTATGGAACAGTGAATGGTCAATCTAAGGAACAGCGAGTGGTCAATCTAGGGGACAGGGAGTGGTCTATCTATGGAACAGCAAGTGGTCAATCTATGGAAGAGTAAGTGGTCAGTCTAAGGAAGAGCGAGATTGCAATAACTCGAACAGAGAGTGGTCAAGCTTTCGAACAACGAGTGGTCAAACTGTTGAACAGCGAGTGGTCAATCTAGGGAACATTGAGAGGTCAGTCTATGGAAAAGCGAGTGGTCAGTCTATGGATCAGCGAATGGTCAATCTAAGGAACAGCGAGTGGACAGTCTCTGGAACAGCATGTGGTCAAACTCTGGAACAGCAAGAGGTCAGTCTATGGAACTGTGAATGGTCAATTTATAGAACTGTGTGTTGTCAGTCTATGGAACCGCGAGTGGTCAATCTAAGGAACAGCGAGTGATCAATCTAAGGAACCGCAACTGGTCAGTCTATGGAACAGTGAGTGGTCAGTCTATGAAACAGTGAGTGGTCAATTTATGGAAACAGGAGTGGTCAATCTAGGGAACAGCGAGTGGTCAATCTCTGCTACAGCATGTGGTCAATCTAAGGAACAGCGAGTATTCAGTCTATGGAACAGTGAATGGTCACCCTATGGAACAGTGAGTGGTCAGTCTATGGAACAGTGAGTAGTCAGTCTATGGAACAGCAAGAGGTCAGTCTATGGAAAAGTAAGTGGTCAATCTATGGAACAGCTAGTGTCCAGTTTATGGAACAGCGAGTGGTCAATCTATGGAACAGTGAGTGGTCAAGCTATGGAACAGTGTGTGGTCAGTCTGTTGAACAGCGAGTGGTCAATATAAGGAATAGCGAGTGGTCAATATAAGGAATAGCAAGTGGTCAGTCTATGGAACAGCATGTGGTCAAGCTTTTGAAAAACGAGTGGTCAAACTGTTGAACAGCGAGTAGTCAATCTAGGGAACAACAAGTGGTCAGTCTGTGGAAAAGCGAGTGGTCAGTCTATGGAACAGTGAATGGTATATCTATGGAACAGCGACTGGTCAATCTATGGAACAGTGAGTGATCAGTGTAAGGAACAGCGAATTGTCAATCAATCGAACAGAGAGTGGTCAAGCTATGGACACGTGAGTGGTCAAACTATGGAACAGTGAGTAGTCAATCTAGGGACCAACAAGTGGTCAGTCTATGCAACAGTGAGTGGTCAGTCTATGGAACAGCGAGTGGTCTATCTAAGGAACAGTGAGTGGAAAATCAATGGAACAGCGACTGGGCAGTCTATTGAGCAGCAAGTGGTCAATTTATGCAACAGTGAGTGGTCAGTCTAAGGAAGAGTGAGTTTTCAAAAAATCGAACAGAGAGTCGTCAAGCTATGGAACGACGAGTGGTCAAACTGTGGTCAATCTAGGGAATAACAAGTGGTCAGTCTATGGAACAGTGAGTGGTTAATCTATGGAAACGTGAGTGGTCAATGTAGGGATCAATGAGTTGTCAATCTCTGGAACAGCGAGTGGTCAATCTAAGGAACAGCGAGCGGTAAGACTAGTGAACAATGAATGGTCAATCACTGGAACAGCGAATGGTCACCCTATGGAACAGCGAGTGGTCAGATTATGGAACAGCGAGTGGTCAATCTAAGGAACAGCAAGTGGTCAGTCTATGGAAAAGCGAGTGGTCAGTCTATGGAACATCGAGTGGTCAGTCTATGGACCAGTGAGTGGTCAAAATAATGGAAACGCGAGTGGTCAATCCAGACAATAATGAGTGGTCAAACTCTGGAACCGTGAGTTGTCAGTCTATGGAACATTGAGTAGTCAGTCTATGGAACAGCGAGTGGTCACTCTATGGAACAGCAACTGGTCAGTCTATGGAACAGCGAGTGTTCAATCTATGGAACTGCGAGTGGTGAACCTATGGAACATCAAGTGGTCAGTCTATGGAACAGTGAGTGGTCACTCGATGGAACAGCGAGTGGTCAATATAAGGGACAGAGAGTGGTCAGTCCATGGAACAGCAAGTGGTCAGTCTAAGGAACAGCAAGAGGTCAGTCTAGGGAAATGCGAGTGGACAGTCTATGGAACAGCAAGTGGTCAGTCTACGGAACAGTGAGTGGTCAATCTAAAGAACAGCGAGTGGTAAGTCTATTGAACAATGGGTGGTCAATCTCTGGAACAGCGAGTGGTCAAGCTAAGGAACAGCAAGTTGTCAATCATCCAAACATAGAGTGGTCAAGCTATGGACCTATGAGTGGTCAAACTAAGGAACAGCGATTAGTCAATCTAGGGACCAACGAATGGTCAGACTATGGAACACTGAGTGATCAGTCTATGGAACAGCGAGTGGTCAATCTAAGGAACAGCAAGAGGTCAGTCTATGGAAACGCGAGTGGACAGTCTATGGAACAGTGAGTGGTCAGTCTATGGAACAGTGAGTGGTCAACCTAAGGAAACGCGAGTGGTCAATCTCTAGAACAGCGAGTGGTCAATCTACGGAACAGCGAGTGGAAATTCTGGTGAACAATGAGTGGTCAATCACTGGAACAGCGAGTGGTCAATCTATGGAACAGCTAGAGTCCAGTCTATGGAACAGCAAGTGGTCAATCTAAGGAAAAGCGAGTGGTCAAACTATGGAACAGCGACTGGGCAGTCTATCGAGCATCAAGTGGTTAATCTATGAACAGCGAATGGTCAATCTATGGAACAGTGAGTGGTCAGACTATAAAACAGCGAGTGGTCAATCTAGGGGACAGGGAGTGGTCTATCTCTGGAACAGCAAGTGGTCAGTCTATGGAACAGTGAGTGGTCAGTCTATGGAACAGTGAGTGGTCAATTTATGGAACAGTGAGTGGTCAGTCTATGCAACCATGAGTGGTCAATCTAGGGAACAGCGTTTGATCAACCTAAGGAACAGCAAGTGGTTAGTCTATGGAACAGCGAGCGGTAAGACTAGTGAACAATGAGTGGTCAATCTCTGGAACAGCGAGTGGTCAATCTAAGGAACAGCGAGCGGTAAGATGAGTGAACAATGAGTGGTCAATCTCTGGAACAGCGAGTGGTCAATCTAAGGAACATCGAGTGGTCAGTCTGTGGAACAGCGAGTGGTCAATCTAAGGAACAGCAAGTGGTCAGTCTATGGAACAGCGAGTGGTCAATCTCTGGTACAGCATGTGTTCAATCTAAGGAACAGCGAGTGTTCAGTCTGTGGAACAGCGAGTGGTCACCCTATGGAGCAGCGTGTGGTCAGATTATGCAACAGTGAGTAGTCAGTCTATGGAACAGCAAGAGGTCAGTCTATGGAACATCGAGTGGTCAGTCTATGGATCAGTGAGTGGTCAAGCTATGGAAATGCGAGTGGTCAATCTAGAGAACAATGAGTGGTCAAACTCGAACAGTGAATGGTCACTCTATGGAACAGCAACTGGTCAGTCTATGGAACAGCGAGTGTTCAATCTATGGAACTGCGAGTGGTGAACCTATGGAACAGCAAGTGGTCAGTCTATGGAACAGTGAGTGGTCACTCGATGGAACAGCGAGTGGTCAATATAAGGGACAGAGAGTGGTCAGTCTATGGAACAGCGAGTGGTCAGTCTATGGAACAGCATGTGGTCAATCTCTTGAACAACAAGTGGTCAGATTATGGAACAGCAAGTGGTCAGTTTATGGAACAGCAAGTGGTCAGTCTATGGAACAGTGAGCGGTCAGTCTATGGAACAGCGAGTGGTCAGTCTATGGAACAGCGAGTGGTCAGTCTATGCAACCGTGAGTGGTCAATCTATGGAACAGCATATGATCAAACTATGGAACAGCGAATGGTCAATCTATGGAACAGCTAGTGTCCAGTATCTGGAACAGCGAGTGGTCAGTCTATGAAACAGCGAGTGATCAATCCATGCAACAGCGACTGGTCAGTCTGTGGAACAGTGTGTCATCAATCTATGGAACAGTGAGTGGCCAGTCTATGGAACAAGTTGTCAGTGTATAGAACATTCAGTTTTCAGTCTGTGGAACTGTGATTGGTCAGTCTATGGGCAAGAGAGTGGTCAGTCCATTGTACAGAAGGTCAATCTATGTATTAGCGAGTGGTCAGTCTATGGAAAAACAAGTGGACAATCTATGGATCAGCGAGTGGTCAGTTTATGGAATAGCAAGTGGTCAGTCTATGGAACAGTGAGTGGTCTATTTAAGGAAAAGAGAGTGGACAATCAATGGAACAGCGACTGGGCAGTCTATCGAGCAGCGAGTGGTCACTCTAGGGGACAGGGAGTGGTCTATCTATGGATCAGCAAGTGATCAATCTATGGAACAGTGAGTGGTCAATCAAGGAAGAGTGAGTTTTCAATAAATCGAACAGAGAGTGGTCAAGCTATGGAACAACGAGTGGTCAAACTGTGGTCAAGCTAGGGAATAACAAGTGGTCAGTCTATGGAAAAGCAAGTGGTCAGTCTATGGAACAGCAAGTGGTCAGTCTATGGAACAGTGAGTGGTCAGTCTATGGAACAGCAAGTGGTCAGTCTATGGAACATCAAGTGGTCAGTCTATGGAACAGTGAGTATTCAGTCTATGGAACAGCGAGTGGTCAATTTATGGAACAGTGAGTGGTCAGTCTATGCAATCGCGAGTGGTCAATTCTATGCAACCGCGAGTGGTCAATCTAGGGATAAGCGAGTTATCAGTCTATGGAACAGTGAGTGTACAATCTCTGTAACAGCGAATGATCAGTCTATGGAACAGCGAGTGGTCAGTCTATGGAACAGTGAGTGGTCAATCTATGCAAACGCGAGTGGTCAATCTAGTGAACAATGAGTGGTCAATCTCTGGAACAGCGAGTGGTCAGTCTAAGGAACAGCGAGTGGTAAGTCTAGTGAAGAAAGAGTGGTCAATCTCTGGAACAGTGAGTGGTCAATCTAAGGAACATCGAGTGGTCAGTCTATGGAACAGCGAGTGGTCAATCTAAGGAACAGCAAGTGGCCAGTCTACAGAACAGCGAGTGGTCAATCTCTGGTACGGCATGTGTTCAACCTAAGGAACAGCGAGTGTTCTGTCTATGGAACAGCGAGCAGTCACCCTATGGAGCAGTGAGTGGTCAGATTATGGAACAGTGAGTTGTCAGTCTATGGAACAGCAAGAGGTCAGTCTATGGAACAGTGAGTGGTCAGTCTATGAAACAGAGAGTGGTCAATATAAGGGACAGAGAGTAGTCAGTCCATGGAACGGCAAGTGGTCAGTATATGGAAAAGCAAGTGGTCAGTCTATGGAACAGTCAGTGGTCAGACTATGGAACAGCGAGTGGTCTATCTAAGGAACAGCGAGTGGACAATCAATGGAACAGCGGCTGGGCAGTCTATCGAGCAGCGAGTAGTCAATCTATGAACAGCGAGTGGTCAATCTATGGAACAGTGAGTGGTCAATCTAAGGAACAGTGAGTGGTCAGTCACTGGAACAGCATGTGGTCAATCTCTGGAACAGCGAGTGGTCAGTCCATGGAACAGCAAGTGGTCAGTCTATGGAACAGTGAGTGGTCAATTTATGGAACAGCGAGTGCTCAATCTATGGAACAGTGAGTGGTCAGTCAATGGAACAATTTGTTAGTCTATAGAACATTCAGTGTTCAGTCTGTGGAACTGTGAGTGGTCAGTCTATGGACAAGAGAGTGGCCAGTCCATTGTTCAGTGAGTGGTCAATCTATGTATCAGTGAGTGTTCAGTTTATGGAACATCGAGTGCTCAAACTATGGAACAGCGAGTGGTCTATCTATGGAACAGCAAATGGTCAAACTATGGAACAGCGTGTGCTCAATCTATGGAACAGCTAGTGTCCAGTATCTGGAACAGCGAGTGGTCAGTCTGTGGAAGAGCGAGTGGTTAATCTCTGGTACAGCGTGTGGTTAATCTAAGGAACAGCGAGTGGTCAGTCTATGGAACAGCAAGTGGTCACCCTATGAAACAGTGAGTGGTCAGTCTATGGAACAGTGAGTAGTCAGTCTATGGAACAGCAAGAGCTCAGTCTATGGAACAGCTAGTGGTCAATCTCTGGAACAGCGAGTTGGCAATCTATGGAACAGTGACTGCGCAGTCTATCGAGCATCGAGTGGTCTATCTATGAACAGCGAGTGGTCCATCTATGGAACAGCAAGTGGTCAAACTATGGAACAGCGAGTGGTCAATCTAGAGGACAGGGAGCGTTCTATCTCTGGAACAGCAAGTGGTCAATCTATGGAACAGTGAGTGCTCAGTCTAATGAAGAGCAAGTTTTAAATAAATCAAACAGAGTGTGGTCAAGCTATGGAACAGCGAGTGGTCAATCTAAGGAACAGTGAGGGGTCAGTCACTGGAACAGCATGTGGTCAATCTTTGGAACAGCGAGTGGTCAGTCCATGGAACAGCAAGTGCTCAGTCCATGGAACAGTAAGTGGTCAGTCTATGGAACAGCAAGTGGTCAGTGTATGAAACAGTGAGTGGTCAATTTATGGAACAGTGAGTGGTCAGTCTATGCAACCACGAGTGGTCAATCTAGGGAACAATGAGTTGTCAATCTCTGGAACAGCGAGTTGTCAATCTAAGGAACAGCGAGTGGTAAGACTAGTGAACAATGAGTGGTCAGTCTCTGGAACAGCGAGTGGTCAATCTAAGGAACAGCAAGTGGTCAGTCTATCTAACAGTAAGTGGTCAATCTCTGGTACAGCATGTTTTCAATCTAAGGAATAGCAAGTGGTCAGTCTATGGAACAACGAGTGGTCAACCTATGGAACAGTGAGTGGTCAATCTATGGAAACGTGAGTGGTCACTCAACGGAACAGTGAGTGGTCAGTCTCTGGTACAGCATGTAGTCAATCTCTGGAACAGTGAATGATCTATCTATAGAACAGTGAGTGGTAAATCTATGGAACAGTGAGTGATCAGTCTAAGGAACCGCGAGTTGTCAATCAATTGAACAGAGTGGTCAGGCTATGGACCCATGACTGGTCAAACTAAGGAACAGCGAGTAGTCAATCTAAGGACCAATGAGTGGTCAGTCTATGGAACACTGAGTGATCAGTCTATGGAACAGTGAGTGGTCAATCTAAGGAAATGCGAGTGGTCAATCTAAGGAACAATGAGTGGTCAATCTAAGGAACAACAAGTGGTAAGTCTGGTGAACAATAAGTGGTCAATCTCTGGAACAGTGAATGGTCAATCTATGGAACAGCTAGTGTCCAGTCTATGGAACAGCGAGTGGTCAATCTATGGAACAGTGAGTGGTCTATCTATGGAACAGATAGTGGTCAATCTATGGAACGAGTGGTCAATCTATGGAACAGCTAGTGTCCAGTCTATGGAACAGCGAGTGGTCAATCTATGGAGCAGTGAGTGGTCTATCTATGGAACAGCGAGTGGTCAATCTGTGGAACAGTGAGTGATCAGTCTAAGGAACAGCGAGTTGTCAATCAATCGAACAGAGAGTGGTCATACTATGGAACAGCGAGTAGTCAATCTATGGAAAAATGAGTGGTCATTCTACGGAACAGTGTCTGGTCACTCTCTGGAACAGCGAGTGGTCAAGTCTATGGAACAGCAAGCGGTCAGTCTATGGAACAGTGTGTGTTCAGTCTATAGAACAGCGAGTGGTCTATCTATGGAACAGCGAGTGGTCAGTCTATGGAACAGTGAGTGGTCAGTCTATGGAACAGCAAGTGTTCAGTGTATGAAACAGTGAGTGGTCAATTTACAGAACAGTGAGTGGTCAGTCTATGCAACCACGAGTGGTCAATCTAGGGAACAGCTATTGTCCAGTCTATGGAACAGCGAGTGGTCAATCTATGGAGCAGCGTGTGTTCTATCTATGGAACAGCGAGTAGTCAATCTATGGAAAAATGAGTGGTCATTCTATGGAACAGTGAGTGGTCAGTCTATGGAACAGCAAGTGGTCAATCTAAGGAACAGTGAGTGGTCAGTCTATGGAACAGTGTGTGGTCACTCTCTGGAACAGCGAGTGGTCAGGTCTATGGAACAGCAAGTGGTCAGTCTATGGAACAGTGTGTGGTCAGTCTATGGAACAGCGAGTGGTCTATCTATGGAACAGCGAGTGGTCAATCTATGGAAGAGTAAGTGGTCGGTCTGAGGATGAGTGAGATTTCAATAAATCAAACAGAGAGTGGTCAAGCTATGGAACGAGTGGTCAAACTGTTGAACATCGAGTAGTCAATCTAGGGAACAACGAGTGGTCAGTCTATGAAAAAGCGAGTGATCAGTCTATGGAATAGCGAGTGGTCAATCTACAGAACAGTGAATGATCAGTCTAAGGAACAGCCAGTTGTCAATCAATCGAACAGAGAGTGGTCAAGCTATGGACCCGTGAGTGTTCAAACTATGGAACAGCGAGTAGTCAATCTAGGGACCAACAAGTGATCAGTCTATGGAACAGTCAGTGATCAGTCTATGGAACAGCAAGAGGTCAGTCTATGGAACAGTCAGTGGTCAGTCTATGGAACAGCGAGTGGTCTATCTAAGGAACAGCGAGTAGACAATCAATGGAACAGTGACTGGGCAGTTTATCGAGCAGCGAGTGGTCAATCTATGAACAGCGAGTGGTCAATCTATGGAACAGCGAGTGGTCAGACTATGGAACAGCAAGTGGTCAATCTAGGGGACAGGGAGTGGCCTATCTATGGATCAGTAAGTTGTCAATCTATGGAACAGTGAGTGGTCAGGCTAAGGAAGAGCGAGTTTTCAATAAATCGAACAGAGAGTGGTCAAGCTATGGAACAATGAGTGGTCAAACTGTGGTCAATCTAGGAAATAACAAGTGGTCAGCCTATGGAAAAGTGAGTGGTCAGTCTATGGAACAGCGAGTGGTCAATCTAAGGAACAGTGAGGGGTCAGTCACTGGAACAGCATGTGGTCAATCTTTGGAACAGCGAGTGGTCAGTCCATGGAACAGCAAGTGCTCAGTCCATGGAACAGCAAGTGGTCAGTCTATGGAACATTGAGTGGTCAGTCTATGGAACAGCAAGTGGTCAGTGTATGAAACAGTGAGTGGTCAATTTATGGAACAGTGAGTGGTCAGTCTATGCAACCACGAGTGGTCAATCTAGGGAACAATGAGTTGTCAATCTCTGGAACAGTGAGTGGTCAATCTAAGGAACAGCGAGTGGTAAGACTAGTGAACAATGAGTGGTCAGTCTCTGGAACAGCGAGTGGTCAATCTAAGGAACAGCAAGTGGTCAGTCTATCTAACAGTGAGTGGTCAATCTCTGGTACAGCATGTTTTCAATCTAAGGAACAGCGAGTGGTCAGTCTATGGAACAGCGAGTGGTCACCCTATGGAACAGTGAGTGGTCAATCTATGGAAATGTGAGTGGTCAATCTACGGAACAGTGAGTGGTCAGTCTCTGGTACAGCATGTAGTCAATCTCTGGAACAGTGAATGATCTATCTATAGAACAGCGAGTGGTAAATCTATGGAACAGTGAGTGATCAGTCTAAGGAACCGCGAGTTGTCAATCAATTGAACAGAGTGGTCAGGCTATGGACCCGTGACTGGTCAAACTAAGGAACAGCGAGTAGTCAATCTAGGGACCAATGAGTGGTCAGTCTATGGAACACTGAGTGATCAGTCTATGGAACAGTGAGTGGTCAATCTAAGGAAATGCGAGTGGTCAATCTAAGGAACAATTAGTGGTCAATCTCTAGAACAGCGAGTGGTCAATCTAAGGAACAACAAGTGGTAAGTCTGGTGAACAATAAGTGGTCAATCTCTGGAACAGTGAGTGTTCAATCTATGGAACAGCTAGTGTCCAGTCTATGGAACAGCGAGTGGTCAATCTATGGAACAGTGAGTGGTCTATCTATGGAACAGATAGTGGTCAATCTATGGAACGAGTGGTCAATCTATGGAACAGCTAGTGTCCAGTCTATGGAACAGCGAGTGGTCAATCTATGGAGCAGTGTGTGGTCTATCTATGGAACAGCGAGTGGTCAATCTATGGAACAGTGAGTGATCAGTCGAAGGAACAGCGAGTTATCAATCAATTGAACAGAGTGGTCAAACTATGGAACAGCGAGTAGTCAATCAATGGAAAAATGAGTGGTCATTCTATGGAACAGTGTCTGGTCACTCTCTGGAACAGCGAGTGGTCAAGTCTATGGAAAAGCAAGTGGTCAGTCTATGGAACAGTGTGTGGTCAGTCTATGGAACAGCGAGTGGTCTATCTATGGAACAGCGAGTGGTCAGCCTATGGAACAGTGAGTGGTCAGTCTATGGAATAGCAAGTGTTCAGTGTATGAAACAGTGAGTGGTCAATTTATGGAAAAGTGACTGGTCAGTCTATGCAACCACGAGTGGTCATTCTAGGGAACAGCTTTTGAACTATCTAAGGAACAGCGAGTGGTCAGGTTATGGAACAGTGAGTAGTCAGTCTATGGAACAGCAAGATGTCAGTCTATGGTGAAGTGAGTGGTCAGTCTATGTAACCATGAATGGTCACTCTATGGAACAGTGAGTGGTCAATATAAGGGACAGAGATTGGTCAGTCCATGGAACAGCAAGTGCTCAGTCTATGGAACAGTGAGTGGCCAGTCTATGGAACAGCATGTGGTCAATCTCTGGAACAGCGAGTGGTCAGTCCATGGAACAGCAAGTGGTCAGTCTATGGAACAGTGTGTGGTCAGTCTATGGAACAGTATGGTCAGTCTATGGAACAGAAAGTGGTCAAAATATGGAACAGTGAGTGGTCAGGCTATGCAACCATTAGTGGTCAATCTACGGAACAGCGTTTGATCAATCGAAGGAACAGCGAGTGGTCAGTCTATGGAAATGCGAGTGGTCAATCTAGGGAACAATGTGTTGTCAATCTCTGGAACAGCGAGTGGCCAATCTAAGGAACAGCGAGCGGTAAGACTAGTGAACAATGAATGGTCAGTCTCTGGAACAGCGAGTGGTCAATCTAAGGAACAGCAAGTGGTCAATCTAAGGAACAGCAAGTGGCTAGTCTATGGAACAGTGAGTGGTCAATCTATGGAAATCCGAGTGGTCAATCTAGAGAACAATGAGTGGTCAAACTCAGTAACAGCGAGTAGTCAGTCTATTGAACATTGAGTGGTAAGTCTATGGAACCGAGTGTGGTCACTCTATGGAACAGTGACTGGTCAGTCTATGGAACATTGAGTGGTCAGTCTATGGAACAGCGAGTGTTCAATCTATGGAACAGTGAGTGGTGAAGCTATGGAACAGCAAGTGGTCAGTCTATGGAACAGCGAGTGGTCACTCGATGGAACAGCAAGTGGTCAATATATGGGAAAGAGAGTGGTCAGTCCATGGAACTGCGAGTGGTCAGTCTATGGAACAGCAAGTGGTCAGTCTATGGAACAGCAATGTTCACTCTATGGAACAGTGAGTGGTCAATATAAGGGACAGAGAGTGGTCCGTCTCAGGAACAGCGAGTGGTCAATCTATGGAACAGCGAGTGGTCTATCTATGGAACAGCAAATGGTCAAACTATGGAACAGCATATTGTCAATCTATGGAACAGCTAGTGTCCAGTATCTGGAACAGCGAGTGGTCAATATAAGTGACAGAAAGAGCGGTCAGTCCATGGAACAGCGAGTGGTCTGTCTATGGAACAGTGAGTGGACAATCTATGGAACAGCGAGTGGTCTATCTATGGAACAGCAAATGGTCAAACTATGGAACAATGAGTGGTCAATCTATGGAACAGCTAGTGTCCAGTAACTGGAACAGCGAGTGGTCAGTCTGTGGAACAGCGAGTGGTCAATCTCTGTTACAGCGTGTGGTCAATCTAAGGAACAGTGAGTGGTCAGTCTTTGGAACAGTGAGTAGTCAGTCTATTGAACAGCAAGAGGTCAGTCTATGGAACTGTGAGTGGTCAGTCTATGGAACAGTGAGTGGTCAATGTATGGAAACGTGTGTGGTCAATCTAGGGAACAATGAGTGATCAATCTCTGGAACAGTGAGTGGTCAATGTATGGAAACGTGTGTGGTCAATCTAGGGAACAATGAGTGGTCAATCTCTGGAACAGTGAGTGGGCAATCGATGGAACAGCTGGTGTCCAGTCTATGGAACTGCGAGTAGTCAATCTATGGAACAGCGAGTGGTCTATCTATGGAACAGCAAGTGGTCTATCTATGGAACAGCAAGTGGTGAATGTATGGAACAGCGAGTGGTCAATCTATGGAACAGCTAGTGTCCAGTCTTTGGAACAGCGAGTGGTCAATCTATGGAGCAGCGCGTGGTCAAAGTAAGGAACAGCAAGTACTCAATGTAGTGATCAGTCCATGGAACAGTGAGTGATCAGTCTATGGAACAGCGACTGGTCAATCTAAGGAACAGTGTGTGGTCAGTCTATGTAACAGCATGTGGTCAATCTCTGGAACAGCAAGAGGTCAATCTGTGGAACTGTGACTGGGCAGTCTATCGAGTATCGAGTGGTCAATCTATGAACAGCAAGTGGTCAATCTATGGAACAGCAAGTGGTCAAACTATGGTACAGTGAATGCTCAGTCTAATGAAGAGCGAGTTTTCAATAAATCGAACAGAGAGTGGTCAATCTAGGGAACAACGTGTGGTCAGTCTATGGAACAGCAAGTGGTCAATCTAAGGAACAGCAAGTGGTCAGTTTATGGAACAGTGAGTGGTCAGTCTATGGAACAGTGAGTGGTCAGTCTATGGAACAGCGAGTCGTCAATTTATGGAACAGTGAGTGGTCAGTCTATGCAACCGTGAGTGGTCAATCTAGGGAACAGCGTTTGATCAATTTAAGGAACAGCGAGTGGTCAGTCTATGGAACAGTGAGTGTTCAATCTCTGGAACAGCGAGTGATCAGTCTATGGAACAGTAAGTGATCAGTCTATGGAACAGTGAGTGGTCAATCTATGGAAACGCGAGTGGTCAATCTAGAGAACAATGAGTGGTCAATCTCTTGAACAGTGTGTGGTCAATCTAAGGAACAGCGAGTGGTAAGTCTAGTGAACAATGAGTGGTCAAACTCTGGAACAGTGAGTGGTCAATCTAAGAAACATCGAGTGGTCAGTCTATTGAACAGCAAGTGTTCAATCCATGGAACAGCGAGTGGTCACTCTATGGAACAGTGAGTGGTCTATATAAGGGACAGAGAGTGGTCAGTCCATGGAACAGCAAGTGCTCAGTCTATGGAACAGCAAGTGGTCAGTCTATGGACCCGCGAATGGTCACTCTATGGAACAGCGAGTGGTTAATATAAGGGACAGAGATTGGTCAGTCCATGGAACAGCAAGTGCTCAGTCTATGTAACAGTGAGTGGTCAGTCTATGGAACAGCAAGTGGTCAAACTAAGGAACAGTGAGTTGTCAGTCACTGGAAAAGCATGTGGTCAATCTCTGGAACAGCGACTGGTCAGTCCATGGAGCAGCAAGTGGTCAGTCTATGGAACAGTGTGTGGTCAGTCTATGGAACCGTGTGGTCAGTCTATGGAACAGTGAGTGGTCAGTCTATGGAACCATAAGTGGTCAATCTAGGGAACAGTGTTTGATCAATCTAAGGAAAAGCGAGTAGTCAGTCTATGGAACAGTTTATGTTCAATCTCTGGAACAGCGAGTAGTCAGTCTATGGAACAGCAAGTTTTTAATCTATGGAACAGTGAGTGGTCAATCAATGGAAACGCGAGTGGTCAATTTAGGGAACAATGAGTTGTCAATCTCTGGAACAGCGAGTGGTCAATCTAAGGAACAGCGAGCGGTACGCCTAGTGAACAATGAGTGGTCAGTCTCTGGAACAGCGAGTGGTCAATCTAAGGAACATCGAGTGGTCAGTCTATGGAACAGCAAGTGGTCAATCTAAGGAACAGCAAGTGGTCAGTCTATGGAACAGCAAGTGGTCAATCTCTGGTACAGCGTGTGTTCAATCTAAGGAACAGTGAGTGGTCAGTCTATGGAACAGTGAGTGGTCACCCTATAGAATATCGAGTGGTCAGATTATGGAACAATGAGTAGTCAGTCTATGCAACAGCAAGAGGTCAGTCTATGGAAACGTGAGGGGTCAGTCTATGGAACAGCGAGTGGTCATTCCATGGAACAGCATTAGGTCACTCTATGGAAAAGTGAGTGGTCAAACTCTGGAACAGCGAGTGGTCAGTCTATTGAACATTGAGTGGTTAGTCAATGGAACAGTGAGTGGTCACTCTATGGAACAGAGACTGGTCAGTCTATGGAAAAGCAAGTGTTCAATCTATGGAACAGCGAGTGGTGAACCCATGGAACAGCAATTGGTCAGTCTAGGAACAGTGAGTGGTCACTCTATGGAACAGCGAGTGGTCAATATAAAGGACAGGGAGTGGTCAGTCTATGGAACAACAAGTGGTCAGCCTATGTGAAATAAAGAGTAGATTGCCTTTCAAAAGCTAGGCTTTATTAACCTTAAAAAACCAGCAAGTACATGTTGAGCACCCAGTCTCAACCAAACTGTAGAAACTGAATTTAAGATGGCCACCACAGGTCACATGGAATCAACTAACCAATAAGTTTACAGCATATATCTCAAGGCAGGAAAACAGGCAACCAATTACAATGCTTCTTATAAAACAAGAATAATCACCACATTCACCCCTCCTTTTAAAATATACTTCAACCTAGGTAGCCTTTACAGTTTACAATTAGTTATTTATGACTAGAGCAATACATGTATAATGCCTTCAACAATTTTAAAATTTTACTATTAAATTATTAATTATTTTAAAAGTCCATTTTTAATCGGTCGACCGGATATCTTGTTCATGTCGACCTTCTTAGCCTTGGTGCAGTTCCTTGCCCTCCCACACCAGGAGACACAGAAATATCTTCTGCAGGGAGGCTATCAATATCCCTATTATCAACGGTTTCCGGATTGGAAGTCCCATTAGAAGGTAGGCTGGGAGGGTCCTGAACATCCATCAGGGGCAGACTAAGAGAATTGTAAGTGTCTGCAATAGGATTGGAAATGTTCGTAGTATCTGTGACGACATCAACATTATCTGAATTATGGCTATTGTTAATGTCCTCAGGAGAGGGCTGGCCACCACAAGGAGCTAGGTCTTTAACTGAAACCGTACTTTCTTTCCCATCTTGGAATCGAATGTGAGCATATTGGGAATTTGCCTCCAATAGCTCCACCTCCTCCACTAAAGGACCATACTTTGACAGTCTAACATGGCGTCGGAGCAGCACAGGTCCCTGCATAGTAAGCCATGAAGGTACCGAATATCCCGTAGTGGATCTCCGCGGATAGTTGAAGAGCCTTTCATGGGGGGTCACATTAGTAGCCGTTGAAAGAAATGATCTAATGGAATGCAGGGCATCAGGCAGTACCATTTCCCACTGTGTATTCTTAAGGTTCCAAGATGTCAAAGCCAACATAACTGCCTTCCAGATCACCCCATTGTATCGTTCGCACTGTCCATTACCCTGGGGATTATACGGAGTAGTTCTGCTAGTAGAAATTCCCCGACGCTGGAGGTATTCCTTCAACTGGGAAGACATAAACGAACTTCCCTGATCCGAATGGATATACGCAGGCATCCCAAGCAAAAGAGAACCTTGAAAACTCATCCACAACAGTAAATATATATCGATTCTGAGTCGTTGAAGGAAGAGGCCCCCTAAAATCAACGCTCAGGCGTTCAAAGGGAGAAGTAGCCTTTATAAGATGAGCTCATTGAGGCTTAAAGAAATTCGGTTTACACCGGGCGCAGACAGAGCATGACGAAGTCATCCGCTTGATGTCTTCAACTGAAAAGGGCAAATTCTTACTGCGTACGAAGTGTATCATCCTCGTAACACCAGGATGGCACAAAGCATTATGAAGGTTAATAAGCGTATCTCCGTGAAGCACAGAACAATAAGCCCTCGACAGTGCATCAGCGGCAACATTATCCTTCCCCGGACGATAGACTATATCGAAATGATAGCATGCCAACTCAATCCTCCACCTCATTATTTTATCATTCTTAATCTTTCCGAAATGTTTGACATCAAACATGAAGGACACAGATTTTTGGTCAGTTACTAACGTAAAATGTCGCCCAGATAAATAATGTCTCCATTTACGCAGTGCTTCTACTATTGCATACACCTCTTTCTCTATTGATGAATGTCTCTGCTCACTATTGCTCAGAGTACGTGAAAAAAAGGCCACAGGTCTTCCATTTTGGTTCAGGGTAGCCCCAATTGCGAAATCAGAAGCGTCCGTCTCAATCACAAAGGGAACCTGCTCATCAATAGAATGCACAACTGCTCCAAGGATATCCTTTTTAAGATTATCAAAGCACATCCTGGCCTCCCATGATAAAGGATATGTCGTAACCCGAATAAGGGGCAGAGAAAACAGTCCAACAACTCGTTGCAAGGCCTTAGAATTAGTAGGGCAAGGGAACTCAATCAGTGGTCACAGCCATTCTGGATCTGGTTTAATCTTGTTTCCCGAGATAATATACCCCAGTAAATTTATCTCGGTGGTCAAAAAGATACACTTCTCTTTATTGAAAGTTAAGCCAACTTTTTCCACAACTTGAAGGAATCTTTCTAGATTAAAATCGTGCTCCACCCTTGATTTGCCACACACCGTGATGTCATCTAAATATGAGAAGGTGTCAGAGAGAGAGTTATCACTTATAAAAGCATCCATTGCCCATTGAAAACAGGCGACACCGTTAGTAACACCGAATGGTACTCGACAAAACTGGTACAGCTTTCCGCCAGCTTCAAAGGCCGTATATGGTTTGTCCCTCTTAGCGATAGGAATCTGATGATAAGCACTCTTTAGGTCAATAGTGCTAAAAACCTTATATTGAGATACTTTATTGATAAGCTCATCAATCTTAGGCAGGGGGTACGCACCTAATTGAGTATACCTGTTAATAGTTTGAGAGTAGTCTATCACCAATCACTTCTTATGTCTCTCATTAGTGGTGACAACTACCTGTGCCCGCCAGGGCGAAAAACTAGGTTCAATAATTCCTTCCGATAAAAGACATGGAACTTCAGAATTAATAAATTCTTTATCCTGACTGCTATACCTTCTTGCCTTGGTAGCAATTGGCTTACAGTCCAGCATCAAATTGGAAAAAAGTGATAATGGAGAAATGAATAAAGAAGTTAATCCACAAATAGACAAAGGTGGCTTAGTTCCTCCAAAAGAAAGACTGAGAGACTCATGTAATTGAAGCACATCATGACCAATCAAAATGTCCGCACAGAGATTAGGCAGAACGGATAGGCATATATCAGTATACGTATTACCTAGGAGAATTAATTTCACAAGGCAACAACCAGCTACTTGTGAGGTGAGAGTCGTCTGAGCCATACACACCTGATAGGAAGCAGGCAAAATTTTCAAATGCTTCTCCCTCACAAACTTATAAAGCTCTCAGTACTGCCCGTAACTATAAGGGCCTTCACTTCTAACCCATTAACTTGGGCCATAACTATAGCTTTGTTTAGGCCATGGGAAAAGGCAGCAGAAACTGATGCAATAAACGCCCCATCTAAAGGCTGAATGGTCACAGAGGAGGCAACCGATTTGCAAACGTGTGCATAATGACCTCCCTTGCCGCATTTACTACACACAGCCTCCCGGGCAGGGCACTTCAGACGGGGGTGCCGGGCGTTCCCGCAAAAATAACACTTCTGAATCCTAGAGTCAACAGCTGCCGAAGTAGAAACTGTTTCGGAATCTGGTAAACCACTCCTATTAAATCCACGTGACTCCCTTTCATCCGGAACTGCCGAAACCACGGTCGCAGGCCGATCAAAAAGAGCATAAGAATCCGAACTTCTCTGAGCCAAATCCAATGTAGAGGCTTGTTCAAAAGCACTCTTAAGATCCAAGGTCTTATTTTCTAATATCCGCTGACGAATTGATCTAGACAGTAATCCATTAATGAGCATAAGACTGACCACTCACTGTTCCATAGATAGACCACTCCCTGTCTTTTTTTATATTCATTGATTGGATGCGGGCATCGCTGGCTAGGCCTGCATTTAGTGCCCATCCCTAATTGCCCTTGAGAAGATGGTGGTGAGCCGCCTTCTTGAACCACTGCAATCCATATGGTGTAGGTACACCCACAATGCTGTTAGGAAGGGAGTTCCAGGATTTTGGCCCAGCGACAGTGAAGGAACGGCGATACAGGTCCAAGTCAGGATGGTGTGTGGCTTGGAGGGGAACTTGTAGGTGGTGATGTTCCCATGCGTCTGCTGCCCTTGTCCTTCTAAGTGGTAGAGGTCGCGGGTTTGGAAGCTGCTGTTGAAGGAGCTTTGGCGAGTTGCTGCAGTGCATCTTGAAGATGGTACACACTGCAGCCACAGTGCACCGGTGGTGGAGGGAGTGAATGTTGAAGGTGGTGGATGGAGTGCCAATCAAGCGGGCTGCTTTATCCTGAATGGTGTCGAGCTTCTTGAGTGTTGTTGGAGCTGCACTCATCCAGGCAAGTGGAGAGCCTTATGTTCATTAATAAATGGACATTCTTATTATGAACACAGCTAGCTTTTGCTAGTTACTTTATTGAGCACATGTGAACAAGGTACAGTATGTGTAGAGGCTTCCATCTTGACTGCTGCCTTCTGGGTAACCTAGTGCCTCATGGGTAATGTAGTCTTAATATACATACAGCTGGGTAGTGTAGTCTTATACATACAGCTATATACAGCTCTACACAGCTCTACAGCTCCACCTAGTGTCCACTATAGAATGACATGTTACTGATCATTACATCCCACTTTCTTTGAGGTTTAACAAAATCAGTATCAATCAACTTTCAAGAAAACAATAAAGATAATATCAGTAACACTTTTGTTAGTGCTCTATAAACATAAATATTTTCAAAAAAAATCAACACATTTTCAAAGCTTTACATTGTACTCAAAGATTAAGTCTATCAGGCTCTTTTACTTCATGTGTGGATCTTCTCAACACGGGTAAGTCTGATGTGTCTTCATGAGATTGTTCTGGCGGTGAATGACAAGATGCAGTTGCGACATTGTCATCAATCTGCTTTTGTATAGATCGAGGTCTCCTTGCGATCTTTGCTTGGAGAGGGTTTCAGTGTTTCCTTCACCCTTCATGCCATAACTCTCAATGTAGTCAATGCACTCTCGAAAAACTGCTGGCAGCTGGATCCCATCATACAGCATAGTCCTCTCAGCAGCCTCGGCTAATGGAACACCAAAGATTGGCCTGAGGGAAGAAGGAGTATCCACCGGAACTGCTTCCTGCTCTGGTGCAGGCTTCTTCTTTTTCTTTTTCTCTTTCCACTGCTTAACAACATCTGCTGCGGTTATATCTTTGGACTTTCTCTCCTTGTGTATTTCCTCTTTGTGCTTTTCTTCCTTTGGCTTCTCTTTGAACTTAAAGTCTTTTTCTTTCTTCTTGGAGAAACTAGGCTTTTTGAAGACATGGATACCCTTTGGCCTTTTCATCCTTGATGGGCTCTCTGCTTCATCACCTGAGTCATCTGGTCTGCTTATGGCACAGTTTATATGGTAGACTCTCTTGACCAGTTCTAAGTCTTCACAAGCTTTGTCACCTAGTATTGAATCAAGTCTTTCAGCCACAACAGAAAACATGAGATGATGCACTTTGACTTTGACTGTCACTTTAAGTCTGCATACACCTAAGCTATCTATTTTCTGTCCATTATAGCTCTTCAGTAGTACTGACTTTTTCTGTATTTTAGGCTTTTCTTTCATATTTTTTATGTCACTCATACTGATTAAGTTTGCTTTTGCCCCAGTGTCCAGTTTCAATGTAATTAATGCTCCATTTATCTGCAGTGGGATCATCCATTTGTCCACTTTTACTGCATTGACTTTATGTTCAGCATTGCCCATTTCTGAGGGCTGCACATTTTCTGTATCTTTTTTGATATCATCACATGACACCATTCCTACAAAAAATGTCTCACTTAAATCAGTGTCCTCAATCACATTAACTTGTTGCCCTTTCGTTGTTTTTACTTTTGAAAAGCGTTGTTTGGCAAAGTGATTCTTTCTATTACACTTTGTGCACATTTTTCCAAATGCTGGGCATTGCCTTAACTGGTGTTTGTAACCACAGCGTTTACAAGTAAAAATGTCATCCTCCGATTGTTTTTCATTTCTGTTCTGCCCACGTTTCTTCCCCTTGTAGGACACAGCACCGACAGCAGCACCGACTGAAAGTCTTCGCGTGCTTTCGAGCTAGCTCACTGGCTTGGCATATTTTCACCGCATTTTCCAAATTTAGTTCGGTTTCTCTCAACAGACGTTCCCTGACTTTTTTATCATGAATACCAAACACAATCTGGTCACGAATCATGGATGCTTTGAGCTCAGAGAAATTACATGTCTGTCCTTTCAGTTTCAGATCAGTTATAAAGCTATCAAAAGTCTCATTTTGTTGCTGTATCCGAGAACGGAAGATGTATCTTTCATAGGTCTCATTCTTTTTGGGAGAACAATGGGCATCAAATTTCTGTAGCACATCATCTAACTTTCCTCTGTTCTCCTCTGGATTAAATACAAATGTATTAAATACCTCTATCACCTGTGGGCCTGCAACCGTAAGCAGCAACGCTATCTTCCTTGCGTCTGGCTTCGTACCGAATCCGATGGCAGCAATGTAGAGTTCGAATTGTTGTTTAAAAATCCGCCAATTGTAGTCGACATTTCTCTCGAGATTCAAACGCTCTGGTGGCTTCAAATTCTCCATGTCGCTTTTCACAATTTTTTTGCAGATATTTACAACTCTTGGTATCCTGGTACCATCTTATGTTCATTAATAAACAGACATTCTTATTATGAACACAGCTAGCTTTTGCTAGTTACTTTATTGAGCACATGTGGACCAGGTACAGTATCTGTAGAGGCTTCCATCTTGACTGCTGCCTTGTGGGTAGCCTAGTGCCTCATGGGTAATGTAGTCTTAAACACATACAGCTGGGTAGTGTAGTCTTATACATACAGCTATATACAGCTCTACACAGCTCCATCTAGTGTCCACTATAGAATGACATGTTATTGATCATTACAGTCAGTCTATGGAACAGCGAGTGGTCAGTCCATGGAACAGCGAGTGCTCATTCTATGGAACAGTGAGTGGTCAGTCTATGGAACAAGTTGTCAGTCTATAGAAAATTCAGTGTTCAGTCTGTGGAACTGTGAGTGGTCAGTCTATGGACAAGAGAGTGGTCACTCCATTGTACAGTGAGTGGTCAATCTATATATCAGCAAGTGGTCAGTCTATGGAACAGCAAGTGGTCATTCGGTGGAACGGCGAGCGGTCAATCTATGGAACAGCGAGCAGTCACTCTACGGAACAGCAAGTGGACAGTGTATGGAACAGGGAGTTGTCAGTCTATAGAACAGCGAGTGGTCAGTCTGTGGAGCAGTGAGAATTCAATCTGTGGAAAGGTGAGTGGTCAGTCTTTGTAACAGCGGGTGGTCAATTTATTGATCAGCAAGTGATCAATCAATGAACAGTGAATGGTCAGTCTATGGAGCAGTAAGCGTTAAGCCTGTGGAACAGCGAGTGTTCAGTCTATGGAACAGCAAGTGGTCAGTCTATTGAACAGTGAGTGGTCAGTCTATGGAACAGCCAGCGTTCAATCTATGGAACAGCGAGTGGTCAGCCTATGTAACAGCGAGTGGTCAGTCTATGTTACAGCAAGTGGTTAGTCTATGCAACAGTGTGTGGTCAATCTGTGGAAACATGAGTGATCAATCTAGGGAACAATGAGTTGTCAATCTCTGGAACAGCGAGTGGTCAATCTATGGAACAGCAAGTGGTCAGTCTATGGAACAGCGAGTGCTCAGTCTCTGGTACAGCATGTGTTCAATCTGAGGAACAGCGAGTGGTCACCCTATGGAACAGCAAGTGGTCAAATTATGGAACAGTGAGTAGTCATCTATGGAACAGCAAGAGGTCAGTCTATGGAAAAGTGAGTGGTCAGTCTATGGAACATCGAGTGGTCAGTCTATGGAACAGTGAGTGGTCAATCTAGAGAACAATGAGTGGTCAAACTCTGGAACAGCGAGTGATCAGTCTATTGAACATTGAGTGGTAAGTCTATGGAACAGTGTGTGGTCACTCTATGGAACAGCGACTGGTCAGTCTATGGAACAGCGAGTGGTCAATATAAAGGACAGAGAGTGGTCAGTCCACGGAACAGCGAGAGGTCAGTCTATGGAACAGTGAGTGGTCAGTCTATGGAACAGTGAGTGGTCAGTCTATGGAACCATAAGTGGTCAATCTAGGGAACAGCGTTCGATCAATCTAAGAAACAGTGAGTGGTCAGTCTATGGAACAGTGACTGTTCAATCTCTGGAACAGCGAGTGATCAGTTTATGGAACAGTGAGTGGTCAGTCTATGGAACAGTGAGTGGTCAATCTATGGAAATGTGATTGGCCAATCTAGAGAACAATGAGTGGTCAATCTCTGGAACAGCGAGTGGTCAATCTAAGTAACAGCAAGTGGTCAGTCTATGGAACAGAGAGTGGTCAGCCTATGGACCAGTGAGTGGTCAATCTATGGAAACACGAGAGGTCAAATTTTGGAACATCGAGTGGTCAGTCTATTGAACATTGAGTGGTTAGTCAATGGAACAGTGAGTGGTCACTCTATGGAATCGAGTCTGGTCAGTCTATGGAACAGCAAATGTTCAATCTATGGAACAGCGAGTGTTCAATCGATGGAACAACGAGTGGTGAACCTATGGCACAGCAAGTTGTCAGTCTATGGAACCGTGAATGGTCACTCTATGGAACAGTGAGTAGTCAATATAAGGGACAGAGAGTGGTCAGTCCTGGAACAGCGAGTGGTCAATCTATGGAACAGTGAGTGGTCTATCTATGGAACAGCATGTGGTCTATCTATGGAACAGCAAGTGGTCAGTCTATGGATCAGCGAGTGGTCAATCTATGGAACATCGAATGGTCTATCTATGGAACAGCAAATGGTCAGTCTATGGAACAGCTAGTGGTCAGTCTATGGAACAGCAAGTGGTCAATCTATGGAACAACCAGTGCTCAATCTATGGAACAGTGAGTGGTCAGTCTATGGACAAGAGAGTGGTCAGTCCATTGTACAGTGAGCGGTCAAGCTATATATCAGCGAGTGGTCAGTCTGTGGATCAGCGAGTGGTCAGTCTATGGAACAGCGAGTGGAAATCTATGGAACAGCAAGTGGTCAGTCTATGGAACAGCAAGTGGACAGTCTATGGAACAGAAAGTTGTCAGTCTATAAAACATTCAGTGCTCAGTCTGCGGAACAGTGAGTGGTCAGTCTATGGAACAGCGAATGGTCAGTCTTTGGAACAGTGAGTGGTCAATCTATGGAACATCAAGTGATCAGTCTTTAGAACAGTGAGTGGGCCATCTATGGAACATCGAGTGGTCAAACTATGGAGCAGCGCGTGGTCAATCTATGGAACAGCGAATGGTCAGCCTATGAAACAGCAAGTGGTCAATCTATGAAACAGCGAGTGGTCAGTCTATGGAACAGTGAGTAGTCAATCTGTGGAACAGCAAGTGGTCAGTCTGTGCAACAGAAAGTGGTCAGTCTATGGAACAGCAAGTGGTCAGTCTATGGAACAGCAAGTGGTCAGTCGACAAAACAGCGAGTGGACAGTCTAAGGAACAGCGAGTGGTCAGACTATGGAACAGAGAGTGAAAAGTCTATGGAACAGCAAGTGGTCAGTCTATGGAACATGAGTGGTCAATCTATGGAGCAAGGAGTGGACAATCTATGGAACAGTGAATGGTCAGTCTATGAAACAGCAAGTGGTCAATCTATGAAACAGTGAGTGGTCAGTCTATGAAACAGCGAGTAGTCAATCTGTGGAACAGTGAGTGGTCAGTCTGTGGAACAGAAAGTGGGCAGTCTATGGAACAGCGAGTGGTCAATCTATGGAACAGCGAATGTTCAGTCTATGGAACAGCATGTGGTCAATCTATGGAACTGCTAGTGGTCAGTCTGTGGAACAGTGAGTAGTCATGCTTTGGAACAGCAAGTTTTCAGTCTATGGAAGAGAGAGTGGTCAGTCTATGGAACAGTGAGTGGTCAGTCTATGGAAGAACAAGTCGTCAGCCTATGGGAAAGCGAGTGATCAATCTATAGAACAGCGAATGGTGAACCTATGGAACAGCGAGTGAACAATCTATGGAACAGCGAGTGGTCAGTCTGTGGAACAGCAAGTGGTCTATCTATGGAACAGCGATTGGTCAGTCTATGGAGCAGCAAGTAGTCAGTCTCTGGAACAGCGAGTGGTCAGTTTATGGTACAGTGAGTGGTCAATATATGGAACAGTGACTGGCCAATGCATAGAAGAGTGGGTGGCCAATCTATGAAACAGTGAGTGGTCAGTCTATGGAAGAGCAAGTGGTCAATCTATGGATCAGCGAGTGGTCAGTTTGTGGAATAGCGAGTGCTCAGTCTATGGAACAGTGAGTGGTCAATTAATGGATCAGCGTGTGGTCAGTCTGTGGAACAGTGAGTGGTCAGTCTGTGGAACAGTAAGCGGTCAAACTATGGAACAGCATGCAGTCAGTCTATGGAACAGCGAGTGGTCAGTTTATCGAACAGCGAGTGGTCAGTCTATGGAACAGTGAGTGGTCAGTCTATGGAACGGCGAGTGGTCAGTCTATGGAACAGAAAGTTGTCAGTCTATAGAACATTCAGTGGTCAGTCTGTGGAACAGTGAGCGGTCAACCTATGGACAAGTGAGTGGTCAGTCCATGGAACATTGTGTGGTCAATCTATGGAACAGTGAGCAGTCAGTCTATGGAACAGCGAGTGGACAGTCTATGGAACAACTAGTGGACAGTCTATGGAACATCGAGTGGTCAATCTATGGAGCAAGGAGTGGTCAATCTATGGAGCAGTGAATGGTCAGTCTATGAAACAGCAAGTGGTCAATCTATGAAACAGTGAGTGGTCAGTCTATGAAACAGCGATTAGTCAATCTGTGGAACAGTGAGTGGTCAGTCTGTGGAACAGTGAATATTAAATCTATGGAACAGTGAGTGGTCAGTCTGTGGAACAGCAAGCAGTCAAACTATGGAACAGCGTGCAGTCAGTCTATGGATCAGCGAGTGGTCAATCTATCGATCAGTGCATGGTCAATCTATGGAACAGCATGTGGTCAGTCTGTGGAACAGTGAGTCGTCAATCTATGGAAGAGCGAGTGGCCAGTCTATGGAACAGTGAGTGGTCAATCTATGGAACAGCGAGTGGTCAATCTATGGAACAGCAAGTGATCAATCTATGGAACAGCAAGTGGTCAATCTATGGAACAGCAAGTGGTCAGTCTATGGAAAATCGAGTGGTTAATCTATGCAACAGCCAGTTGTCAGTCTATGGAACAGCAAGTGATCTGTCTATGGAGCCGTGAGTGGTCAGTCTATGGAACAGAGAGTGGTCAATCTATGGAATTCTGAGTGGTCAGTCTGTGGAACAGCGAGTGGTCACTTTGTGGAAAAGTGAGTGGTCAGTCCATGGAACAGCGAGTGGTCAGTCTATGGAACAGTGAGTGGTCAGCCTCTGGGACAACAAGTGATCAATCTATGGAACAGGGTGTGGTCAAACTATGGAACTGTCAGTGGTCAGTCTACGGAACAGCGAGTGGTCAGTCTATGGAACAGCAAGTGGTCAAGCTGTGCAGCAGCGAGTGCACAGTCTATGGAACAGCGAGTGGTCAGTCTATGGAACAGCTTGTAGTCAGTCTATAGAACATTCAGTGGTCAGTCTGTGGAACAGTGAGAGGTTAATCTATGGATCAGCGAGTAGTCAGTTTATGGAATAGCGAGTGGTCAGTCTCTAGAACAGTGAGTGGTCAATCTATGGAACAGCGAGTGGTCAACCTATGGTAGAGCGAGTGGTCAGTCTATGGAACAGCGAGTAGTCAATCTATGGAAGATTGAGTGGTCACTGATGTAAGAAAAGTACTACTATAAAACAAAGTTTAAATCAACAGTTTCACAACCATGAGTTCCAATTACATCACTAGTTCCTGGTTACAAACACGTCCTGAGCAAGCTGGCCCCATGCCTGAGTATTTATACTTTCCTTGGATGGCACCACCAGGGGGCCACCCAGTGTTACCTCATGAGGCATTTCTTCAAGAATGGTAAGATTCATGACAATCAGTCTGTGGAACAGCGAGTGGTCAGTCCATGGAACAGCAAGTCGTCAATCTATGGAACAGCGAGTGCTCAGTTTATGGAACAGTGTATGGTCAGTCTATGGAACAGCAACTTGTCTGTGAAAAGAACATTCAGTGGTCAGTCTGTGGAACAGTGAGTGGTCAGTCTATGGATCAGCGAGTGGTCCGTCTATGGAAGAGCGAGTGGTCAATCTATGGAACAGCGAGTGGTGAACCTATGGAACAGCAAGTGGTCAGTCTATGGAACAGCGAGTGGTCACTCAATGGAACAGCGAGTGGTCAATATAAGGGACAGAGAGTGGTCAGTCCATGGAACAGCGAGTGGTCAGTCTATGGAACAGCAAGTGGTCAGTCTACAGAACAGCGAGGTTTCACTCTATGGAACAGTGAGTAGTCAGTCTATTGAACAGCAAGAGATCAGTCGATGGAACAGTGAGTGGTCAGTCTATGGAACAGTGAATGGTCAATCTAGGGAACAGCGTTTGATCAATCTAAGAAACAGTGAGTGGTCAGTCTATGGAACAATGAGTGTTCAATCTCTCGAACAGCGAGTGATCAGTCTATGGAACAGTGAGTGGTCAGTCTATGGAACAGTGAGTGGTCAATCTATGGAAATGCGATTGGTCAATCTAGAGAACAATGTGTGGTCAATCTCTGGAACAGCGAGTGGTCAATCTAAGTAACAGCAAGTGGTCAGTCTATGGAACAGAGAGTGGTCAGCCTATGCACCAGTGAGTGGTCAACCTATGGAAACATGAGTGGTCAAACTTTGGAACAGCGAGTGGTCAGTCTATTGAACATTGAGTGGTTAGTCAATGGAACAGTGAGTGGTCACTCTATGGAATAGAGACTGGTCAGTCTATGGAACAGCAAGTGTTCAATCTATGGAACAGCGAGTGGTGAACCTATTGCACAGCAAGTTGTCAGTCTATGGAACCGTGAATGGTCACTCTATGGAACAGTGAGTGGTCAATATAAGGGACAGAGAGTGGTCAGTCCATGGAACAGCGAGTGGTCAATCTATGGAACAGTGAGTGGTCTATCTATGGAACATCGTGGGGTCTATCTATGGAACAGCAAGTGGTCAGTCTATGGATCAGCGAGTGGTCAATCTATGGAACATCGAATGGTCTATCTATGGAACAGCAAATGGTCAGTCTAGGGAACAGCTAGTGTTCAGTCTGAGGAACAGCAAGTGGGCAGTCCATGGAACAGCGAGTGGTCAATTCATGCAACAGCGACTGGTCAGTCTGTGGAACAGTGAGTCGTCAATCTATGGTATAGTGAGCGGTCAGTCTGTGGAACAGCGAGTGGACAATCTATGGAACAGCAAGTGGTCAGTCTATGGAACAGCGAGTGGTCAGTCTATGGAACAGCAAGTGGTCAATCTATGGAACAGTGAGTGGTCAGTCTATGGAACAGTGAATGGTCAGTCTTTGGAACAGTGAGTGGTCAATCTAAGGAACATCAAGTGGTCAGTCTTTAGAATAGTGTGTGGGCCATCTATGGAACATCGAGTGGTCAAACTATGGAGCAGCGCGTGGTCAATCTATGGAACAGCAAATGGTCAGTCTATGAAACAGCAAGTGGTCAATCTATGGAACAGTGAGTGGTCAGTCTATGGAACAGTGAGTAGTCAATCTGTGGAACAGCGAGTGGTCAGTCTGTGAAACAGAAAGTGGTCAGTCTATGGAACAGCAAGTGGTCAGTCTACGGAACAGCAAGTGGACAGTCTAAGGAACAGCGAGTGGTCAGACTATGGAACAGAGAGTGAAAAGTCTATGGAACAGCAAGTGGTCAGTCTATGGAACATCAAGTGGTCAATCTATGGAGCAAGGAGTGGTCAATCTATGAAACAGTGAGTGGTCAGTCTATGAAACAGCAAGTAGTCAATCTGTGGAACAGCGAGTGGTCAGTCTGTGGAACAGAAAGTGGGCAGTCTATGGAACAGCGAGTGGTCAATCTATGGAACAGCGAATGTTCAGTCTATGGAACAGCATGTGGTCCATCTATGGAACTGCTAGTGGTCAGTCTGTGGAACAGTGAGTGGTCATGCTTTGGAACAGCAAGTGGTCAGTCTATGGAAGAGAGAGTGGTCAGTCTATGGAACAGTGAGTGGTCAGTCTATGGAAGAACAAGTCGTCAGCCTATGGGAAAGCGAGTGATCAATCTATAGAACAGCGAATGGTCAACCTATGGAACAGCGAGTGAACAATCTATGGAACAGCGAGTGGTCAGTCTGTGGAACAGCAAGTGGTCTATCTATGGAACAGCGATTGGTCAGTCTATGGAGCAGCGAGTAGTCAGTCTCTGGAACAGCGAGTGGTCAATCTAAGGAACTGTCAGTGGTCAGTCTACAAAACAGCGAGTGGCCAGTCTATGGTATAGTGAGTGGTCAATATATGGAACAGTGACTGGCCAATGCATAGAAGAGCGGGTGGCCAATCTATGAAACAGTGAGTGGTCAGTCTATGGAAGAGCAAGTGGTCAATCTATGGATCAGCGAGTGGTCAGTTTGTGGAATAGCGAGTGCTCAGTCTATGGAACAGTGATTGGTCAATTTATGGATCAGCGTGTGGTCAGTTTGTGGAACAGCGAGTGGTCAGTCTATGGAACAGTGAGTATTAAATCTATGGAACAGTGAGTGGTCAGTCTGTGGAACAGCAAGCGGTCAAACTATGGAACAGCGCGCAGTCAGTCTATGGAACAGTGAGTGGTCAGTCTATGGAACAGCGAGTGGTCAATCTAAGGAACAGAAAGTTGTCAGTTTATACAACATTCAGTGGTCAGTCTGTGGAACAGTGAGCGGTCAGCCAATGGACAAGTGAGTGGTCAGTCCATGGAACATTGTGTGGTCAATCTATGGAACAGTGAGCAGTCAGTCTACGGAACAGCGAGTGGACAGTCTATGGAACAGCAAGCAGTCAAACTATGGAACAGCTTGCAGTCAGTCTATGGATCAGCGAGTGGTCAATCTATGGATCAGCGCGTGGTCAATCTATGGAACAGCAAGTGGTCAATCTATGTAACAGCATGTGGTCCGTCTGTGGAACAGTGAGTCGTCAATCTATGGAAGAGTGAGTGGCCAGTCTATGGAACAGTGAGTGGTCAATCTATGGAACAGAGAGTGGTCAATCTATGGAACAGCAAGTGGTCAATCTATGGAACAGCAAGTGGTCAATCTATGGAACAGCGAGTGGTCAGTCTATGGAAAATCGAGTCGTTAATCTATGGAACAGCCAGTGGTCAGTCTATGGAACAGCAAGTGGTCAGTCGATGGAGCAGTGAGTGGTCTGTCTATGGAACAGAGAGTGGTCAATCTATGGAATTGTGAGTGGTCAGTCTGTGGAACAGCGAGTGGTCACTTTGTGGAACAGCGAGTGGTCACTTTGTGGAACAGTGAGTGGTCAGTCCATGGAACAGCGAGTGGTCATTCTACGGAACAGCGATTGGTCAGTCTCTGGGACAACAAGTGATCAATCTATGGAACAGGGTGTGGTCAAACAATGGAACTGTCAGTGGTCAGTCTAAGGAACAGCGAGTGGTCTGTCTATGGAATAGCAAGGGGTCAAGCTATGGAACAGCGAGTGCACAGTCTATGGAACAGCGAGTGGTCTGTCTATGGAATAGCAAGTGGTCAAGCTATGCAGCAGCGAGTGCACAGTCTATGGAACAGCGAGTGGTCAGTCTATGGAACAGTTTGTAGTCAGTCTATAGAACATTCAGTGGTCAGTCTGTGGAACAGTGAGAGGTTAATCTATGGATCAGCGAGTGGTCAGTTTCTGGAATAGCGAGTGGTCAGTCACTAGAACAGTGAGTGGTCAATCTATGGAACAGCGAGTGGTCAATCTATGGTAGAGCGAGTGGTCAGTCTATGGAACAGCGAGTGGTCAATCTATGGTAGATCGAGTGGTCACTGATGTAAGAAAACTACTACTATAAAACAAAGCTGAAATCAACAGTTTCACAACCATGAGTTCTAGTTACATCACTAGTTCCTGGTTACAAACATGTCCTGAGCAAGCTGGCCCCATGCCTGAGTATATATACTTTCCTTGGATGGCGCCACCAGGGGGCCACCCTGTGTTACCTCATGAGGCATTTCTTCAAGAGTGGTAAGATTCATGAAAATCAGTCTGCGGAACAGCGAGTGGTCAGTCCATGGAACAGCAAGTGGTCAATCTATGGAACAGCGAGTGCTCAGTTTATGGAACAGTGTGTGGTCAGTCTATGGAACAGCAAGTTGTCTGTCAAAAGAACATTCAGTGGTCAGTCTGCGGAACAGTGAGTGATCAGTCTATGGATCAGCGAGTGGTCCGTCTATGGAAGAGTGAGTGGTCAATCTATGGAACAGGGAGTGGTCAGTCTATGGAACAGGGAGTGGTCAGTCTATGGAACAGGGAGTGGTCAGTCTATGGAACAGCTTGTAGTCAGTTCTCTATCCAAGTCAATACCTTGCCCCCAATTCCATGTGCCTTAATTTTGCACGCTAATCTCTTATGTGGGACCTTATCGAAAGCCTTCTGAAAGTCCAAATACACCACATCCACTGGTTCTCCCTTTTCTATTTTACCAGTTACATCCACAAAAAATTCCAGTAGATTAGTCAAGCATGATTTACCTTTTGTAAATCCATGTTGACTTTGTCCGATCCTGTCACTGCTTTCCAAGTGCTCTGCTATTACATCTTTTATAATAGACTCTAGCATTTTCCCCACTACCGATATCAGGCTTCCCGGTCTATAATTCCCCGCTTTTTCTCTACCGCCTTTTTTGAATAGTGGGGTAACTTTAGCTGCCCTCCAATCCATGGGTACTGTTCCAGAGTCCATCGAGTTCTCGAAGATGACCGGCAATGCATCTACTATTTCTAGGGCCTCTTCCTTAAGTACCCTGGGATGTAGATTATCAGGCCCTGGGGATTTATCGGCCTTTAGTCCCATCAATTTTCCTAACACCATTTCCCTACTGTGGTGATTATTCTTGTTTTATAAGAAGCATTGTAATTGGTTGCCTGTTTTCCTGCCTTGAGATATATGCTGTAAACTTATTGGTTAGTTGATTCCATGTGACCTGTGGTGGCCATCTTAAATTCAGTTCTCTACAGCTTGGTTGAGACTGGGTGCTTAACATGTACTGCTGGTATTTTAAGGTTAATAAAGCCTAGCTTTTGAAAGGCAAGCTACTCTTTATTTCAATTTATTAACCTTTTGCTATAATGGAATGATATCTTCGACCGGAACAATTTAATGCTGACCCTAATTCTGCAGGAGTGGATGATCAATGGAAACATTGGTATCGTACATTTAAAAACTTTTTGGGCGTGTTGGATCAGCAATCTCTGAATAAGTCGGATATACTAATCAACTACATTGCTCCGGATGTGTATAAGTATATTTTGGACTGTGAAACTTATGAATTGGCTATTACTACGTTGGAAAAAAAATTTGTTAAACCTAAAAATGATGTATTTGCACATCACCTTTTATCTGCCCATAGGCAGCAGGTGGGAGAATCCTTGGATGCTTATTTACAAGCACTCCGGTGCCTTGGTGCTAACTGTAATTATAAGGCCGTGTCTGCAGAAGAACATAAGGAAGAGTCGGTACGGGATGCATTTATTAATGGATTACTGTCTAGATCAATTTGTCAGCGGATATTAGAAAATAAGACCTTGGATCTTAAGAGTGCTTTTGAGCAAGCCTCTACATTGGATTTGGCTCAGAGAAGTTCGGATTTTTATGCTCTTTTTGATCGGCCTGCGACCGTGGTTTCGGCAGTTCCGGATAAAAGGGAGTCACGTGGATTTAATAGGAGTGGTTTACCCGATTCCGAAACAGTTTCTACTTCGGCAGCTGTTGCCTCTAGGATTCAGAAGTGTTATTTTTGCGGGAACGCCCGGCACCCCCATCTGAAGTGCCCTGCCCGGGAGGCTGTGTGTAGTAGATGCGGCAAGGGAGGTCATTATGCACGTGTTTGCAAATCGGTTGCCTCCTCTGCGACCATTCAGCCTTTAGATAGGGCGTTTATTGCATCAGTTTCTGCCGCCTTTTCCCATGGCCTAAACAAAGCTATAGTTATGGCCCAAGTTAATGGGTTAGAAGTGAAGGCCCTTATAGATACGGGCAGTACTGAGAGCTTTATAAGTCTTCAGTTTGTGAGGGAGAAGCGTTTGAAAATTTCACCTGCTTCCTATCAGGTGTGTATGGCTCAGACGACTCTCACCTCACAAGTAGCTGGTTGTTGCCTTGTGAAATTAATTCTCCTAGGTAATACTTATACTGATATACGCCTATCCGTTCTGCCTAATCTCTGTGCGGACATTTTGATTGGTCATGATGTGCTTCAATTACATGAGTCCCTCAGTCTTTCTTTCGGAGGAACTAAGCCACCTTTGTCTATTTGTGGATTAACTTCTTTATTCATTTCTCCATTATCACTTTTTTCCAATTTGATGCCGGACTGTAAGCCAATTGCTACCAAGTCAAGAAGGTATAGCAGTCAGGATAAAGAATTTATTAATTCTGAAGTTCAACGTCTTTTACCGGAAGGAATCATTGAACCTAGTTTTTCGCCCTGGCGGGCACAGGTAGTTGTCACCACTAATGAGAGACATAAGAAGCGAATGGTGATAGACTGCTCTCAAGCTATTAACAGGTATACTCAATTAGATGCATACCCCCTGCATAAGATTGATGAGCTTATCAATAAAGTATCTCAATATCAGGTTTTTAGCACTATTGACCTAAAGCGTGCTTATCATCAGATTCCTATCGCTAAGAGGAACAAACCATATACGGCCTTTGAAGCTGGCGGAAAGCTGTACCAGTTTTGCCGAGTACCATTCGGTGTTACTAACGGTGTCGCCTGTTTTCAACGGGCAATGGATGCTTTTATAAGTGATAACTCTCTCTCTGACACCTTCTCATATTTAGATGACATCACGGTGTGTGGCAAATCAAGGGTGGAGCACGATTTTAATCTAGAAAGATTCCTTCAAGTTGCGGAAAAAGTTGGCTTAAGTTTTAATAAAGAGAAGTGTATCTTTTCGACCACCGAGGTAAATTTACTGGGGTATATTATCTCGGGAAACAAGATTAAACCAGATCCAGAACGGCTGCGACCACTGATTGAATTACCTTGCCCTACTAATTCTAAGGCCTTGCAACGAGTTGTTGGACTATTTTCTTATTATTCTAATTGGATTGCAAACTTCTCGCAGAAGATCCGGCCCCTTATTCGGGTTACAACATATCCTCTGTCATGGGAGGCCAGGATGTGTTTTGATAATCTTAAAAAGGATATCCTTGGAGCAGTTGTGCATTCTATTAATGAGCAGGTTCCCTTTGTGATTGAGACGGACGCTTCCGATTTTGCAATTGGGGCTACCCTGAACCAAAATGGAAGACCTGTGGCCTTTTTCTCATGTACTCTGAACAATAGTGAGCAGAGACATTCATCAATAGAGAAAGAGGCGTACGCAATAGTGGAAGCACTGCGTAAATGGAGACATTATTTATCTGGGTGACATTTTACTTTAGTAACTGACCAAAACTCTGTGTCCTTCATGTTTGATGTCAAACATTTTGGAAAGATTAAGAATGATAAAATAATGAGGTGGAGGATCGAGTTGGCATGCTACCATTTTGATATAGTCTATCGTCCGGGGAAGGATAATATTGCCGCTGATGCGCTGTCGAGGGCTTATTGTTCTGTGCTTCACGGAGATATGCTTATTAATCTTCATAATGCTTTGTGCCATCCTGGTGTTACGAGGATGATACACTTTGTACGCAGTAAGAATTTGCCCTTTTCAGTTGAAGACGTCAAGCGGATGACTTCGTCATGCTCTGTCTGCGCCCGGTGTAAACTGAATTTCTTTAAGCCTCAACGAGCTCATCTTATAAAGGCTACTTCTCCCTTTGAACGCCTGAGCGTTGATTTTAAGGGGCCTCTTCCTTCAACGACTCAGAATCGATATATATTTACTGTTGTGGATGAGTTTTCAAGGTTCCCTTTTGCTTGTCCTTGTGCAGATGTATCAGCTGCTACAGTTATTAAATGTCTGACTCAACTTTTTGTCATCTTTGGGATGCCTGCGTATATCCATTCGGATCAGGGAAGTTCTTTTATGTCTTCCCAGTTGAAGGAATACCTCCAGAGTCGGGGAATTTCTACTAGCAGAACTACCCCGTATAATCCCCAGGGTAATGGACAGTGCGAACGATACAATGGGGTGATCTGGAAGGCAGTTATGTTGGCTTTGACATCCCAGAACCTTAAGAATACACAGTGGGAAATGGTACTGCCTGATGCCCTGCATTCCATTAGATCATTGCTTTCAACGGCTACTAATGTGACCCCCCATGAAAGGCTCTTCAACTATCCGCAGAGATCCTCTACGGGATATTCGGTACCTTCATGGCTTACTATGCAGGGACCTGTGCTGCTCCGACGCCATGTTAGACTGTCAAAGTATGATCCTTTAGTGGAGGAGGTGGAGCTATTGGAGGCAAATTCCCAATATGCTCACATTCGATTCCAAGATGGGAAAGAAAGTACGGTTTCAGTTAAAGCCTTAGCTCCTTGTGGTGGCCAGCCCTCTCCTGAGGACATTAACAATAGTCATAATTCAGATAATGTTGATGTCGTCACAGATACCACGAACATTTCCAATCCTATTGCAGACACTTACAATTCTCTCAGTCTGCCCCCGATGGATGTTCATGACCCTCCCAGTCTACCTTCTAATGGGACTTCCAATCCGGAAACCGTTGATAATAGGGATATTGATAGCCTCCCTGCAGAAGATATTTCTGTGTCTCCTGGTGTGGGAGGGCAAGGAACTCCACCAAGGCTAAGAAGGTCGACACAAACAAGATATCCGGTCGACCGATTAAAAATGGACTTTTAAAATAATTAATAAGTTAATAGTAAAATTTTAAAATTGTTGAAGGCATTATACATGTATTGCTCTCGTCATAAATAACTAATTGTAAACTGTAAAGGCTACCTAGGTTGAAGTATATTTTAAAAGGAGGGGTGAATGTGGTGATTATTCTTGTTTTATAAGAAGCATTGTAATTGGTTGCCTGTTTTACTGCCTTGAGATATATGCTGTAAACTTATTGGTTAGTTGATTCCATGTGACCTGTGGTGGCCATCTTAAATTCAGTTCTCTACAGCTTGGTTGAGACTGGGTGCTTAACATGTACTGCTGGTTTTTTAAAGTTAATAAATCCTAGATTTTGAAAGGCAAGCTACTCTTTATTTCACCTACAAATACTGATTTCTTTCAGTTCCACCCTTTCATCAGACCCGATGTTCCCCGGCATCTCTGGGAGGTTATTTGTGTCCTCCTTTGTGAAGACAGAACCAAAGTATGTATTTAGTTGGTCAGCCATTTCTTTGTTTCCCATTATAAATTCCCCTGATTCTGACTGCAAGGGACCTACGCTTGACTTCACCAATCTTTTTCTCTTCACATATCTATAAAAGTTTTACACTCAGTTTTTATGTTCCCTGCAAGCTTACTCTCATATTCTTTTTTCCCTTTCTTAATTAATCCCTTTCTCCTCCTTTGTTGAATCCTAAACTGCTCCCAATCCTCAGGATTATTGCTTTTACTGGCCAATTTATATGTCCTCTCCTTGGATCTTATGCTATCCCTAATTTCCCTCGTTAGCCATGGTTGAGTCACCTTTTTAGTTTTACTTTTATGCCAAATTGGGATGAACAAATTCTGTAGCTCAACCATTCGGTCTTTGAATGTTTGCCATTGCCTATCCACCGTCAACCCTTTGAGTGCCATTCCCCAATCAATCCTACCCAACTCGCTCCTCAGACCATCGTAGTTTCCTTTATTTAAATTGAGGACCCTAGTCTCTGAGTCAACTACTTCATTCTCCATCTTAATGAAGAATTCGATCATATTATGATCGCTCCGACCCAAGGGGCCTCGTACAACAAGATTGCTAATTAATCCTTCCTCATTACATAATACCCAGTCTAAGATGGCCTGATCTCTGGTTGGTTCCTTGACATATTGGTCCAGGAAACCATCCCGTAAACACTCTAGGAATTCCTCCTCCACAGTATTGTTACTAATTTGGTTGGCCCAATCTATATGTAGATTAAAGTCACCCATGATGACTGCCGTGCCCTTATTGCACGCTTCTTTAATTTCCCTTTTAATGCCATCCCCAACCTCCGCCTTACTGTTTGGACATCTATATACCACTCCCTCTAATGTTTTTTCCCCTTAGTATTTCTCAATTCTACCCATACAGATTCCACATCATCAGAGCTAATATCCTTCATTACAATTGTATTAATCCCTTCTTTAGCCAGTAATGCTACCCCACCTCCCTTTCCTTTTTGCCTATCTTTCCTGAATATCGAATACCCCTGGATGTTGAGTTCCCAGTCTTGGCCATCCTTGAGCCACGTTTCCGTAATCCCAACCAAATCATATTCGTTTACCTCTATTTGCGCAGCCAATTCCTCCACCTTATTACAAATGCTCCTCGCATTAAAACACAAAGCCTTCAGGCTTGTTTTTTTAACGCTCTTAGACCTATTAGAATTATTTATTACTGTGGCCACATTTGATTTAAACCGTTGATTTCTCTGACTGCCACTTTTGTTTTTCTCCTTCCTATCTTTTGCTTTTATCCCTGTTTCCCTTTCCTCTGTCTCCCTGCTCAGGTTCCCAACCCCCTGCCATTTTAGTTTAAACCCCCCGAACAGTGCTTGCAAACCTCCCCGCAAGGATATTTGTCCCGCTCTGGTTCAGGTACAACCCGTCCGACTTGTACAAGTCCCACCTTCCCCAGAAGCAAGCCCAGTGAGCCAGCAAACTAAAGCCCTCCCTCCTGCACCAATTCTTTAGCCACACATTCATCTGCTCTATCCTCCTATTCCTATACTCACTAGCACGTGGCACCGGGAGTAATCCAGAGATTACAACCTTTGAGGTCCTGCTCTTTAATCTGCTACCTAGCTCCCTAAATTCTTGCTGCAGGACCTCATCCCTCATCCTACCCATGTCATTGGTCCCAATGTGAACCACGACTCTGACTGTTCACCCTCCCCCTTCAGAATGCCCTGCAGCCGTTCAGTGACATCCTTGACCCTGGCACCAGGGAGGCAACAAACCATCCTGGAGTCACATCTATGGCCACAGAAACGCCTATCTGTTCCCCTTATGATAGAGAACTGGTTGGCGGACAGAAAGCAAGAGTTGGAATAAACGGGTCATTTTCCAAGTGGCAGGCAGTGACTAGTGGGGTACCGCAAGGATCGGTCCGAGGATCCCAGCTGTTCACAATATATATTAATGATCTGGACGAGGGAATTGGATGTAATATCTCCAAATTTGCAGACGACACTGTTAGATCCGTGGTTCAGTGGATAAATAATCACACGGATGCTGTACATTAACAAATAACAGGTCTTTACTGGAGGAGGGTAATCTCTAGACCGGGGTACAGAGGCATGCACACAGCTTATATACCGGTGTGGTCACCGTCGGTACTACAGTATACAGGAGCTGCAAAAAGTAGTTCTGACTTAAAGGCACATACACTACAATTCCTCCCTTTTTAGATTAATGATACCCCCTTAATATTCAAATAACAATTACATTTTTACATGTACATTCAATAACAAAAGTCCATTTATAGATTCAGTCTTTGGGGCGGCTTCCTGACCCTTTCGGGATAGCGCCTTTCCAGAGGTTCTTGTTCTTGGTGCAGAGGCGATTCTGACCCTTTTTCATCGGGTAGTTCATTGGGTTCCACTGCTACTGGGTCTGAAGTAGATGCTACCGGTATGTCGGGTTCATCCCCAGGTACTCGAGACATGGGGTTGACGCCTTCCTGTGATGCTAAGATCTGATCGATGTGGCATCTCACAATGTTCTCCCTGACATCCACTGTGTACATTAATGGCCCCTGCCTTGTACATATCGTTCCGGGTTGCCACTTCTCTGTTCAATAGTCCCGGGCCAAGACTGGTTGCCCTACATTGAAGCTCCTTGTTGGCTTCTCGTTGATGTGCTGGAATTGTTTGTCCTCAACATTTCCTCGCACATTTGGTCTGAGCAAGTCCAGACGAGATCTCAACCTTCGGTTAAAGAACATCATGGCCGGGATCTGGTTGGTAACTGCATGTGTCGCGTTTCGGTAGGCTAATAAGAATTTGTCCATCTTATGCTGTAGTGGAATTTCCTCGTCGCACATGGCCTTTATCGCCTTCTTAAAGGTTTGTACGAACCTCTCAGCCAATCCATTGGTGGCTGGATGATACGGGGCGGACGTGTAATGCCTTACCCCATTCCTTTTCGTGAATTTTTGGAACTCGTCGGACACAAACTGTGGTCCATTATCAGAGCAAATCTGCTCTGGCAAACCGTTTCTGGCAAATATGGTCCGTAGGACTGCAATCATTTTCTCTGTAGTGGTTGAAGATATCTTTATCACCTTAGAACACTTTGAATGAGCATCCACTGCGATTAAGAACATTGAGTCCATGAATGGACCAGCAAAATCAATGTGCACCCGTTGCCATGGAGAGGAGGGCCACTCGCATGGGTGTAGAGGGGCATTTGGTGGTGCATTTTGGACCTTCTGGCATCCTAAGCAGCTCTTAGTTAGGTCTTCAATTTGTTGATCGATTCCCGGCCACCACACATAAGCCCTAGCAAGGCTTTTCATTTTCACTCCCCCCAGATGACCTTCATGTAGCTCATTTAGCACTCTCTCCCTTAACTTGGGTGGAATCACCACTCTGGATCCACACGTCACTGTCCCCCGGCATACTAACAGCTGTTCTCTTCTGGATGAGAATGCTGGCAACAGTGAGTCGCCATGTGTTGGCCATCCCGTCACCGTCAATTCATATACCCGTGACAGCATCGGATCATTGCGGGTCTCCTTCTCTATATCCACGTTTGTTACTGGCAATCGTTCAATTATCGACGAATAAAATATCTTGATAGGGTCCACTGCTGGTGCTTCCTCCACCATAGGCAGTGGCAGGCGTGATAGCCCATCAGCGTTTCCATGCTGTTTCGTGCCTTTATATTCTATTTCATATTGATTCGCCCCTAGAAACAGGGACCATCTTTGTAACTGCTGTGCAGTCATTACTGGCACGCCCTTCTTAGGATTAAAGATGGAGACAAGTTGTTGGTGGTCAGTCAGCAAGGTGAACTTCTGCCCATGCAGATAGTGGTTGAATTTTTTTACTCCCCATACTAGGCTGAGGGCCTCCCTGTCAATCTGGGCATAGTTGCGCTCGGCTGAGGTTAGTGACCGAGATGCAAAGGCTACTGGCCTCTCCAACCCATCTTGGAATTTGTGCGACAGCACCGCTCCAATGCCGTAGGGTGATGCATCACATGCCAAACGAATTGGTAGTGCTGGGTTGAAATGGGCCAACACCTCTTTTGATGTGATCAATTCTTTACACTTCTGGAAAGCTCATCTACGTTCATCATCCCACTTCCATGGTACCCCTGTTTGCAGTAGGGTGTTCAGCGGGTGTAATACCGTAGACAAATTTGGTAAGAACTTGTGGTAATAGTTTACCAGCCCGAGGAACGTCCTCAGTTGTGACACATTTTCTGGTGCTGGAGCCTTGACTACTGCCTCAATCTTGTCAGGGGACTTATGTAACCCTTCTTCATCGATGACGTGGCCGCAATACGGGATCTGTTTCTGGAAAAACTCGCACTTGTGGCGATTTGCTCGTAGCCCATATTCCTTTAATCTGGCGAGCACCTTCTCCAAGTTAGCGAGGTGATCACCGTCATTTTCGCCCATGACCAAGATGTCGTCCAAATAACACTGGGTCCCTGGAATCCCTTGCAGGACCTGATCCATCGCCCTTTGCCAGATAGCCGGAGCCGAGGCTGCTCCAAGCACCAGCCGGTTGTATTGATAGAGACCTTTAAAGGTGTTGAACGTAAGGTAATGTTTCAAAGCTTCTTCTACCTCCATTTGCAAGTACGCCTGGGCTAGATCAATTTTGGTGAAGCGTTTACCACCAGATAGCGAGGCGAAAATATCCTCAATTCGTGGAAGCGGATATTGCACCGTGTGAAGGACTGGGTTCACTGTCACCTTAAAATCCCCACAGATGCGGACCTCCTTTGGTTCCCCAGGTGTATTACTCAACGACCTCTTCATTACAGGAACGACGGGTGTAGCCCACTCGCTCCAGTCCACTTTGGACAGTACTCCTGAATGTTCCAACCCTTCCAGCTCTGCTTCAACCGCTGGTCTGATTGCATAAGGCACGGGTCTGGCCTTCAGAAACTTTGGGCTTGCATTTTCCTCTATTTTAATTGTTGCTGTTATTCCTTTTAGTTTTCCTAGTCCCTCCTGGAACACTTCTTTTGCATCTGTTAGCATTTTTGACAGTCGTCCAGGTGTGACGTCGTCATTCTTTTTGGCCTCAACCTTCAGTGCCTGTATGGAATGCCAATCTAATTGTATCTTTCGGATCCATTCACGTCCTAGCAGTGGTCGTCCTCCATTTGGCAATACATATATATCCATTTTAGGTATTTCCTGACCTTTATATGTCACTTTCACCCTTATTTTCCCTTTGGGGTAGACTTTTTGCCCCATATACGTCTTCAAGACAATCTCTGTAGCTTTCAAGGGTATGTGTGAAAATAGCCGCTTGTAGTCTCTTTGATTTATGACTGTTAGAGCTGATCCTGTGTCCAATTCCATTTTCACTTGGACTCCGTCTATCTTGAGTGTAACCCAGATAGTCTGGTGATCCTCCATTTCGGTTACATTATGTAGTTTCAGACAACCCAGCTCCTTGCTTCCGGAGTCTGTGTCACTTTTCTGTTCGTCTGAACCACTGTCCATCACCTGGTGTTCCTTTTTGTACTTCTCCTGTGGAGATTTCTTACTGTTGGTTTTCTTCCCAGACCTGTAGACTCTTGCTATGTGTCCTGCTTTCCCACACCGTCTGCACACTTGGTCCTTGAACCAACAATCTTTCTGGTCATGTGTTGTTCTGCCGCAGCGATAGCACTTCCCTGTTCCATAGGTCATTTCGTTGGTGCCATATTCTTGCGGTCTCTGTTGTATCTCTGCAGCGCCCCTTGTGGCTGCTTTGTGTGATACTGCCATACTGAAAGCTTTGTCTAGCGTAAGGTCCTTTTCTGATAGAAGCCGTTTCTGGGTTCCTTCACTTTGTAGCCCACACACAAACTTGTCCCTTAACGTGTCTGCTAGTCCCGCTCCAAACTGGCAGTATTTCGATAGCTTGCGCAGTTCCGTTAGGTACTCAGCATTGCTTTCGTCTTTGTGTTGGTTCCTTTTATGGAACTTAAATCGTTCTGCTATCAGCAGCAGTGTGGGGTTTAAGTGTAGGATTTCTACGATGTTTTCAAAATTCTTGTTTACCGGCTTCTCTGGGGTTATTAGATTTCACAGTAACCCATAAGTTTTTGCACCCATGGAATTTAACAGAACCAGTGCTTTATTAGCATCTGACACTTCATTCGCCCTGCAGTACACCTCAATACGTTCCACATATGTCGCCCAATCTTCGACTTCATTGTCGAACGTAGGGATACTGCCACTCTTCGGCATCCTTGGTTGTGTGTTAACTATCACCAATGGCACCTCCCGCGCTTCCCCTTCTTCTCCACTGGCACAAAAAGGCATCTCCCGCGCTTTCCTTCCTTCCCGCGCTCGCCCGTCTTCTCCGCTGCGGCTTCACAAAATGGCATCTCCCGCGCTCTCCCTGCTTCTCCGCGGCTCAATGGCATCTCCCGCGCTCTCCCTGCTTCTCCGCGGCTCAATGGCGTTTCCCCTTGCTTCGCCCCGCGGACCCTGATCAGCCCGTGATACCTGGCTGTGCTCTGCGCGTTCTTCTCTTGATATTTGTCGACGCCGCTCAGTCTAGAACCCGGCTGTTTCTTACCCTCTCTCTCTCCAGTTTGCAGTATTTTCCTCGACGCCGCTCGGTGATCAACCCCCGGCTGCGCCCTGCTCTCTTCATCCTCTTTCTTACCCCGTCGATGCTGCTCGGCTCTCTCTCTGCCGTCGGTCGGCTCCAGCCGCCGCTGCTCGGGAAGGGTCTGCTCTGAGCCTGTCGTCGGTCTCTTACTGCTCGTTGTGGCTGGGGAACCAAGCCCGGCTCTCCACAGCCTCCCCAGCGAAGTTGGATCTCTGCCTGACTGCTGGGCAGTTGCTTGCGGTCGACGCCCGTGTTCCTGGACTCGACTATTTTATTTTATTTTTTATGTTGCAGGTAGATTCGAATCGACACTCGTCGCCACTGTTAGATCCGTGGTTCAGTGGATAAATAATCACACGGACACTGTACTTTAACAAATAACAGGTCTTTACTGGAGGAGGGTAATCTCTAGACTGGGGTACAGAGGCATGCGCACAGCTTATATACCGGTGTGGTCACCACCGGTACTACAGTAGACAGGAGCTGCAAAAAGTAGTTCTGACTTAAAGGCACATACACTACAGACACAAAGCTGGGTGGGAGGGTAAGCTGTGAGGAGGATGTCGTGAAACTCCAGTACGATTTGGACAGGTTGGGTGATTGGGCAGAAACATGGCAAATGCACCATAATGTGGATAAATGTGAGGTTATCCACTTTGGTGGTGAAAACAGGAAGGCACATTATTTGAATGGCAATAGATTGGGAGAAGGGGAAGTGCAAAGAGACCTGGGTGTTCTTGTGCACCAGTCGCTGAAGGTAAGCATGCAGGTGCAGCAGGCGGTTAAGAAGGCAAATGGTATGTTGGCCTTCGTAGCAAGAGGGTTCGAGTACAGGAACAAGGAAGTCTTGCTACAGTTGTACAGGGCCTTGGTGAGACCAAACCTTGAGTATTGTGTGCAGTTTTGGTCGCCTTACCTGATGAAGGACGTTCTTGCCATGGAAGGAGTGCAGCAAAGATTCACCAGGCTGATACCTGGGATGGAAGGAATGACGTATGAGGAGAGATTGTGTTGATTGTGCTTATTCTCACTGGAGTTTAGAAGATTGAGAGGGGGTTTCATCGAAACCTATAAAATTCTGTCAGGCCTGGACAGACTAGATGCAGGAAGGATGCTACTGATGGCCGGGGAGTCCAGAACCAAGGGTCATAGTCTGAGGATAAGGGGTAAGCCATTTAGGATTGAAATTAGGAGGAATTTCTTCACCCAGAGAGTGGTGAACCTGTGGAATTCTCTGCCACAGAGGGTGGTGGAGGCCAGTTCATTAAATATATTCAAGAAAGGGTTGGATATATTTCTTAAGGCTAAAGGGATCAAGGGATATGGGGAGAAGGCAGGGACAGGGTACTAAATTTGGATGATCAGCCATGATCTCATTGAATGGCGGAGCAGGCTCGAAGGGCCGAATGGCCTACTCCTGCTCCTATCTTCTATGTTTCTATGTTTCTATAGAACATTCAGTGGTCAGTCTCTGGAACAGTGAGTGGTCAGTCTATGGACCAGCGTGTGGTCAGTCCATGGAACAGCGAGAGGTTAATCTATGGATCAGCGAGTGGTCAGTCTGTTGAACAGCGAGTGGTCAGTCTATGCAACAGCGAGTGGTCAATCTATGGTAGAGCAAGTGGTCACTGACGTAAGAAAACTGCTGATCACTTGGCTTGAGTATAAAACAAAGCTTAAATCAACAGTTTCACAACCATGAGTTCTAGTTACATCACTAGATCCTGGTTACAAAAACATCCTGAGCAAGCTGATCCCACGCCCGTATATTTATACTTTCCTTGAACGGCGCCACCAGCTGGCCACCCAGTGTTACCTCATGAGTAATTTCTTCATGAATGGTAAGATTCATGACCGTCAGTCTGTGGAACAGCGAGTGGTCAATCTATGGAACAGCAAGCGGTCAGCCTATGGAACAGCAAGTGGTCAGTCTATGGAACAGCGAGTGGTTAGTCTATGGAACAGTGAGTGGTCAGTCTGTGGAAAAACAATTTGTCAGTTTATAGAACATTCAGTGGTCAGTCTGTGGATCAGTGAGTGGTCTGTCTGTGGAACAGCGAGTGGTCAATCTATGGAACAGCAACTGGTCAGTCTATGGAACAGCGGATGATCACTCTATGGAACAGCAAGTGGTCAGTCTATGGAACAGCGAGTATTCAGTTTATGGAATAGCGAGTGGTCAGTCTATAGAACAGCGAGTGGTCTGTCTATGGAAGAGCGACTGGTTAATCTATGGAACAGCGCATGGTCAGTCTATGGAACAGCAAATGGTCAGTCTATGGAACAGCAAATGGTCAGTCTATGGAACAGCGAATGCTCAGTCTATGGAACAGCGAATAGTCAACCTATAGAACAGTAAGTCATCAATCTATGGAACAGCGGGTAGTCAGTCTGTGGAACAGCAAGTGGTCTGTCTATGGAACAGCGATTGGTCAATCTATGGAGCAGTGAGTAATCAATCTCTGGAACAGCGAGTGGTCAATCTATGCAACAGTGAGTGGTCAATCCATTGAACAGTCTATGGAAGAGCAAATGTTCAATTTATGGATCAGCGAGTGGTCAGTTTATGGAATAGCGAGTGGTCAGTCTATGGAACAGTGAGTGGTCAATCTATGGAACAGCGAGTGGTCAATCTATGGAACAGCGAGTGGTCAGTCTATGGAACAGCGAGTGGTCAATCTATGGATAAGTATGTGGTCAGTTTATGGAATAGCAAGTGGTCAGTCTATGGAACAGTGAGTGGTCAATCTATGGAACAGCGAGTGGTCAATCTATGGAACAGCGAGTGTTCAGTCTATGGAACAGCGAGTGGTCAGTCTATGGAACAGCGAGTGGTCAGTCTATGGAACATTCAGTTGTCAGTCTGTGGAACAGTGAGTGGTTAGTTTATGGACAAGTGAGTGGTCAATCTATGCAACAGCGAGTGGTCAATCTATGGAACAGTGCGAGTTCAATCTATGGAATAGCAAATGTTCAGTCTATGGAACAGCGAGTGTTCAATCTATGGAACAGCATGTGTTCAGTCTATGGAACAGTGAGTGGTCAATGTATGGAACAGCAAGTGGTCAGTCTATGGAACAGTGAATTTTCAGTCTGTGGAACAACAAATTGTCAGTCTATAGAGCAGTCAGTGGTCAGTCTGTGGAAAAGTGAGTGGTCTGTCTAGGGACAAGTGAGTGGTCAGTCCATAGAACAGTGAGTGGTCAGTCTATGGAACAGCGAGTGGTCAGTCTATGGAACAGTGAGTGGTCAGTCTATGGAACAGTAAGTTGTCAGTCTATAGAATATTCATTCAGTGGTCAGTCTGTGGTACAGTGAGTGGTCAATCTATGGGACAGTGCATGGTCATTCGATGGAACAGCGAGTGTTCAGTCTGTGGAACAGCGAGTGGTCAGTCTGTGGAACAGCGAGTGGTCAGTCCATGGAACAGTGAGTGGGCCATCTGTGGAACAGCGAGTGGTCAATCTGTGGAACAGCGAATGAGCAGTCTATGAAAAAGCAGACGGTCAATCTGTGGAACAGCGAGTGGTCAAGCTGCGGAACAGCGAGTGGTCAGTCTGTGGAACAGAGAGTGGGCCGTCTGTGGAACAGCGAGTGGTCAATCTGTGGTACAGCGAGTGGTCAATCTGTGGAACAGCGAATGAACATTGTATGAAAAAGCAGATGGTCAATCTGTGGAACAGCGAGTGGTCAGTCTGTGGAACAGCGGGTGGTCAGTCTGTGGAACAGCGGGTGGTCAGTCTGTGGAACAGCGAGCGGGCCGTCTGCGGAACAGCGAGCGGGCCGTCTGCGGAACAGCGAGCGGGCCGTCTGCGGAACAGCGAGCGGGCCGTCTGCGGAACAGCGAGCGGGCCGTCTGCGGAACAGCAAGCGGGCCGTCTACGGGAGAGCGAGCGGGCCGTCTACGGGAGAGCGAGCGGGCCAACTACGGGAGAGCGAGCGGGCCGTCTACATGAGAGCGAGCGGGCCATCTTCAGGAGAGCGAGCGGGCCGTCTACTGGAGAGCGAGCAGGCCGTCTACGGGAGAGCGAGCGGGCCGTCTACGGGAGTGCGAGCGGGCCGTCTATGGGAGAGCGAGGGGCCATCTACGGGAGTACGAGCGGGCCGTCTATGGGAGAGCGAGGGGCCATCTACGGGAGAGCGAGCGGTCAGTCTACGGGAGAGCGAGCGGGCCATCTACGGGAGAGCAAGCGGGCCATCTACGGGAGAGCGAGCGGGCCGTCTATGGGAGAGTGAGCGGGCAGTCTACGGGAGAGCGAGGGGCCATCTACGGGAGAGCGAGCGGGCCGTCTACGGGAGAGCGAGCGGGCAGTCTACGGGAGAGCGAGCGGGCCGTCTACGGGAGAGTGAGCGGGCAGTCTACGGGAGAGCGAGCGGGCCGTCTACGGGAGAGCGAGCGGGCAGTCTACGGGAGAACGAGCGGGCCGTCTACGGGAGAGCGAGCGGGCCGTCTACTGGAGAGCGAGCAGGCCGTCTACGGGAGAGCGAGGGGCCATCTACGGGAGAGCGAGCGGGCCGTCTACGGGAGAGCGAGCGGGCAGTCTACGGGACAGCGAGCTGGCAGTCTACGGGAGAGCGAGCGGGCCGCCTACGGGAGAGCGAGCGGGCAGTCTACGGGAGAGCGAGCGGGCCGTCTACGGGAGAGCGAGTGGGCAGTCTACGGGAGAGCGAGCAGGCAGTCTACGGGAGAGCGAGCGGGCAGTCTACGGAACAGCGAGCGGTCACTCTACGGAACAGCGAGCGGTCACTCTATGGAACAGCGAGCGGTCACTCTACGGAACAGTGAGCGGTCACTCTACGGGAGAGCAAGCGGTCACTCTACGGAACAGCGAGCGGTCACTGTACGGAACAGCGAGCGGTCACTGTACGGAACAACGAGCGGTCAGTCTAGGGAACATACAGTGTTCAGTCTGTGGATCAGTGAGTGGTCAGTCTATGGACAAGTGAGTGGTCAGTCCATGGAACAGAGTGGTCAATCTATGTAACAGCGAGTGGTCAATCTATGGAACAGTGAGAGTTCAATCTATGGAACAGCGAGTGGTCAATCTATGGATCAGTGAGTGGTCAGTCTATGGAAGAGCGAGTGATCGCACTATGGAACAGCAAGTGGTCAATCTATGGAACAGCGAGTGGTCAGTCTATGGAAAAGCAAGTCTTTAATCTATGGAACAGCTTGTGGTCAGACCAGAGCGGACCTACGAGGGAGCAGTGAGCAGCTGAGGAGTTTATAACCAGCAGCAGTTGAAAAACCGGCGGCTGATTCAGCGAGGCGAGGCCCGACCAATTCAGCAGCAGGGGAGAGAGGTCAAAAGTAATCCAAGTGTGACGTCACCAGGAAGCAGTTAAGTGATTGGTTGGTGAGTATTTCTTTCTTTCTCCTTTACATTACAAGCTTAAATTCTGTGGTTTATATTTTCTTGGGTCTCTGTGGTGTGGTGGGGACAGTTGGTAAATAAGCACCCTAGAGTATATCTTTAACTGGTGGTATTGAATTAATTTAACTTAATTAAAGGGGTAAGTCATGCCAGGAGAGCCCAGCCCCGTGTTATGCTCCTCTTGCTCTCTGTGGGAATTCAGGGACGCTGCCAGTGTCCCTGATGACAACGTGTGCCAGAAATGCATCCAGCTGCAGCTACGAACGGGCCGTATGGAGGCGCTGGAGCTGCGGATGGATGGGTTTTGGAGCATTCACGATGCTGAGAGGGTCGTGGATTCCACGATTGATGAGTTGGTCATGCCGCAGGGTAGGGCTGCACAGGCAGAAGGGAAATGGGTGACCACCAGGCGGAGCAATAGAAGCAGGCAGGTGGTGCAGGGGACCCCTGTGGCCATCCCCCTTCCAAACAGGTATACCAGTTTGGATGCTGTTGAAGGGGATGACTCACCAGTGGAAGGCGGCAGCAGCCAACTTCCTAGCACCGGGGGTGCATCTGCTGCTCAGGAAGGGAGGAAAAAGAGTGGGAGAGCAATAGTGGTAGGGGATTCTATCGTAAGGGGAACAGATAGACGGTTCTGTGGCCGTAGATGTGACTCCAGGATGGTTTGCTGCCTCCCTGGTGCCAGGGTCAAGGATGTCACTGAACGGCTGCAGGGCATCCTGAAGGGGGAGGGTGAACAGGCAGAGGTCGTGGTTCACATTGGGACCAACGACATAGGTAGGAAGAGGGATGAGGTCCTGCAGCAAGAATTTAGGGAGCTAGATAGCAGATTAAAGAGTAGGACCTCAAAGGTTGTAATCTCTGGATTACTCCCGGTGCCACATGCTAGTGTGTATAGGAATAGAAGGATAGAGCAGATGAATGCGTGGCTAATGAGTTGGTGCAGGATGGAGGGCTTTAGTTTCCTGGATCACTGGGCCTGCTTCTGGGGAAGGTGGGACTTGTACAAGTCGAACGGGTTGCACCTGAACCAGAGCGGGACAAATATCCTTGCGGGGAGGTTTGCTAGCACTGTTCGGGGGGGGTTAAACTAAAATGGCAGGGGGTTGGGAACCTGAGCAGGGAGACAGTGGAAAGGAAAACAGGGATAAAAGCAAAAGATAGGAAGGAGAAAAACAAAAGTGGCAGTCAGAGAAATCAACGGTTTAAATCAAACGTGGCCACAGTAAATAATAATTCTAATAGGTCTAAGAGCATTAAAAAAACAAGCCTGAAGGATTTGTGTCTTAATGCGAGGAGCATTTGTAATAAGGTGGATGAATTGGCTGCGCAAATAGAGGTAAATGAATATGATTTGGTTGGGATTACGGAAACATGGCTCAAGGATGGCCAAGACTGGGAACTCAACATCCAGGGGTATTCGATATTCAGGAAAGATAGGCAAAAAGGAAAGGGAGGTGGGGTAGCATTACTGGTTAAAGAAGGGATTAATACAATTGTAATGAAGGATATTAGCTCTGATGATGTGGAGTCTGTATGGGTCGAATTGAGAAATACTAAGGGGAAAAAAGCATTAGTGGGAGTAGTATATAGACCTCCAAACAGTAAGGCGGATGTTGGGGATGGCATTAAAAGGGAAATTAAAGAAGCGTGCAATAAGGGCACAGCAGTCATCATGGGTGACTTTAATCTGCATATAGATTGGGCCAACCAAATTAGTAACAATACTGTGGAGGAGGAATTCCTGGAGTGTTTACGGGATGGTTTCCTGGACCAATATGTCGACGAACCAACCAGAGATCAGGCCATCTTAGACTGGGTATGAAGTAACGAGAAAGGATTAATTAGCAATCTTGTTGTACGAGGCCCCTTGGGTCGGAGCGATCATAATATGATCGAATTCTTCATTAAGATGGAGAATGAAATAGTTGACTCAGAGACAAGGGTCCTCAATTTAAATAAAGGAAACTACGATGGTCTATGGATGAGCGAGTGGTCAATATATGGAACAGTGAGTGGTCAGTCTATGGAACAGCAAGTGATCAGTCTATGAAACAGCAAGTGGTCAATCTAAGGAACAGCAAGTGGTCAGTCTATGGAACAGCGAGTAGTCAAACTGGAACAGCGAGTTGTCAGTCTATGGAAAAGTGAGTGGTCAGTCCATGGATCAGTGAGTGGTCAGTCTATGGAACAGTGAGTGGTCAGTCCACGGAACAGAGAGTTGTCAATCTAGGGAACATTCAGTGTTCAGTCTGTGGATCAGTGAGTGGTCAGTCTATGGAAAATTGACTGGTCAGTCCATGGAACAGTGAGTAGTCAATCTATGGAACAGCAGGTGGTCAATCTGTGGATCAGCAAGAGGTTAATCTGTGGAACAGTGAGTGGGCTGTCTATGGAACAGCGAATGGTCAGTCTGTGGAACAGAAAGTGGGCAGTCTATGGAACAGCGAGTGGTCAGTCTATGGAACAGCGAGTGGTCAGTCTATGGAATAGCGAGTGGTCAGTCTATGGAACAGCGAGTGGTCAACCTGGGGAACAGCGAGCCGTCAGTCTGTGGAACAGAAATTGGGCAGTCTATGGAACAGCGAGTAGTCAATCTATGGAACAGCAAGTTGTCAATCTATGGAACAGCAAGTGGTCAGTCTATGGAGCAGCGAGTAATCCGTCTCTGGGATAGCGAGTGGTCAATCAATGGAACAGGGTGCGGTCAATCTATGGAACTGTCATTGGTCAGTCTACAGAACAGCGAGTGGTCAGTCTATGTGGTGTTCCACATCATGTTTTGTGGCCATGGAGGAGAAAGTGGGCCTTGTCAGGTCGGGGAATTCGGCGAGCAGGCGAGCGAACTCATCCAGAGCCGGAAAAGCACAGGCGACGGTGTGTTACTGCGGTAACAAGGGATAGAATGAAAAGTTGCCGCGTTGATCAACCGTCGGTTCCTCACGTCAACCAGGAGGCTGTTAGCGCACAGGAAATCCGCGCCGAGAATGGGTTGCAAAACCTTGGCCGTCACAAACTCCCAGTGGAAACGCTGGCCTCCGAAACACAACTGCACCCGCCGTCTGCCGAAGGTCCGAATTGCCGCTTCAAGGGCGAGACCGGTGAATTCCGGTCTGCACAGAGGGCGGACGCGGGTAATTTGCTGCACTGCGCCCCGGTGTCGCACAGGAAATGATGACCGGAGACAGTATTGGTGATAAACAGCAGCTTGCCCGCGTTGCCGATCGCCATCGCGGCCGCGGGGCACCCATTAAACCCGGTCCTCGGTGGTCGTAGTTGTTTTTTTGGGGGGGGGAACTGCAGGGAGGGCAGCAACGTCTCGCTTTTGCACCGAACCACGCGTGGTAGGGACACAGCTCAGCAGGCTGATGAGCTGGGGCGGCGTCTGTGGGGGATGGGCGCCTCGTGGCAGCACAGTACTGCTGAGTAACGACGAATATTTTGTCCGCCTCTGCCGCGAGTGCTGTGCAGTCCTCAACTTCGGATCTGGCCAGGGCAGCTTGCACCTGTTCCGGTGGCTGGCTAAGGAATAATTCCCGGAATAGGAAGCATTCTGGTTCGGAGCCAAGGAGGGCGAGCATTTGGCTCATTAACTCCGAAGGCTTGGAGTCCCCGAGCCCGGGCATAGCGAGCAGTCGACGGGCGCGCTCCGATTTAGTGAGTCCGAAAACTTGCAGCAACCGCACCTTGAGGGTTTCGTACTTGCGCTCTGTTGGAGGGTTCTCGAGGAGGCTGATGATCCGTGAGGCGTTAGAGCCGTCGAGGGCGGAGACCACATAGAGATATCGGGTCTGATCCGCAACGATGTCCCTCAGTGCGAATTGTGCCTCGACCTGAATGAACTACGAGGTTGTTTGCTGCTCCCAGAACTGCGGTAGCTTCAACAAAATGGCGTTGGCCTCCATGTTGTGTTCTTTTTGCGAAAAACATTCACAGAAGACGGGGTCACCAATGTAGGAATTGATGAATTCCTAACTAAGAACTGAGGTCGACTCAGGCGATCAAACAAACAGGCTTTTAATGTAAAACTAAACGAGTTTAAACAGTTTGTTAAGATCGATACAGGAGAACCACGAAAACAGGTCTGTAGAAGATGGAGCTTCCACGAGGACTGCCTGGGCAGTCACGTGGTTTGCGACATGACGTCATCGCGTTTACCCGCGTTTTACCGCGCTCTTAAAGGGGCCACGCCCCGTGCATACAAACACTATATACAAAACGAAGTAATGTCTAACACAATGGTACCGGCTTAGGCTGGTGTTAGAACATCATTAAAGGGAATTATATACAGTTGCCCAGAGTCATTCAGTGGCTCCGCCACGAAGTGGTCAATCTATGGAACAGTGAGGGGTCAGTCTGTGGAACAGTGAGGGGTCAGTCTGTGGAACAGTGAGGGGTCAGTCTATGGAACAGTGAGGAGTCAGTCTGTGGAACAGTGAGGGGTCAGTCTGTGGAACAGCGAGGTGTCAGTCTGTGGAACCGCGAGGGGTCAGTCTGTGGAACCGCGAGGGGTCAGTCTGTGGAACCGCGAGGGGTCAGTCTGTGGAACCGCGAGGGGTCAGTCTGTGGAACCGCGAGGGGTCAGTCTGTGGAACCGCGAGGGGTCAGTCTGTGGAACCGCGAGGGGTCAGTCTGTGGAACAGCGAGGGGTCAGTCTGTGGAACCGCGAGGGGTCAGTCTGTGGAACCGCGAGGGGTCAGTCTGTGGAACCGCGAGGGGTAAGTCTGTGGAACCGCGAGGGGTCAGTCTGTGGAACAGATAGTGGTCAGTCTGTGGAACAGAGAGTGGCCAATCTGTGGAACAGAGAGTGGTCAATCTGTGGAACAGAGAGTGGTCAATCTGTGGAACAGAGAGTGGTCAATCTGTGGAACAGAGAGTGGTCAATCTGTGGAACAGAGAGTCATCAATCTGTGGAACAGAGAGTGGTCAATCTGTGGAACAGCGAGTGGTCAATCTATGGAACAGCGAGTGGTCAATCTATGGAACAGCGAGTGGTCAATCTATGGAACAGCGAGTGGTCAATCTATGGAACAGCGAGTGGTCAATCTATGGAACAGCGAGTGGTCAATCTATGGATCAGCGAGTGGTCAATCTTTGGAACGAGTGGTCAAACTATGGATCAGCGAGTGGTTAGCCTATGGAACAGCGAGTGGTCAATCTATGGATCAGCGAGTGGTCAATCTTTGGAACAATGAGTGGTCAATCTATGGATCAGCGAGTGGTCAATCTTTGGAACAACGAGTGGTCAATCTATGGATCAGCGAGTGGTCAGTCTATGGAGCAGTGAGTGGTCAATCTATGTGTAGTGGCGCTCCGTAGTTTCCAATATGCAGCCACTGAGCATTGAGGCTTTTAGCAACGAGTAGACGTGTGTCGAAATAAAACGTTCCAAAACGTAACTTTGTCTTTTAACTGTTTACTGTAGTACATTTCAAACAGAATTTCAAAGTAAAACACGTTTAACACACGCGGTCAAAAACTGTATTGCACCACAGCCCTCAAAGCATCTACATTTTCCAGACTCGTGGAGCTTGAACTGTAAAAATGGCTGGATATCATGTGACAAGCTTAAGGACTGTACCATTGTAGCAAGAATAAAGGGGGTCTCAGACTATACTATTGGAACAAGAAGAGGGGGTTTCTCAATACAATAAGTCAGTCAGGTAAATTGACGATATTATACTAGAATATGCATCAATAACAAACAAATGTACATACATACTGTACCATAATATTTAACCAATATTTTAAATATTTTCTTTCTTCTTTACACTTGCTTAAATTTTCATGACTCTTACACTATGGAACAGCGAGTGGTCAGTCTGTGGAACAGAGTGTGATCAATCTATGGAACAGCGTGCGGTCAGTCTATGGAACAGCGAATGTTCAATCTATGAACAGCGAAGGGTCAGTCTGTGGAACAGCGAGTGGTCAGTCTGTGGAACAGCGAAGGGTCAGTCCGTGGATCAGCGAGCGGGCAGTCCGTGGAACAGCGAAGGGTCAATCCATGGGTCAGCGAGCGGGCAGTCCGTGGAACAGAGAGCGGGCAGTCCATGGAACAGAGAGCGGGCAGTCCGTGGAACAGTGAGCGGGCAGTCTGTGGAACAGTGAGCGGGCAGTCCGTGGAACAGCGAAGGGTCAGTCCGTGGAACAGCGAGCGGGCAGTCTGTGGAACAGCGAGCGGGCAGTCCATGGAACAGAGAGCGGGCAGTCCGTGGAACAGCGAGCGGGCAGTCCGTGGAACAGTGAGCGGGCAGTCCGTGGAACAGCGAGCGGGCAGTCCGTGGAACAGCGAAGGGTCAGTCCGTGGAACAGCGAGCGGGCAGTCTGTGGAACAGCGAGCGGGCAGTCCATGGAACAGAGAGCGGGCAGTCCGTGGAACAGTGAGCGGGCAGTCCATGGAACAGCGAGCGGGCAGTCCGTGGAACAGTGAGCGGGCAGTCCGTGGAACAGCGAGCGGGCAGTCTGTGGAACAGCGAGCGGGCAGTCCGTGGAACAGCGAGCGGGCAGTCTGTGGAACAGTGAGCGGGCAGTCCATGGAACAAAAAAGGGTCAGTCCGTGCGTCAGCGAGCGGGCAGTCCGTGGAACAGAGAGCGGGCAGTCCGTGGAACAGAGAGCGGGCAGTCCGTGGAACAGCGAGCGGGCAGTCCGTGGAACAGCGAAGGATCAGTCCGTGGAACAGCGAGCGGGCAGTCTGTGGAACAGCGAGCGGGCAGTCTGTGGAACAGCGAGCAGGCAGTCTGTGGAACAGCGAGCGGGCAGTCTGTGGAACAGAGAGCGGGCAGTCTGTGGAACAGCGAGCGGGCAGTCCGTGGAACAGCGAGCGGGCAGTCCGTGGAACAGCGAAGAGTCAGTCCGTGGAACAGCGAGCGGGCAGTCTGTGGAACAGCGAGCGGGCAGTCTGTGGAACAGCGAGCGGGCAGTCTGTGGAACAGCGAGCGGGCAGTCTGTGGAACAGAGAGCGGGCAGTCCGTGGAACAGCGAGCGGGCAGTCCGTGGAACAGCGAGCGGGCAGTCCATGGAACAGCGAGCGGGCAGTCCGTGGAACAGAGAGCGGGCAGTCCGTGGAACAGAGAGCGGGCAGTCCGTGGAACAGAAAGCGGGCAGTCTGTGGAACAGAAAGCGGGCAGTCCGTGGAACAGAAAGCGGGCAGTCCATGGAACAGAAAGCGGGCAGACCGTGGACCAGAAAGCGGGCAGTCCGTGGAGCAGAAAGCGGGCAGTCCGTGGAACAGAAAGCGGGCAGTCCGTGGAACAGAAAGCGGGCAGTCCGTGGAACAGAAAGCGGGCAGTCCGTGGAGCAGAAAGCGGGCAGTCCGTGGAACAGAAAGCGGGCAGTCCGTGGAACAGAAAGCGGGCAGTCCGTGGAACAGAAAGCGGGCAGTCTGTGGAACAGAAAGCGGGCAGTCCGTGGAACAGTGAGTGGTCAATCCCTGGAAAAGGGAGTTGTCAGTCTATGGAACAGCGAGTTGTCAGTCTATGGAACAGTGAGTGGGCCGTCGATGGAACAGCACGTGGTCAGTCTATGGAACAGTGAGTGGGCCGTCGATGGAGCACCGAGTGGTCAATCTATAGAACAGCGAGTGATCAATCTATGGAACAGCGAGTGGTCAGTCTATGAAACAGCAAGTGGTCAATCTATGGAACAGCGAGTGGTCAGTCTATGAAACAGCAAGTGGTCAATCTATGGAACAGCGCGTGGTCAATCTATGGAACAGTGAGTAGTCAATCTGTGAAACAGCGAGTGGTCAGTCTGTGGAACAGCGACTGGTCAGTCTATGGAATAGCGAGTCATCAATCTATGTAACAGTGAGTGGTCAGTCTGTGGAACAGTGAGTGGGCCATCGATGGAAAAATAGAGTGGTCAATGTTGTGTATGTGGTCAATCTATGGAATAGCAAATGGTCAGTCTATGAAACAGCAGGTGGTCAGTCTATGGATCAGCAAGTGGTCAGTCAATGGAAAAAGAGAGTGGTCAATGTTGTGTATGTACAATAACTGGTCTTAGACTGCAGTACCGGCAGTGACCACCCCTGTATAAAAGGCCCTAGCAGGCTTCTGTAGTTTCAGTTTCAAGCAGCCTCTTGTTCAGTAAAGTACCTGTTAAACTGTTCTCCCGAAGTCCGTGTATTATTGAGGCGCGGACTTTACAGTGGCGACGAGTAAGTTCGAACTCACCTGCAGTGTGGCATCATCTCACGGGGATCTCGCCTGAAAGGAAGGTCCTGGAAGGTCATAGTCTGAGCAACGGGCGTCGACCGAGGGCGACCGCCCAAAGAATCCATCGGTGTTTGGAGAATTGCGGGAGAGACTATGGTTCCAGCGAATCGTGCTGGTAGCAGGTAGCGCGCTGACCCTTCCGGACTGCGGCGGGCTCAAGCTCGATCGAGCGTTTCTACAAATCGTGCCGCGCAGTGTCGCCGGGAAAAGAAAACAAGAGAGAGAGGGTGGAGCGCACAGGGCGCGGTCGGTGCTCGAGAACAGGACAGCGGAGAGAAACTAAACGGGGGGAAGGAAAGCAAGACGCGCCGAAGCTGCGGGTCGCCGCCATTACCCCGTAGAACGCTAGGAGCAGCGTGGCAGTAAGGGGAAGAAGCAAAAGCGCGGGAGGCACCATTTTATTCCGTTGGGGAAGAAGCAAAAGCGCGGGAGGCGCCATTTTATTCCATTGGGGAAGAAGCAAAAGTGCAGGAGGCACCATTTTAAATCGCCCAAGATGCCGAAAAGTGGCAGTATCACTGCTTTCGACAACGAGGTAGAAGACTGGACCACGTATGTGGAAAGAATTGAAGTGTACTGCAAGGCAAATGAGGTGGCTGATGGAAAGAGGGCATCGGTATTATTAAATCTGATGTATGGCCTATTGCGGAATTTAATTACCCCAGCTAAATCAATGGAGAAAAGTTTTGAGGAGATTGTTCATATCTTACAGGAACATTTAAGCCCTACACCACTGCTGATAGCAGAAAGATTCAAGTTCCATAAATGAAACCAGCACAAAGATGAGAGCAATGCTGACTATCTTACGGATCTACGCAAGTTATCGAAGCACTGCCAGTTCGGAGCAGGACTGGCAGACACCTTACGGGATAAGTTTGTCTGCGGGCTCCAGAGTGAAGGAACCCAGAAACGACTACTTTCAAAAAAGGACCTGACGCTAGAACAGGCTTTCAGCATGGCAGTATCCTACGAAGCAGCAGCACGGGGAGCTGCGGAAATACAACAGAAACCACAAGAATACAGCGCTAACGAAATGGCGTATGGAGCCGAAAAGTGCTATCGCTGTGGCAGAACAACCCATGAGCAGAAGGACTGCTGATTTAAAGACAAAATATGCAGGCAATGCGGGAAAATGGGACATATAGCAAGAGTCTGCAGGTCAGGAAAGAAGACCAACATGACAAGAACTACTAAGGAACAGTACAGGAAAGTAAAGAAACTGACAGATAGTAGTTCAGAAGATCAGGAGAGTGATAAGGACTCCGGGAGCAGGCGACTAAGTTGTTTAAAGTTACACAACGTGATCGCAAAAGAAGATCACCGAACCATTTGGGTCACCCTCACGATAGCAGGGTCCCCAGTGAAGATGGAATTGGGCACAGGATCAGCCCTAACTGTCATGAATCGACGAGACTATGAGCGGCTATTCTCACACATATCCTTAAAGGACACGTCCATTGTATTGAAGACATACACGGGGCAAAAGGTCTACCCCAGAGGAAAAATAAGAGTGACAGTTGAATATAACGGAAAGGAAACACAGAAACTATACATGTATATACTACGAGATGGAGGGCCACCATTATTGGGACGTGAATGGATCCTAAGACTACAATTGGATTGGCATTCCATTCTGGCACTAACTGTGACTGACAAAAAAGATGATGACGTCGCACCTGGACGTCTGTCACAAATTCTATCTGACGCGGAAGAGGTGTTCCAACAAGGACTTGGGACTCTAAGAGGAGTAAAGGCAACCATAAAGATTGAGGATAATGCAACCCCAAAATTTTTCAAGGCCAGACCGGTGCCATACGCAATACGCCCAGCTGTGGAAGCTGAACTGGAGAGTCTGGAGCATTCGGGGGTGCTGTCTAAGGTGGACTAGAGCGAGTGGGCCACACCCATCGTTCCTGTAATGAAGAAAGCATTGAGCAGCACGCCTGGGGAGCCAAGGAAGGTTCGCATCTGTGGGGACTTCAAGGTGACTGTGAACCCAGTCCTGCACACAGTACAGTATCCGCTTCCGCGGATAGAAGATATTTTCGCCTCACTATCTGGAGGGAAACGTTTTACAAAGATTGACCTGGCTCAAGCGTATCTACAAATGGAGGTGGAAGAAGCATCTAGGAAATACCTCATGATAAACACTCACAAAGGCCTTTACCAGTACAATCGACTGGTATTTGGGGTAGCATCGGCCCCGGCTATGTGGCAGAGGGCAATGGAACAAGTCCTGCAAGGGATCCCGGGGACCCAGTGTTATTTGGACGACATCCTGGTTACGGGCGAAAATGACAATGAACACCTTGCCAACCTGGAACAGGTGCTCACGAGATTGCAGGAATATGGGCTACGAGCCAACCGCCCCAAATGCGAGTTCTTCAGGAGACAAATCTCGTATTGTGGCCACATGATTGATGAGGAAGGGTTGCATAAGTCGCCGGACAAGATTGAGGCTGTAGTCAAGGCTCCAGCACCAGGAAATGTGTCGCAACTGAGGTCGTTCCTCAGGTTAGTGAACTACTACCATAAGTTCTTGCCGAATTTATCTAGAATTCTGCACCCACTGAACGCCCTCCTTCAAACTGGTGTAACATGGAAATGGAGTGATGAGTGTAAGCGTGCCTTTCAGGAATGTAAATGCCAAATCACTTCAAAAGAAGTATTGGCCCACTGCAACCCAACACGACCAATTCGGTTGGCATGTGATGCGTCACCTTACGGCATTGGAGCGGTGCTGTCACACAAATTCCGTGACGGTTCAGAGAGGCCAATAGCCTTTGCATCGCGCTCGCTAACCTCAGCCGAGCGTAACTACGCCCAGATTGACAGGGAGGCTCTCAGCCTGGTGTGGGGGGTGAAGAAGTTCAATCACTATCTGCACGGGCAGAAATTCACCCTACTGACTGATCATCAACCCCTGGTCTCAATTTTTAACCCAAAGAAGGGCGTTCCGGTGATGACGGCGCAACGGCTGCAAAGATGGTCACTTTTTCTAGTGGCACATCAGTATGACATAGAGTACAAAGGTACGAAACAATATGGAAATGCTGATGGGCTGTCGCGCCTACCGTTGCCTACGGCAGAAGAAGCACCTGCAGTGGACCCGGTGGAGATATTCCATGCGACCATAGTCGAATGTTTGCACATTACAAACGCAAGTATTGAGAAGGAAACCCGAAATGACCCGACACTCTCTCGGGTCTATGATTTGACGGTGAAGGGATGGCCAGCATATGGCGACTCACTGTTGCCAGCATTCTCGCCAAGGAGGGAACAGCTGTCAGTGTGCCGGGGAACCTTGATGTGTGGATCCCGAGAGGTAATTACACCCAAGTTGAGAGATAGAGTACTCAATGAGCTTCACGAGGGTCATCTGGGAGGGGTAAAAATGAAGAGCCTAGCCAGGGCATTTGTGTGGTGGCCGGGAATCGATAAAGAAATCGAGGATATGACCAAGAGATGCACAGTATGCCAGAAGGTCCAAAACGCTCCACCACAGGCCCCGCTACATCCATGGGAGTGGCCCTCATCTCCATGGCAACGGGTACACATTGATTTAGCTGGTCCATTTATGGACTCAATGTTTCTAATCGCTGTGGACGCCCATTCGAAATGGCCAGAGGTCATTAAAATGTCCTCCACCACCACGGAGAAAACTATTGCAGTCTTAAGGACCATCTTCGCCAGGAATGGGTTGCCAGAACAGATCTGTTCCGACAATGGCCCACAGTTTGTGTCTGAGGATTTCCAGAGGTTCCTGAAGAATAATGGGGTGAAACATTACACATCTGCCCCATATCATCCAGCCACAAATGGATTGGCTGAGAGGTTTGTTCAGACCTTTAAAAAGGCCATAAAGGCAATGTATAATGACGACATACCACTGCAACACAAGGTGGATAACTTCCTGTTTGCTTACCGGAATGCAACACATACAGTAACCAACCAAACTCCAGCCGTACTGTTTTTCAGCCGGAGACTAAGATGTCGCTTGGATTTGCTCAAACCAAATATAAGACGAGATGTTGAGGATAAGCAGTTCCAGCACATAAATGAGAAGCCAACCAGGAGCTTCAAGATAGGGCAACCAGTCTTGGCCCGCGACTACCGAACAGAAAAGTGGCAGCCAGGCACGATATGCACACAGCAGGGACCACTAATGTACACAGTGGACGTTGGAGAGAGCATCGTGAGACGCTATGCTGACCAGATTCTAGAGTCACAGGAACAAGCCAAACCTGTACCACAAGCATGTGCACGTGGTAATGAGCCCGAAGTACAGATTGCGTCTACCTCAGAAGCAGGGGTATTGGAAGCTGACGAACCAACCAATGAAAATGAGCCAGAATTGACTCCACCGCCAGAACAGGATACTCGAGATAGGCACTATCCAGTCCGGATCAGGAAGCCTCCTCAAAGACTGAACTTATAAATGACTATTTCAGTTGATGTATATATTACTGAGAAAAATGTAATTGTAATTAGTTATTATTTAGTTGTTAAATGAATGTTACGTACTGTTTATCTAAAAGGGGAGGAATTGTTGTGTATGTACCTTTAAGGGAATAACTGGTCTTAGACTGCAGTACCGGCAGTGACCACCCCTGTATAAAAGGCCCTAGCAGGCTTCTGTAGTTTCAGTTTCAAGCTGCCTCTTGTTCAGTAAAGTACCTGTTAAACTGTTCTCCCGAAGTCCGTGCATTATTGAGGTACGGACTTTACAGTCAATCTATGGAACTGCGAGTGGTCTGTCTGTGAAACAGCGAGTGTTCACTCTGTGGAACAGCGAGTGGTCAGTCTATGGAAAAGCGAGTTGTCAGTCTATGTACCAGTGAGTGATCAATCTATGGAGCAGCAATTGGTCAGTCTGTGGAACAGCAAGTGGTCAATCTATGGAACAGCAAGTGCTCAAACTATGGAACTGTGAGTGGTCAGTCTATAGAACAGCAAGTTGTAAGTCTATAGAACATCCAGTGGTCATTCTGTGGAACAGCAAGTGGTCAATCTATGGATCAGCGAGTGGTCAATCTATGGAACAGCGAGTAGTCAGTCTATAGAACATTCAGTGGAACAGAGAGGTCAATCTATGGATCAGTGAGTGGTCAGTTTATGGAATAGCGAGTGTTACGGTACGATGATGGTCCCAAGTGCAGGCAGACAACCAGAGGCTTGAGATGGCGTAAAACTCAAAAGATGCTCCTTCAGAAGGCTCCCCAAACACAGGCTTAGACCCGAGAGTGAGCAAAACCCAGAAAGTAGCTTCTCAGAAGATTTTACCAAAACATAGGGTGAGACCCTAGAGCGAGCAAAACCCAAAAGAAGCTTCTCAGAAGATTTTACCAAAACACAGGACGAGACCCGAGAGCAAGCAAAACCCAAAAGAAGCTTCTCAGAAGATTTTACCAAAACACAGGGTGAGACCCTAGAGCAAGCAAAACCCAAAAGTAGCTTCTCCAGGAGGTTCCTCAAACACAGGATGCACAAAGAACTGTGACTTGCAGGCATGAGAACTCAAGACTGAGCACAAGAAGCTGGAAATAGTCAGCTTAAATAACAGGCCTGATTACCCAGAAGACAATGGGGCCGGAAATAGCCAGCTTAACTGACAGGCATAATTACTCTGAAGAGACAATTACTCTAATGAGACACAGGTGAGGCATGGGAACAGAGTACAGAGGCATCCTAAACCGCCCTCTGGTGGCAGGCAGAGGAAAGCGCAGCTGGAACCCTGACAGCGAGTGATCAGTCTATGGAACAGCGAGTGGTCAGTCTATATAACAGTGAGTGGTCAATCTAAGGAACAGCGAGTGGTCAGTCTATATAACAGTGAGTGGTCAGTCTATGGAACAGCGACTGGTCAGTCTATATAACAGTGAGTGGTCAATCTATGGAAAAGCAAGTGGTCAATCTATGGAACAGCGAGTGGACAGTCTATATAACAGTGAGTGGTCAATCTATGGAACAGTGAGTGGTCAATCTATGGAACAGCGAGTGGTCAGTCTATATAAAAGTGAGTGGTCAGTCTATGGAACAGCAAGTGGTCAGTCTATGTAACAGTGAGTGGTCAATCTATGGAACAGCGAGTGGTCAATCTATGGAACAGCGAGTGGTCAGTCTATGGAACTGTGAGTGGTCAGTCTATGGAACAGCGAGTGGTCAATCTATGGAACAGCGAGTGGTCAATCTATGGAAAAGCGAGTGGTCAATCTATGGAATAGCGAGTGGTCAGTCTATGGAACAGTGAGTGGTCAATCTATGGAACAGTGTGTGGTCAGTCTATGGAACAGCGAGTGGTCAGTCTATGGAACAGCGAGTGGTCAATCTATGGAACAGCGAGTGGTCAATCTATGGAACAGCGAGTGGTCAATCTATGGAAAAGCGAGTGGTCAACCTATGGAACAGTGAGTGGTCAGTCTATGGAACTGTGAGTGGTCAGTCTATGGAACAGCAAGTGGTCAATCTATGGAACAGCGAGTGCACAAACTATGGAACTGTGAGTGGTCAGTCTATGGAACAGCAAGTTGTAAGTCTATAGAACATCCAGTGGTCAGTCTGTGGAACAACGAGTGGTCAGTCTATGGACAGTTGAGTGGTCTGACCATGGAACAGTGAGTGGTCAGTCTATGGAACAGCGAGTGGTCAGTCTATGGAACAGCGAGTGGTCAATCTATGGAACAGCGAGTGGTCAATCTATGGAACAGCGAGTGGTCAGTCTATGGAACAGTGAGTGGTCAATCTATGGAACAGCGAGTGGTCAATCTATGGAACAGCGAGTGGTCAGTCTATGGAACTGTGAGTGGTCAGTCTATGGAACAGCGAGTGGTCAGCCTATGGAACAGCGAGTGGTCAATCTATGGAACAGCAAGTGGTCAATGCATAAAACAGTGAGTGGTCAATATATGAAACAGCGACTGGTCAGTCTATGGAACGGCGTGTTGTCAGACTATATAATAGCGAGTTGTCAGTCTATGGAACAGCGAGTGGTCTATCTATGGAACAGCGAGTGGTCAGTATATATAACAGTGAGTGGTCAATCTATGGAACATCAAGTGGTCAGTCTATGGATCAGCCAGTGGTCAGTCTGTAGAACATTCAGTGGTCAGTCTTTGGAACAGTGAGTGGTCAGTCTATTAACTAGTGAGTGGTCAGTCCATAGAACAGTGAGAGGCCAATCTATGGATCAGCGAATGGTCAGTTTATGGAATAGTGAGTGGTCAGTTTATAGAACATTGAGTGGTCAATCTATGAAACAGCGAGTGGTCAATCTGTTGAACAACGAGTGGTCAGACTAGGGAACAGCGAGTGATCAATCCATGAAAAAGTGAATGGTCAGTCTATGAAACAGCAAGTGGTTAACCTATGGAACAGCGAGTGGTCAGTCTATGGAACAGCGAGTAGTCAATCTGTGGAGCAGCATGTGGTCAGTCTGTGGAACAGCAAGTGGGCAGTCTATGGAACAGCGAGTGGTCCGTTTATGGAACAGCAAGTGTTCAATCTATGGAACAGCGAGTGGTTAATCTATGGAAATATCAGTGGTCAGTCTACGGAACAGCGAGTGGTCAGTCTATGGAACAGCGACTAGTCAGTCTATGGAAGTGTGAGTGGTCAGTCTATGGAACAGTGAGTGGTCCATCTATGGAACAGTGAGTGGTCAATGCATAGAACAGTGAGTGGTCAATCTATGAAACAGTTAGTGGTCAGTCTATGGAACAGCGTGTTGTCAGACTATAGAATAGCGAGTGGTCAGTCTATGGAACAGTGAGTGGTCGATGTATGGAAAAGCGAGTGGTCAGTCTATAGAACAGTGAGTGGTCAATCTATGGTACAGCGAGTGGTCAGTCTATGGAACAGCGAGTGGTCAGTCTATGGAACAGCGACTAGTCAGTCTATGGAAGTGTGAGTGGTCAGTCTATGGAACAGTGAGTGGTCGATCTATGGAAAAGCGAGTGGTCAGTCTATAGAACAGTGAGTGGTCAATCTATGGTACAGCGAGTGGTCAGTCTATGGAACAGCGAGTGGTCAATCTATGGAACAGCGAGTGGTCAGTGTAGTGTATGTACCTTTAAGAGAGAACTACTTTTACAGCTCCTGTATACTGTAGTACCGGCTGTGACCACACCTGTATATAAGCCTTGAGCATGCCTCTGTACCCACAGTCTTGAGACTACCCTACTCCAGTAAACACCTGTTGATTGTTAAGTTACAGCATCTGTGTAGTTATTTGAAAACATCATACTCTCAGAATCACGGATCTAACAGTCAGTCTAAGGAAGAGCGAGTGGTCGTCGTCGTACGTGTCTTCACACTGTTCCCTTTGGGGAACTGTATGAAGTGGTGGAAGAATTTCTGGCTGCGTTAACGCTCCTTCCGTGACCGTAACCAACTTCATACCAGCCATTAGGGTGGTTAATCCTATGGCGGGAGGGTTTTACGGGCTCCCACAACCCATAAGAGGGGGGGGCCACACGCACCCACGGACGCAAGTATCCCGCTGGATGTCAACCCAGAATTTAGAGCCGGAGCTCAGACTCCACTTGCCGGGGCTGTCTGGAGCGGGGTTCAAAACCCTTCACCTTCTGGCCCAGCGGCGGGGATGCTTACCGCTACGCCAAAGGCCCACAATGAGTGGTCAATCCATGGAACAGTGAGTGGTCAGTCTATGTAACAGAGAGTCGTCAATCTATTGAGCAGCGGGTGGTCAGTCTATTGAACTGCGAGTGGTCAATCTATGGAACTGTGAATGGTCAGTCTATGGAACAGGAAGTGGTCAATATATGGAACACCGAGTGGTCAGTCAATGGAAAAGCGAGTGGTTAATTTATGGAACAGCGTGTGGTCAGTCTATGGATCAGCAAGTGGTCAGTCTATGGAACAGAGAGTGGTCAATCTATGGAACTGCGAGTGGTCAGTCTGTGGAACAGCAAGTGTTCACTCTGTGGAACAGTGAGTGGTCAGCCTATGGAAAAGCAAGTGGTCAGTCTATGTACCAGTGAGTGGTCAGTCTGTGGAACAGTGAGTGGTCAGTCTGTGGAAGAGCGAATTGTCAGCCTATGGGAAAGCGAGTGATCAATCTATAGAACAGCGAGTGATCAATCTATGGAGCAGCGATTGGTCAGTCTATGGAACAGCAAGTGGTCAATCTATGGAACAGCGATTGGTCAGTCTATGGAGCAGCAAGTGATCAGTCTCTGGGGCAGTGAGTGGTCAATCTATGGAACAGGTTGCGGTCAATCTATGAAAACGTCTGTGGTCAGTTTACGGAACAGCGAGTGGTCAGTCTGTGGTATAGAGAGAGGTCAATCTATGGAACAGCGAGCGGTCAGTCTTTGGAACAGCGAGTGGTCAATGCATAGAACAGTCAGTGGTCAATCTATGAAACAGCAAGTGGTCAGTCTATGGAACAGCGTGTTGTCAGACTATAGAATAGCGAGTGGTCAGTCTATGGAACAGTGAGTGGTCAATCTATGGAACAGCAAGTGGTCAGTCAATAGAACAGTGAGTGGTCAATCTATGGAACAGCGAGTGATCAGTCTATCGAACAGTGAGTGGTCAGTCTGTGGAACAGTGAGTGGTCAGACTGTGGAACAGTGAGTGGTCAGTCTGTGGAACACCGAGTGATCAGTCTATAGAACAGTGAGTGGTCAGTCTGTGGAACAGTGAGTGGTCAGTCTATTGACTAGTGAGTGGTCAGTCCATAGAACAGTGAGAGGCCAATCTATGGATCAGCGAATGGTCAGTTTATGGAATAGTGAATGGTCAGTCTATATAACAGTGAGTGGTCAAGCTATGGAACAGCGAGTGGCCAGTCAATGGAACAGCGAGTGGTCAGTCTATGGATCAGCCAGTGGTCAGTCTGTAGAGCATTCAGTGGACAGTCTTTGGAACAGTGAGTGGTCAGTCTATTGACTAGTGAGTGGTCAGTCCATAGAACAGTGAGAGGCCAATCTATGGATCAGCGAATGGTCAGTTTATGGAATAGTGAGTGGTCAGTTTACAGAACATTGAGTGGACAATCTATGGAACAGCGAGTGGTCAATCTGTTGAACAGCGAGTGGTCAGTCTAGGGAACAGCGAGTGAACAATCTACGGAAAAGCAAATGGTCAGTCAATGAAACAGCAAGTGGTTAACCTATGGAACAGTGAGTGGTCAGTCTATGGAACTGCGAGTAGTCAATCTGTGGAGCAGCATGTGGTCAGTCTGTAGAACAGCAAGTGGGCAGTCTATGGAACGGCAAGCGGTCAATCCATGGAACAGCGAGTGGTCAGTCTATGGAACAGTGAGTCATCAACCTATTGAACAACGTGTGGTCAGTCTATGTAACATCGAGTGGTCAATCTACAGAACCTCGAGTGGTCTATCTATGGAACAGCGAGTGGTTAGTCGATAGAACATCAAGTGGTCAGTCTGTGGAACAGAGAGTGGTCAGTCAATGGAATATCGAGTGGTCAATCTATGGAAAATCGAGTGGTCTATCATTTGTACAGCGAGTGGTCAGTCTGTGGAACAGCAACTGGTCAGTCTATGGAACATCAAGTGGTCAATCTATGAAACATCTAGCAGTTCATCTATGGAACAGCGAGTGGTCAGTATATGTAACAGCGGGTGGTCAGTCTATGGAACAGCAAGTGGTCAATCTATGGAACAGCAAGTGGTCAGTCTATGGCACAGCAAGTGGTCAGTCTATCAAACAGTGTGTGGTCAATCTATGGATTATAGTGAGTCATCAGTCTGTGGAAAAGTGAGTGGTCAGCCCATGGGACAGCGAGTGGTCAGTCTATTGAACAGCGAGTGGTCAGTCTATGGAAGAGTGAGTGGTCAATCTATGGAACAACGAGTGGTCAGTCTGTGGAGCAGCGAGTGGTCAGTCTATGGAAAAGTGAGTGGTCAGTCTCTGGAACTGTGAGTGGTCAGTCTATGGAACAGTGAGTGGACAGTATATGGAACAGCGCGTGGCCAGTCTATGGAAGAGCAAGTGGTCAATCTATTGAACAGTGAGTGGTCAATCTATGGAACAGCCAGTGGTTAGTCTGTAGAACAGCAAGTGGTCAGTCCATGGAACAGTGAGTGTTCAGTCTGTGTAACAGCAAGTGGTCAGGCTGTGGAACAGCCAGTGGTAAGTGTGTGGAACAGCGAATGATCAGTTTATGGAAAAGCGAGTGGTCAGTCTATGGAACAGCGAGTGGTCCGTCTGTGCAACAGCGAGTGGTCAATCTATGGAACAGTGTGTGGTCAGTCCATGGAACAGCGAGTGGTCAGTCTCCAGAAAATTCAGTGGTCAGTCTGTGGAAAAGTGAGTGATCAGTCCATGAAACAGTGAGTGGTCAATCTATGGAACAAAGAGTGGTCACTCTGTGGAACAGCGAGTGGTCAGTCTATGGAACAGTGAGTGGTCAATCTATGGAACAGCGAGTGGTCAGTCTATGGAGCAGTGAGTGGTCAGTCTATGGTACAGCGAGTGGTCAGTCTATGGAACAGCGAGTGGTCAATCTATGGAACAGCGAGTGGTCAGTGTAGTGTATGTACCTTTAAGAGAGAACTACTTTTACAGCTCCTGTATACTGTAGTACCGGCTGTGACCACACCTGTATATAAGCCTTGAGCATGCCTCTGTACCCACAGTCTTGAGACTACCCTACTCCAGTAAACACCTGTTGATTGTTAAGTTACAGCATCTGTGTAGTTATTTGAAAACATCATACTCTCAGAATCACGGATCTAACAGTCAGTCTAAGGAAGAGCGAGTGGTCGTCGTCGTACGTGTCTTCACACTGTTCCCTTTGGGGAACTGTATGAAGTGGTGGAAGAATTTCTGGCTGCGTTAACGCTCCTTCCGTGACCGTAACCAACTTCATACCAGCCATTAGGGTGGTTAATCCTATGGCGGGAGGGTTTTACGGGCTCCCACAACCCATAAGAGGGGGGGGCCACACGCACCCACGGACGCAAGTATCCCGCTGGATGTCAACCCAGAATTTAGAGCCGGAGCTCAGACTCCACTTGCCGGGGCTGTCTGGAGCGGGGTTCAAAACCCTTCACCTTCTGGCCCAGCGGCGGGGATGCTTACCGCTACGCCAAAGGCCCACAATGAGTGGTCAATCCATGGAACAGTGAGTGGTCAGTCTATGTAACAGAGAGTCGTCAATCTATTGAGCAGCGGGTGGTCAGTCTATTGAACTGCGAGTGGTCAATCTATGGAACTGTGAATGGTCAGTCTATGGAACAGGAAGTGGTCAATATATGGAACACCGAGTGGTCAGTCAATGGAAAAGCGAGTGGTTAATTTATGGAACAGCGTGTGGTCAGTCTATGGATCAGCAAGTGGTCAGTCTATGGAACAGAGAGTGGTCAATCTATGGAACTGCGAGTGGTCAGTCTGTGGAACAGCAAGTGTTCACTCTGTGGAACAGTGAGTGGTCAGCCTATGGAAAAGCAAGTGGTCAGTCTATGTACCAGTGAGTGGTCAGTCTGTGGAACAGTGAGTGGTCAGTCTGTGGAAGAGCGAATTGTCAGCCTATGGGAAAGCGAGTGATCAATCTATAGAACAGCGAGTGATCAATCTATGGAGCAGCGATTGGTCAGTCTATGGAACAGCAAGTGGTCAATCTATGGAACAGCGATTGGTCAGTCTATGGAGCAGCAAGTGATCAGTCTCTGGGGCAGTGAGTGGTCAATCTATGGAACAGGTTGCGGTCAATCTATGAAAACGTCTGTGGTCAGTTTACGGAACAGCGAGTGGTCAGTCTGTGGTATAGAGAGAGGTCAATCTATGGAACAGCGAGCGGTCAGTCTTTGGAACAGCGAGTGGTCAATGCATAGAACAGTCAGTGGTCAATCTATGAAACAGCAAGTGGTCAGTCTATGGAACAGCGTGTTGTCAGACTATAGAATAGCGAGTGGTCAGTCTATGGAACAGTGAGTGGTCAATCTATGGAACAGCGAGCGGGCAGTCTGTGGAACAGCGAGCGGGCAGTCTGTGGAACAGCGAGCGGGCAGTCTGTGGAACAGAAAGCGGGCAGTCCGTGGAGCAGAAAGCGGGCAGTCCGTGGACCAGAAAGCGGGCAGTCCGTGGAGCAGAAAGCGGGCAGTCCGTGGAACAGAAAGCAGGCAGTCCGTGGAGCAGAAAGCGGGCAGTCTGTGGAACAGAAAGCGGGCAGTCCGTGGAACAGCGAGTGGTCAATCCCTGGAAAAGGGAGTTGTCAGTCTATGGAACAGCGAGTGGGCCGTCGATGGAACAGCACGTGGTCAGTCTATGGAACAGTGAGTGGGCCGTCGATGGAACAGCACGTGGTCAGTCTATGGAACAGTGAGTGGGCCGTCGATGGAGCACCGAGTGGTCAATCTATAGAACAGCGAGTGATCAATCTATGGAACAGCGAGTGGTCAGTCTATGAAACAGCAAGTGGTCAATCTATGGAACAGCGAGTGGTCAGTCTATGAAACAGCAAGTGGTCAATCTATGGAACAGCGCGTGGTCAATCTATGGAACAGTGAGTAGTCAATCTGTGAAACAGCGAGTGGTCAGTCTGTGGAACAGCGACTGGTCAGTCTATGGAATAGCGAGTCATCAATCTATGTAACAGTGAGTGGTCAGTCTGTGGAACAGTGAGTGGGCCATCGATGGAAAAATAGAGTGGTCAATGTTGTGTATGTGGTCAATCTATGGAATAGCAAATGGTCAGTCTATGAAACAGCAGGTGGTCAGTCTATGGATCAGCAAGTGGTCAGTCAATGGAAAAAGAGAGTGGTCAATGTTGTGTATGTACAATAACTGGTCTTAGACTGCAGTACCGGCAGTGACCACCCCTGTATAAAAGGCCCTAGCAGGCTTCTGTAGTTTCAGTTTCAAGCAGCCTCTTGTTCAGTAAAGTACCTGTTAAACTGTTCTCCCGAAGTCCGTGTATTATTGAGGCGCGGACTTTACAGTGGCGACGAGTAAGTTCGAACTCACCTGCAGTGTGGCATCATCTCACGGGGATCTCGCCTGAAAGGAAGGTCCTGGAAGGTCATAGTCTGAGCAACGGGCGTCGACCGAGGGCGACCGCCCAAAGAATCCATCGGTGTTTGGAGAATTGCGGGAGAGACTATGGTTCCAGCGAATCGTGCTGGTAGCAGGTAGCGCGCTGACCCTTCCGGACTGCGGCGGGCTCAAGCTCGATCGAGCGTTTCTACAAATCGTGCCGCGCAGTGTCGCCGGGAAAAGAAAACAAGAGAGAGAGGGTGGAGCGCACAGGGCGCGGTCGGTGCTCGAGAACAGGACAGCGGAGAGAAACTAAACGGGGGGAAGGAAAGCAAGACGCGCCGAAGCTGCGGGTCGCCGCCATTACCCCGTAGAACGCTAGGAGCAGCGTGGCAGTAAGGGGAAGAAGCAAAAGCGCGGGAGGCGCCATTTTATTCCGTTGGGGAAGAAGCAAAAGCGCGGGAGGCGCCATTTTATTCCATTGGGGAAGAAGCAAAAGTGCAGGAGGCACCATTTTAAATCGCCCAAGATGCCGAAAAGTGGCAGTATCACTGCTTTCGACAACGAGGTAGAAGACTGGACCACGTATGTGGAAAGGATTGAAGTGTACTGCAAGGCAAATGAGGTGGCTGATGGAAAGAGGGCATCGGTATTATTAAATCTGATGTATGGCCTATTGCGGAATTTAATTACCCCAGCTAAATCAATGGAGAAAAGTTTTGAGGAGATTGTTCATATCTTACAGGAACATTTAAGCCCTACACCACTGCTGATAGCAGAAAGATTCAAGTTCCATAAATGAAACCAGCACAAAGATGAGAGCAATGCTGACTATCTTACGGATCTACGCAAGTTATCGAAGCACTGCCAGTTCGGAGCAGGACTGGCAGACACCTTACGGGATAAGTTTGTCTGCGGGCTCCAGAGTGAAGGAACCCAGAAACGACTACTTTCAAAAAAGGACCTGACGCTAGAACAGGCTTTCAGCATGGCAGTATCCTACGAAGCAGCAGCACGGGGAGCTGCGGAAATACAACAGAAACCACAAGAATACAGCGCTAACGAAATGGCGTATGGAGCCGAAAAGTGCTATCGCTGTGGCAGAACAACCCATGAGCAGAAGGACTGCTGATTTAAAGACAAAATATGCAGGCAATGCGGGAAAATGGGACATATAGCAAGAGTCTGCAGGTCAGGAAAGAAGACCAACATGACAAGAACTACTAAGGAACAGTACAGGAAAGTAAAGAAACTGACAGATAGTAGTTCAGAAGATCAGGAGAGTGATAAGGACTCCGGGAGCAGGCGACTAAGTTGTTTAAAGTTACACAACGTGATCGCAAAAGAAGATCACCGAACCATTTGGGTCACCCTCACGATAGCAGGGTCCCCAGTGAAGATGGAATTGGGCACAGGATCAGCCCTAACTGTCATGAATCGACGAGACTATGAGCGGCTATTCTCACACATATCCTTAAAGGACACGTCCATTGTATTGAAGACATACACGGGGCAAAAGGTCTACCCCAGAGGAAAAATAAGGGTGACAGTTGAATATAACGGAAAGGAAACACAGAAACTATACATGTATATACTACGAGATGGAGGGCCACCATTATTGGGACGTGAATGGATCCTAAGACTACAATTGGATTGGCATTCCATTCTGGCACTAACTGTGACTGACAAAAAAGATGATGACGTCGCACCTGGACGTCTGTCACAAATTCTATCTGACGCGGAAGAGGTGTTCCAACAAGGACTTGGGACTCTAAGAGGAGTAAAGGCAACCATAAAGATTGAGGATAATGCAACCCCAAAATTTTTCAAGGCCAGACCGGTGCCATACGCAATACGCCCAGCTGTGGAAGCTGAACTGGAGAGTCTGGAGCATTCGGGGGTGCTGTCTAAGGTGGACTAGAGCGAGTGGGCCACACCCATCGTTCCTGTAATGAAGAAAGCATTGAGCAGCACGCCTGGGGAGCCAAGGAAGGTTCGCATCTGTGGGGACTTCAAGGTGACTGTGAACCCAGTCCTGCACACAGTACAGTATCCGCTTCCGCGGATAGAAGATATTTTCGCCTCACTATCTGGAGGGAAACGTTTTACAAAGATTGACCTGGCTCAAGCGTATCTACAAATGGAGGTGGAAGAAGCATCTAGGAAATACCTCATGATAAACACTCACAAAGGCCTTTACCAGTACAATCGACTGGTATTTGGGGTAGCATCGGCCCCGGCTATGTGGCAGAGGGCAATGGAACAAGTCCTGCAAGGGATCCCGGGGACCCAGTGTTATTTGGACGACATCCTGGTTACGGGCGAAAATGACAATGAACACCTTGCCAACCTGGAACAGGTGCTCACGAGATTGCAGGAATATGGGCTACGAGCCAACCGCCCCAAATGCGAGTTCTTCAGGAGACAAATCTCGTATTGTGGCCACATGATTGATGAGGAAGGGTTGCATAAGTCGCCGGACAAGATTGAGGCTGTAGTCAAGGCTCCAGCACCAGGAAATGTGTCGCAACTGAGGTCGTTCCTCAGGTTAGTGAACTACTACCATAAGTTCTTGCCGAATTTATCTAGAATTCTGCACCCACTGAACGCCCTCCTTCAAACTGGTGTAACATGGAAATGGAGTGATGAGTGTAAGCGTGCCTTTCAGGAATGTAAATGCCAAATCACTTCAAAAGAAGTATTGGCCCACTGCAACCCAACACGACCAATTCGGTTGGCATGTGATGCGTCACCTTACGGCATTGGAGCGGTGCTGTCACACAAATTCCGTGACGGTTCAGAGAGGCCAATAGCCTTTGCATCGCGCTCGCTAACCTCAGCCGAGCGTAACTACGCCCAGATTGACAGGGAGGCTCTCAGCCTGGTGTGGGGGGTGAAGAAGTTCAATCACTATCTGCACGGGCAGAAATTCACCCTACTGACTGATCATCAACCCCTGGTCTCAATTTTTAACCCAAAGAAGGGCGTTCCGGTGATGACGGCGCAACGGCTGCAAAGATGGTCACTTTTTCTAGTGGCACATCAGTATGACATAGAGTACAAAGGTACGAAACAATATGGAAATGCTGATGGGCTGTCGCGCCTACCGTTGCCTACGGCAGAAGAAGCACCTGCAGTGGACCCGGTGGAGATATTCCATGCGACCATAGTCGAATGTTTGCACATTACAAACGCAAGTATTGAGAAGGAAACCCGAAATGACCCGACACTCTCTCGGGTCTATGATTTGACGGTGAAGGGATGGCCAGCATATGGCGACTCACTGTTGCCAGCATTCTCGCCAAGGAGGGAACAGCTGTCAGTGTGCCGGGGAACCTTGATGTGTGGATCCCGAGAGGTAATTACACCCAAGTTGAGAGATAGAGTACTCAATGAGCTTCACGAGGGTCATCTGGGAGGGGTAAAAATGAAGAGCCTAGCCAGGGCATTTGTGTGGTGGCCGGGAATCGATAAAGAAATCGAGGATATGACCAAGAGATGCACAGTATGCCAGAAGGTCCAAAACGCTCCACCACAGGCCCCGCTACATCCATGGGAGTGGCCCTCATCTCCATGGCAACGGGTACACATTGATTTAGCTGGTCCATTTATGGACTCAATGTTTCTAATCGCTGTGGACGCCCATTCGAAATGGCCAGAGGTCATTAAAATGTCCTCCACCACCACGGAGAAAACTATTGCAGTCTTAAGGACCATCTTCGCCAGGAATGGGTTGCCAGAACAGATCTGTTCCGACAATGGCCCACAGTTTGTGTCTGAGGATTTCCAGAGGTTCCTGAAGAATAATGGGGTGAAACATTACACATCTGCCCCATATCATCCAGCCACAAATGGATTGGCTGAGAGGTTTGTTCAGACCTTTAAAAAGGCCATAAAGGCAATGTATAATGACGACATACCACTGCAACACAAGGTGGATAACTTCCTGTTTGCTTACCGGAATGCAACACATACAGTAACCAACCAAACTCCAGCCGTACTGTTTTTCAGCCGGAGACTAAGATGTCGCTTGGATTTGCTCAAACCAAATATAAGACGAGATGTTGAGGATAAGCAGTTCCAGCACATAAATGAGAAGCCAACCAGGAGCTTCAAGATAGGGCAACCAGTCTTGGCCCGCGACTACCGAACAGAAAAGTGGCAGCCAGGCACGATATGCACACAGCAGGGACCACTAATGTACACAGTGGACGTTGGAGAGAGCATCGTGAGACGCTATGCTGACCAGATTCTAGAGTCACAGGAACAAGCCAAACCTGTACCACAAGCATGTGCACGTGGTAATGAGCCCGAAGTACAGATTGCGTCTACCTCAGAAGCAGGGGTATTGGAAGCTGACGAACCAACCAATGAAAATGAGCCAGAATTGACTCCACCGCCAGAACAGGATACTCGAGATAGGCACTATCCAGTCCGGATCAGGAAGCCTCCTCAAAGACTGAACTTATAAATGACTATTTCAGTTGATGTATATATTACTGAGAAAAATGTAATTGTAATTAGTTATTATTTAGTTGTTAAATGAATGTTACGTACTGTTTATCTAAAAGGGGAGGAATTGTTGTGTATGTACCTTTAAGGGAATAACTGGTCTTAGACTGCAGTACCGGCAGTGACCACCCCTGTATAAAAGGCCCTAGCAGGCTTCTGTAGTTTCAGTTTCAAGCTGCCTCTTGTTCAGTAAAGTACCTGTTAAACTGTTCTCCCGAAGTCCGTGCATTATTGAGGTACGGACTTTACAGTCAATCTATGGAACTGCGAGTGGTCTGTCTGTGAAACAGCGAGTGTTCACTCTGTGGAACAGCGAGTGGTCAGTCTATGGAAAAGCGAGTTGTCAGTCTATGTACCAGTGAGTGATCAATCTATGGAGCAGCAATTGGTCAGTCTGTGGAACAGCAAGTGGTCAATCTATGGAACAGCAAGTGCTCAAACTATGGAACTGTGAGTGGTCAGTCTATAGAACAGCAAGTTGTAAGTCTATAGAACATCCAGTGGTCATTCTGTGGAACAGCAAGTGGTCAATCTATGGATCAGCGAGTGGTCAATCTATGGAACAGCGAGTAGTCAGTCTATAGAACATTCAGTGGAACAGAGAGGTCAATCTATGGATCAGTGAGTGGTCAGTTTATGGAATAGCGAGTGTTACGGTACGATGATGGTCCCAAGTGCAGGCAGACAACCAGAGGCTTGAGATGGCGTAAAACTCAAAAGATGCTCCTTCAGAAGGCTCCCCAAACACAGGCTTAGACCCGAGAGTGAGCAAAACCCAGAAAGTAGCTTCTCAGAAGATTTTACCAAAACATAGGGTGAGACCCTAGAGCGAGCAAAACCCAAAAGAAGCTTCTCAGAAGATTTTACCAAAACACAGGACGAGACCCGAGAGCAAGCAAAACCCAAAAGAAGCTTCTCAGAAGATTTTACCAAAACACAGGGTGAGACCCTAGAGCAAGCAAAACCCAAAAGTAGCTTCTCCAGGAGGTTCCTCAAACACAGGATGCACAAAGAACTGTGACTTGCAGGCATGAGAACTCAAGACTGAGCACAAGAAGCTGGAAATAGTCAGCTTAAATAACAGGCCTGATTACCCAGAAGACAATGGGGCCGGAAATAGCCAGCTTAACTGACAGGCATAATTACTCTGAAGAGACAATTACTCTAATGAGACACAGGTGAGGCATGGGAACAGAGTACAGAGGCATCCTAAACCGCCCTCTGGTGGCAGGCAGAGGAAAGCGCAGCTGGAACCCTGACAGCGAGTGATCAGTCTATGGAACAGCGAGTGGTCAGTCTATATAACAGTGAGTGGTCAATCTAAGGAACAGCGAGTGGTCAGTCTATATAACAGTGAGTGGTCAGTCTATGGAACAGCGACTGGTCAGTCTATATAACAGTGAGTGGTCAATCTATGGAAAAGCAAGTGGTCAATCTATGGAACAGCGAGTGGACAGTCTATATAACAGTGAGTGGTCAATCTATGGAACAGTGAGTGGTCAATCTATGGAACAGCGAGTGGTCAGTCTATATAAAAGTGAGTGGTCAGTCTATGGAACAGCAAGTGGTCAGTCTATGTAACAGTGAGTGGTCAATCTATGGAACAGCGAGTGGTCAATCTATGGAACAGCGAGTGGTCAGTCTATGGAACTGTGAGTGGTCAGTCTATGGAACAGCGAGTGGTCAATCTATGGAACAGCGAGTGGTCAATCTATGGAAAAGCGAGTGGTCAATCTATGGAATAGCGAGTGGTCAGTCTATGGAACAGTGAGTGGTCAATCTATGGAACAGTGTGTGGTCAGTCTATGGAACAGCGAGTGGTCAGTCTATGGAACAGCGAGTGGTCAATCTATGGAACAGCGAGTGGTCAATCTATGGAACAGCGAGTGGTCAATCTATGGAAAAGCGAGTGGTCAACCTATGGAACAGTGAGTGGTCAGTCTATGGAACTGTGAGTGGTCAGTCTATGGAACAGCAAGTGGTCAATCTATGGAACAGCGAGTGCACAAACTATGGAACTGTGAGTGGTCAGTCTATGGAACAGCAAGTTGTAAGTCTATAGAACATCCAGTGGTCAGTCTGTGGAACAACGAGTGGTCAGTCTATGGACAGTTGAGTGGTCTGACCATGGAACAGTGAGTGGTCAGTCTATGGAACAGCGAGTGGTCAGTCTATGGAACAGCGAGTGGTCAATCTATGGAACAGCGAGTGGTCAATCTATGGAACAGCGAGTGGTCAGTCTATGGAACAGTGAGTGGTCAATCTATGGAACAGCGAGTGGTCAATCTATGGAACAGCGAGTGGTCAGTCTATGGAACTGTGAGTGGTCAGTCTATGGAACAGCGAGTGGTCAGCCTATGGAACAGCGAGTGGTCAATCTATGGAACAGCAAGTGGTCAATGCATAAAACAGTGAGTGGTCAATATATGAAACAGCGACTGGTCAGTCTATGGAACGGCGTGTTGTCAGACTATATAATAGCGAGTTGTCAGTCTATGGAACAGCGAGTGGTCTATCTATGGAACAGCGAGTGGTCAGTATATATAACAGTGAGTGGTCAATCTATGGAACATCAAGTGGTCAGTCTATGGATCAGCCAGTGGTCAGTCTGTAGAACATTCAGTGGTCAGTCTTTGGAACAGTGAGTGGTCAGTCTATTAACTAGTGAGTGGTCAGTCCATAGAACAGTGAGAGGCCAATCTATGGATCAGCGAATGGTCAGTTTATGGAATAGTGAGTGGTCAGTTTATAGAACATTGAGTGGTCAATCTATGAAACAGCGAGTGGTCAATCTGTTGAACAACGAGTGGTCAGACTAGGGAACAGCGAGTGATCAATCCATGAAAAAGTGAATGGTCAGTCTATGAAACAGCAAGTGGTTAACCTATGGAACAGCGAGTGGTCAGTCTATGGAACAGCGAGTAGTCAATCTGTGGAGCAGCATGTGGTCAGTCTGTGGAACAGCAAGTGGGCAGTCTATGGAACAGCGAGTGGTCCGTTTATGGAACAGCAAGTGTTCAATCTATGGAACAGCGAGTGGTTAATCTATGGAAATATCAGTGGTCAGTCTACGGAACAGCGAGTGGTCAGTCTATGGAACAGCGACTAGTCAGTCTATGGAAGTGTGAGTGGTCAGTCTATGGAACAGTGAGTGGTCCATCTATGGAACAGTGAGTGGTCAATGCATAGAACAGTGAGTGGTCAATCTATGAAACAGTTAGTGGTCAGTCTATGGAACAGCGTGTTGTCAGACTATAGAATAGCGAGTGGTCAGTCTATGGAACAGTGAGTGGTCGATGTATGGAAAAGCGAGTGGTCAGTCTATAGAACAGTGAGTGGTCAATCTATGGTACAGCGAGTGGTCAGTCTATGGAACAGCGAGTGGTCAGTCTATGGAACAGCGACTAGTCAGTCTATGGAAGTGTGAGTGGTCAGTCTATGGAACAGTGAGTGGTCGATCTATGGAAAAGCGAGTGGTCAGTCTATAGAACAGTGAGTGGTCAATCTATGGTACAGCGAGTGGTCAGTCTATGGAACAGCGAGTGGTCAATCTATGGAACAGCGAGTGGTCAGTGTAGTGTATGTACCTTTAAGAGAGAACTACTTTTACAGCTCCTGTATACTGTAGTACCGGCTGTGACCACACCTGTATATAAGCCTTGAGCATGCCTCTGTACCCACAGTCTTGAGACTACCCTACTCCAGTAAACACCTGTTGATTGTTAAGTTACAGCATCTGTGTAGTTATTTGAAAACATCATACTCTCAGAATCACGGATCTAACAGTCAGTCTAAGGAAGAGCGAGTGGTCGTCGTCGTACGTGTCTTCACACTGTTCCCTTTGGGGAACTGTATGAAGTGGTGGAAGAATTTCTGGCTGCGTTAACGCTCCTTCCGTGACCGTAACCAACTTCATACCAGCCATTAGGGTGGTTAATCCTATGGCGGGAGGGTTTTACGGGCTCCCACAACCCATAAGAGGGGGGGGCCACACGCACCCACGGACGCAAGTATCCCGCTGGATGTCAACCCAGAATTTAGAGCCGGAGCTCAGACTCCACTTGCCGGGGCTGTCTGGAGCGGGGTTCAAAACCCTTCACCTTCTGGCCCAGCGGCGGGGATGCTTACCGCTACGCCAAAGGCCCACAATGAGTGGTCAATCCATGGAACAGTGAGTGGTCAGTCTATGTAACAGAGAGTCGTCAATCTATTGAGCAGCGGGTGGTCAGTCTATTGAACTGCGAGTGGTCAATCTATGGAACTGTGAATGGTCAGTCTATGGAACAGGAAGTGGTCAATATATGGAACACCGAGTGGTCAGTCAATGGAAAAGCGAGTGGTTAATTTATGGAACAGCGTGTGGTCAGTCTATGGATCAGCAAGTGGTCAGTCTATGGAACAGAGAGTGGTCAATCTATGGAACTGCGAGTGGTCAGTCTGTGGAACAGCAAGTGTTCACTCTGTGGAACAGTGAGTGGTCAGCCTATGGAAAAGCAAGTGGTCAGTCTATGTACCAGTGAGTGGTCAGTCTGTGGAACAGTGAGTGGTCAGTCTGTGGAAGAGCGAATTGTCAGCCTATGGGAAAGCGAGTGATCAATCTATAGAACAGCGAGTGATCAATCTATGGAGCAGCGATTGGTCAGTCTATGGAACAGCAAGTGGTCAATCTATGGAACAGCGATTGGTCAGTCTATGGAGCAGCAAGTGATCAGTCTCTGGGGCAGTGAGTGGTCAATCTATGGAACAGGTTGCGGTCAATCTATGAAAACGTCTGTGGTCAGTTTACGGAACAGCGAGTGGTCAGTCTGTGGTATAGAGAGAGGTCAATCTATGGAACAGCGAGCGGTCAGTCTTTGGAACAGCGAGTGGTCAATGCATAGAACAGTCAGTGGTCAATCTATGAAACAGCAAGTGGTCAGTCTATGGAACAGCGTGTTGTCAGACTATAGAATAGCGAGTGGTCAGTCTATGGAACAGTGAGTGGTCAATCTATGGAACAGCAAGTGGTCAGTCAATAGAACAGTGAGTGGTCAATCTATGGAACAGCGAGTGATCAGTCTATCGAACAGTGAGTGGTCAGTCTGTGGAACAGTGAGTGGTCAGACTGTGGAACAGTGAGTGGTCAGTCTGTGGAACACCGAGTGATCAGTCTATAGAACAGTGAGTGGTCAGTCTGTGGAACAGTGAGTGGTCAGTCTATTGACTAGTGAGTGGTCAGTCCATAGAACAGTGAGAGGCCAATCTATGGATCAGCGAATGGTCAGTTTATGGAATAGTGAATGGTCAGTCTATATAACAGTGAGTGGTCAAGCTATGGAACAGCGAGTGGCCAGTCAATGGAACAGCGAGTGGTCAGTCTATGGATCAGCCAGTGGTCAGTCTGTAGAGCATTCAGTGGACAGTCTTTGGAACAGTGAGTGGTCAGTCTATTGACTAGTGAGTGGTCAGTCCATAGAACAGTGAGAGGCCAATCTATGGATCAGCGAATGGTCAGTTTATGGAATAGTGAGTGGTCAGTTTACAGAACATTGAGTGGACAATCTATGGAACAGCGAGTGGTCAATCTGTTGAACAGCGAGTGGTCAGTCTAGGGAACAGCGAGTGAACAATCTACGGAAAAGCAAATGGTCAGTCAATGAAACAGCAAGTGGTTAACCTATGGAACAGTGAGTGGTCAGTCTATGGAACTGCGAGTAGTCAATCTGTGGAGCAGCATGTGGTCAGTCTGTAGAACAGCAAGTGGGCAGTCTATGGAACGGCAAGCGGTCAATCCATGGAACAGCGAGTGGTCAGTCTATGGAACAGTGAGTCATCAACCTATTGAACAACGTGTGGTCAGTCTATGTAACATCGAGTGGTCAATCTACAGAACCTCGAGTGGTCTATCTATGGAACAGCGAGTGGTTAGTCGATAGAACATCAAGTGGTCAGTCTGTGGAACAGAGAGTGGTCAGTCAATGGAATATCGAGTGGTCAATCTATGGAAAATCGAGTGGTCTATCATTTGTACAGCGAGTGGTCAGTCTGTGGAACAGCAACTGGTCAGTCTATGGAACATCAAGTGGTCAATCTATGAAACATCTAGCAGTTCATCTATGGAACAGCGAGTGGTCAGTATATGTAACAGCGGGTGGTCAGTCTATGGAACAGCAAGTGGTCAATCTATGGAACAGCAAGTGGTCAGTCTATGGCACAGCAAGTGGTCAGTCTATCAAACAGTGTGTGGTCAATCTATGGATTATAGTGAGTCATCAGTCTGTGGAAAAGTGAGTGGTCAGCCCATGGGACAGCGAGTGGTCAGTCTATTGAACAGCGAGTGGTCAGTCTATGGAAGAGTGAGTGGTCAATCTATGGAACAACGAGTGGTCAGTCTGTGGAGCAGCGAGTGGTCAGTCTATGGAAAAGTGAGTGGTCAGTCTCTGGAACTGTGAGTGGTCAGTCTATGGAACAGTGAGTGGACAGTATATGGAACAGCGCGTGGCCAGTCTATGGAAGAGCAAGTGGTCAATCTATTGAACAGTGAGTGGTCAATCTATGGAACAGCCAGTGGTTAGTCTGTAGAACAGCAAGTGGTCAGTCCATGGAACAGTGAGTGTTCAGTCTGTGTAACAGCAAGTGGTCAGGCTGTGGAACAGCCAGTGGTAAGTGTGTGGAACAGCGAATGATCAGTTTATGGAAAAGCGAGTGGTCAGTCTATGGAACAGCGAGTGGTCCGTCTGTGCAACAGCGAGTGGTCAATCTATGGAACAGTGTGTGGTCAGTCCATGGAACAGCGAGTGGTCAGTCTCCAGAAAATTCAGTGGTCAGTCTGTGGAAAAGTGAGTGATCAGTCCATGAAACAGTGAGTGGTCAATCTATGGAACAAAGAGTGGTCACTCTGTGGAACAGCGAGTGGTCAGTCTATGGAACAGTGAGTGGTCAATCTATGGAACAGCGAGTGGTCAGTCTATGGAGCAGTGAGTGGTCAGTCTATGGATAAGCGAGTGGTCAGTCTGTGGAACAGCGAGTGGTCAGTCTATGGAACAGTGAGTGGTAAATCTAGGAAACAGTGAGTGGTCAGTCTGTGGAACAGCGAGTGGTCAGTCTATGGAACAGCAAGTGGTCAGTCTGTGGAACAGCGACTGGTCAGTATATGGAGCAGCAAGTGGTCAGTCTGTGGAACAGCGAGTGCTCAGGCTGTGGAGCAGCCAGTGGTCTATCTGTGGAACAGCGATTGGTCAGTTTATGGAATAGCGAGTAGTCAGTCTATGGAACAGCAAGTAGTCAATCTATGGAACAGCTAGTGTTCAGTCTATGGAACAGTGAGCACTCACTCGATGGAACAGCGAGTGGTCAGTCTATAGAACAGCAAGTGGTCAATCTCTGGAACAGCGACTGGTCAGGCTATGGAACAGTGAGTGGTCAATCTATGGAACAATGAGTCATCAGTCTGTGGAGCAGTGAGTGGACAGTCTATGGAACATCAGGTGGTGAATCTATAGAATAGCGAGTGGTCTGTCTCTGGAACAGTGAGTGGTCAGTCTATGGAACTGTGAGTGGTCAGTCTATGGAACAGCAAATGGTCAATCTATGGAACAGCGAGTGGTCAATCTATGGAACAGCGAGTGGTCAATCTATGGAACAGTGAGTGGTCAGTCTATGGAACAGTGAGTGGTCAGTCTCTGGAAAAGCGAGTGGTCAATCTATGGAAAAGCAAGTGGTCAGTCTGTGGAACAGCGATTTGTCAGTTTATGGAATAGCAAACGGTCAGTCTAAGGAATAGCGAGTGGTCAGACCATGGGAAAGCAAGTGGTCAGTCTATGGAACAGCGTGTGGACAATCTATGGAAGAATGAGTCATCAGTCTGTGGAGCAGCGTGTGTTCAGTCTATGGAACAGTGTGTGGTATGTCTCTGGAAAAGTGAGTGGTCAGTCTGTGGAACACTGAGTGGTCAATCTATGGAACAGCAAGTGGTCAGTCTGTGGAACAGCAATTGGTCAGTTTATGGAAAAGCGAACGGTCAGTCTAAAGAACAGCGTGCAGTCAGTCCATGGGACAGCGAGTGGTCAGTCTATGGAATTGCGTGTGGTCAGGCTATGAAACAGTGAGTGATTAATCTATGGAAGAGCGACTCATCAGTCTGTGGAGCAGCGTGTGTTCAGTCTATGGAACAGCGAGTGCTCAATCTATGGTACAGCGAGTGGTCAATCTATGGATCAGCGAGTGATCAGTCTCTGGAACAGTGAGTGGTCAGTCTCTGGAACAGCGAGTGGTCAGTCTATGGCACAGCGAGTGGTCAGTCTATCGAACAGTGAGTGGTCAATCTATGGATTATAGCAAGTCGCCAGTCTGTGGAACAGCGAGTGCTCAGCCCATGGGACAGCATGTGGTCAGTCTATGGAACAGCGAGTGGTCAATCTATGGAACAGTGAGTGGTCAGTCTATGGAGCAGTGAGTGGTCAGTCTATGGAACAGCGAGTGGTCAGTCTATGGAACATCAAGTGGTTAATCTATGGAACAGCGAGTGGTCAATCTATGCAACAATGAATCGTCAGTCTGTGGAGCAGTGAGTGGTCAGTCTATGGAACAGCATGTGGTAAATCTATAGAACAGCGAGTGGTCTGTCTTTGGAAAAGCGAGTGGTTAATCAATGAAACAGCGAGTGGTCTGTCTATGGAACATTGAGTGGTCTGTCTATTGGACAGCGAGTGGTCAATCTATAAAACAGCGAGTGGTCAATCTATGGAACAGCGAGTGGTCAGTCTGTGTAACATCAAGTGGTCAATCTATGGAACTTCGCATGGTCAATCTATGGACCAGCGAGTGGTTAGTCTATAGAACATCAAGTGGTCAGTCTGTGGAACAGCGAGTGGTCAGTCTATGGAACAGCGAGTGGTCAGTCTGTGGAACAGCGCGTGGTCAGTCTATGGAACAGCGAGTGGTCAGTATATGGAACAGTGGGTGGTCAGTCTATGAAACGGCAAGTGGTCAATCTATTGAACAGTGAGTGGTCAATCTATGGAGCAGCCAGTGGTCAGTCTCTAGAACAGCATGTGGTCCGTCCATGGAACAGTGAGTGTTCAGTCTGTGGAACAGCAAGTCGTCAGTCTATGGAAAAGCAAGTGGTCAGTCTGTGGAACAGCGAGTGGTCAGGCTGTGGAACAGCCAGTGGTAAGTGTGTGGAACAGCGAATGATCAGTTTATGGAAAAGCGAGTGGTCAGTCTATGGAACAGCGAGTGGTCCATCTGTGGAACAGTGAGTGGTCAATCTATGGAACAGTGTGTGGTCAGTCCATGGAACAGTGAGTGGTCAGTCTACAGAAAATTCAGTGGTCTGTCTGTGGAAAAGTGAGTGGTCATTCCATGAAACAGTCAGTGGTCAATCTATGGAACAACGAGTGGTCACTGTGTGGAACAGCCAGTGGTCAGTTTATGGAACAATCAGTGGTCAATCTATGGAACAACGAGTGGTCACTCTGTGGAATAGCGAGTGGTTGGTCTATGGAACAGTGAATGGTCAATCTATGGAACAGTGAGTGGTCAGTCTATGGAACAGCGAGTGGTCAGTCTATGGAGCAGCGAGTGGTCAGTCTGTGGAACAGCAAGTGGTAAATCTATGGAACAGCGAGTGGTCAGTCTATGGAACAGCGAGTGGTCAATCTATGGAACAGCGAGTGGTCAGTCTATGGAGCAGCGAGTGGTCAGTCTATGGAGCAGCGAGTGGTCAGTCTATGGAACCATGAGTGGTCAGTCTGTGGAACAGCGAGTGGTCAGTCTATGGAACAGCGTGTGATCAGTCTACGGAGCAGCAAGTGTCAGTCTATGCAACAGCGAGTGGTCAGTCTATGGAATAGGGAGTGGTCATTCAGTGTATTGAACAGCGAGTGGTCAGTCTGTGGAACAGTGACTGGTCAGTCTGTTGAACAGCAAGTAGTCAGACAGTGGAACAGGGAGTGGTCAGTATATGGAACAGTGAGTGGTCAGTCTATGGAACAGCAAGTGGTCAATCTATGGAACAGTGAGTGGTCAGTCTATTGTAGAGCGAATGGCCAATCTATGGAAATGCAAGTGGTCAGTCTGTGGAACAGCGATTGGTCAGTTTATGGAATAGCGAACGGTCAGTCTAAGGAACAGTGAGTGGTCAATCTATGGAAGGGCGAGTCATTAGTCTGTGGAGCAGCATGTGTTCATTCTATGGAACAGCGAGTGCTCACTCTGTGGAACAGCGAGTGGTCAATCAATGGATCAGTGAGTGGTCAGTCTATGGAACAGTCAGTCTCTGGAACAGTGAGTGGTCAGTCTATGGCACAGTGAGTGATCAGTCTATCGAACAGTGAGTGGTCAATCTATGGATTATAGCGAGTCATCAGTCTGTGGAACAGTGGGACATCAGCCAATGGGACAGCGAGTGGTCAGTCTATTGAACAGCGAGTGGGCAGTCTATGGAACAGCGTGTGCTCACTCTATGGAACACCGAGTGGTCAATCTATGGAACAGCGAGTGGGCAGCCTATGGAACAGTGAGTGGTCAGTCTCTGGAACTGCGAGTGGTCAGTCTATGGAACAGCGAGTGGTCAATCTATGGAACAGCGAGTGGTCAGTCTATGGAACAGCAAGTGGTCAATCTATGGAACAGCGAGTGGTCAGTCTGTGTAACATCAAGTGGTCAATCTATGGAACTTCGCGTGGTCAATCTATGGACCAGCGAGTGGTTAGTCTATAGAACATCAAGTGGTCAGTCTGTGGAACAGCAAGTGGTCAGTTTATGGAACAATCAGTGGTCAATCTATGGAACAACGAGTGGTCACTCTGTGGAATAGCGAGTGGTTGGTCTATGGAACAGTGAGTGGTCAATCTATGGAACAGTGAGTGGTCAGTCTATGGAACAGCGAGTGGTCAGTCTATGGAGCAGCGAGTGGTCAGTCTGTGGAACAGCAAGTGGTAAATCTATGGAACAGCGAGTGGTCAGTCTATGGAACAGCGAGTGGTCAATCTATGGAACAGCGAGTGGTCAGTCTATGGAGCAGCGAGTGGTCAGTCTATGGAGCAGCGAGTGGTCAGTCTATGGAACCATGAGTGGTCAGTCTGTGGAACAGCGAGTGGTCAGTCTATGGAACAGCGTGTGATCAGTCTACGGAGCAGCAAGTGTCAGTCTATGCAACAGCGAGTGGTCAGTCTATGGAATAGGGAGTGGTCATTCAGTGTATTGAACAGCGAGTGGTCAGTCTGTGGAACAGTGACTGGTCAGTCTGTTGAACAGCAAGTAGTCAGACAGTGGAACAGGGAGTGGTCAGTATATGGAACAGTGAGTGGTCAGTCTATGGAACAGCAAGTGGTCAATCTATGGAACAGTGAGTGGTCAGTCTATTGTAGAGCGAATGGCCAATCTATGGAAATGCAAGTGGTCAGTCTGTGGAACAGCGATTGGTCAGTTTATGGAATAGCGAACGGTCAGTCTAAGGAACAGTGAGTGGTCAATCTATGGAAGGGCGAGTCATCAGTCTGTGGAGCAGCATGTGTTCATTCTATGGAACAGCGAGTGCTCACTCTGTGGAACAGCGAGTGGTCAATCTATGGGTCAGCGAGTGGTCAGTCTATGGAACAGTCAGTCTCTGGAACAGTGAGTGGTCAGTCTATGGCACAGTGAGTGATCAGTCTATCGAACAGTGAGTGGTCAATCTATGGATTATAGCGAGTCATCAGTCTGTGGAACAGTGGGACATCAGCCAATGGGACAGCGAGTGGTCAGTCTATTGAACAGCGAGTGGGCAGTCTATGGAACAGCGTGTGCTCACTCTATGGAACACCGAGTGGTCAATCTATGGAACAGCGAGTGGGCAGCCTATGGAACAGTGAGTGGTCAGTCACTGGAACTGCGAGTGGTCAGTCTATGGAACAGCGAGTGGTCAATCTATGGAACAGCGAGTGGTCAGTCTATGGAACAGCAAGTGGTCAATCTATGGAACAGCGAGTGGTCAGTCTGTGTAACATCAAGTGGTCAATCTATGGAACTTCGCGTGGTCAATCTATGGACCAGCGAGTGGTTAGTCTATAGAACATCAAGTGGTCAGTCTGTGGAACAGAGAGTGGTCAGTCTATGGAACAGCGAGTGGTCAGTCTGTGGAACAGCGAGTGGTCTATATATTGTACAGCAGGTTGTCAGTCTATGGAACAGCGAGTGGTCAATCTATGGAACAGTGAGTGGTCAGTCTATGCAGCAGTGAGTGGTCAGTCTATGGAACAGCGACTGGTCAGTCTACAGAACAGCAAGTGGTCAATCTATGGAACAGCGAGTGATCAGTCTATAGAACAGTGAGTGGTCAATCTATGGAACAATGAATCGTCAGCCTGTGGAGCAGCGAGTGGTCAGTCTATGGAACAGCATATGGTGAATCTACAGAACAGTGAGTGGTCTGTCTATGGGAAGCAAGTGGTCAAGCAATGGAACAGCGAGTGGTATGTCTATGGAACAGTGAGTGGTCAGTCTATTGGACGGTGAGTGGTCAATCTATGGATCAGCGAGTGGTCAGTCTATAGAACAGCAAGTGGTCAATCTATGGAACAGTGAGTGGTCAGTCTATGGAACAGCGAGTGGTCAATCTATGGAAGAACGAGTCATCAGTCTGTGGAGCAGCATGTGTTCAGTCTATGGAACAGCGAGTGGTCAATCTATGAATCAGCCAGTGGTCAGTCTGTGGAACCACAAGTGGTCAGTCTGTGGAACAGTGAGTGGTCAGTCTGTGGAACAGTGAGTGGTCAGTCTGTGGAACAGCGAGTGGTCAGTCTATGGGACAGCAAGTTGTCAGTCTGTGGAAAAGCAACTGGTCAATATGTGGAGCAGCGAGTGTTCAGTCTGAGGAACATCGAGTGCTCAGGCTGTGGAGCAGCCAGTAGTCTATCTGTGGAACAGCGATTGGTCAGTTTATGGAATAGCGACTCATCAGTCTATGGAACAGTGAGTGGTCAGTCCATGGGACAGCAAGTGGTCAGTCTATGAAACAGTGTGTTCAGTCTATGGAACAGTGACTGGTCAATTTATTGAAGAACGAGTCGTCAGTCTGTGGAGAAACGATGGTCAGTCTATGGAACAGCGAGTGCTCACTCTATGGAACAGCGAGTGGTCAGTCTATAGAACAGCGAGTGGTCAATCTATGGAACAGCGAGTGGTCAGTCTATGGAACAGTGAGTGGTCATTCTATGGAACAATGAGTCATCAGTCTGTGGAGCAATGAGTGGACAGTCTATGGAACATCAGGTGGTGAATCTATAGAACAGCGGGTGGTCTGTCTATGGAACAGCGAGTGGTCAAACAATGGAACTGCAAGTCGTGAATCTGTAGAACAGCGAGTGTTCAGTCTTTGGAACAGTGAGTGATCAATCTATGGAAGAACGAGTCATCAGTCTGTGAGCAGCGTGTGTTCAGTCTATGGAACAGTGAGTGCTCAATCTATGGAACAGCGATTGGTCAGTTTATGGACTAGCGAACGGTCAGTCTAAGGAACAGCGAGTGGTCAGTCCATGGGACAGTGAGTGGTCAGTCTTTGGAACAGCGTGTGGTCAGTCAATGAAAGAGTGCGTGATCAATCTATGGAAGAGCGACTCATCAGTCTGTGGAGCAGCGTGGTTTAAGTCTATGAAACAGCGAGTGCTCAATCTATGGAACAGCGAGTGGTCAATCTATGGATCAGCGAGTGGTCAGTCTATGGCACAGCGAGTGGTCAGTCTATCGAACAGTGAGTGGTCAATCTATGGATTATAGTGAGTCATCAGTCTGTGGAACAGCGAGTGGTGAGCCCATGAGACAGCATGTGATCAGTCTATGGAACAGCGAGTGGTCAATCTATGGAACAGCGAGTGGTCAGTCTATGGAACAGCGAGTGGTCAGTCTATGGAACAGCAAGTGGTTAATCTGTGGAACAGCGAGTGAGACCACACCTTGAGTGCTGTGTGCAGTTTTGGTCGCCTTATCTGAGGAAGGATGTTCTTGCCATGGAAGGAGTTCAGCAAAGATTCACAAGGCTGATCCCTGGGATGGCATGAATGACGTATGAGGAGAGATTGGGTCGATTGGGATTATACTCGCTGGAGTTTAGAAGAATGAGAGGGGATCTCATTGAAACTTATAAAATTCTGACAGGTCTGGACAAACTAGATGCAGGTAGAATGTTCCCGATGGTCAGAGAGTCCAGAACCAGGGGTCATAGTCTAAGTATAAGGGGTAAGCCATTTACGACAGAGATGAGGAAGAATTTCTTCACCCAGAGAGTGGTGAACCTGTGGAATTCTCTACCACAGAAGGCGGCTGAGGCCAAGTCTTTAAATATATTCAAGAAGGAGTTAGATATATTTCTTAGAGCTAAAGGTATCAAGGGATATGGGGAGAAGGCAGGTACCGGGTACTGAGTTTGGATGATCAGCCATGATCTCATTGAATGGTGGAGCAGGCTCGAGGGGCCGAATGGCCGACTCCTGCTCCTATCTTCTATGCTTCTATGTTTCTATTAGTCTATGGAAAAGTGAGTGGTCAATCTATGCAACAATGAATCGTCAGTCTGTGGAGCAGTGAGTGGTCAGTCTATGGAACAACATGTGGTGAATCTATAGAACAGCGAGTGGTCTGTCTATGGAAAACCGAGTGGTCAGTCAATGGAACAGCGAGTGGTATGTCTATGGAACAGTGAGTGGTCAGTCTATTGGAGAGCGAGTGGTCAAACTATGGAACAGCGAGTGGTCAATCTATGGAAAAACGAGTGTTCAGCCTATGTAACATTGAGTGGTCAATCTATGGAACTTCGAGTGGTCAATCAATGGAACAGTGAGTGGTTAGTCTATAGAACATCAAGTTGTCAGTCTGTGGAACAGTGAGTGGTCAGTCAATGGAATATCGAGTGGTCAATCTATGGAACAGTGATTGGTCAGTCTATGCAGCAGTGAGTGGTCAGTATATGGAACAGCGGGTGGTCAGTCTATGGAACAGCGAGTGGTCAATCTATGGAACAGTGATTGGTCAGTCTATGCAGCAGTGAGTGGTCAGTCTATGGAGCAGCGACTGGTCAGTCTACGGAACAGCATGTGGTGAATCTATAGAACAGCGAGTGGTCTGTCTATGGGAAAGCGAGAGGTCAATCAATGGAACAGCGAGTGGTATGTCTATGGAACAGTGAGTGGTCAGTCTATTGGACAGCGAGTGGTCAATCTATGGAACAGCGAGTGGTCAATCTATGGAACAGCGAGTGGTCAGTCTATGTAACATCGAGTGGTCAATCTATGGAACATCGCGTGGTCAATCTATGGAACAGCGAGTGGTTAGTCTATAGAACATCAAGTGGTCAGTCTGTGGAACAGCGAGTGGTCAGTCAATGGAATATCGAGTGGTCAATCTATGGAACATCGAGTGGTCTATCTATTGTACAGCGAGTGGTCTGTCTGTGGAACAGCGAGTGCTCAGTCTATGGACCAGCGAGTGGTCAGTATATGGAACAGCGGGTGGTCAGTCTATGGAACAGCAAGTGGTCAATCTATTGAACAGTGCGTGGTCAATCTATGGAACAGCCAGTGGTCAGTCTGTAGAACAGCAAGTGGTCAGTCCATGGAACAGTGAGTGTTCAGTCTGTGGAACCGCAAGTGGTCAGTCTATGGAACAGCAAGTGGTCAGACTGTGGAACAGGGAATGGTCAGTATATGGAACAGTGAGTGGTCAGTCTGTGGAACAGCGAGTGGTCAGGCTGTGGAACAGCCAGTGCTAAGTGTGTGGAACAGCGAATGATCAGTTTATGGAAAAGCGCGTGGTCAGTCTATGGAACAGTGAGTGGTCCGTCTGTGGAACAGCGAGTGGTCAATCTATGGAACAGTGTGTGGACAGTCCATGGAACAGTGAGTGGTCAGCCTACAGAAAATTCAGTGGTCAGTCTGAGGAAAAGTGAGTGGTCAGTACATGGAACAGTGAGTGGTCAATCTATGGAACAGTGAGAGATCAGTCTATGGAACAGCGAGTGGTCAGTCTATGGAGCAGCGAGTGGTCAGTCTGTGGAACAGCGAGTGGTCAGTCTATGGAACAGCGAGTGGTAAATCTCTGGAACAGCGAGTGGTCAGTCTATGGAACAGCGAGTGGTCAATCTATGGAACAGCAAGTGGTCAGTCTATGGAGCAGCAAGTGGTCAGTCTATGGAGCAGTGAGTGGTCAGTCTATGGAGCAGCGAGTGGTCAGTCTGTGGAACAGTGAGTGGTCAGTCTATGGAACAGCAAGTGATCAGACTATGGAGCAGCGAGTGGTCAGTCTATGGAATAGTGAGTGGTCGGACAGTGTATTGAACAGCGAGTGGTCAGTCTGTGGAATAGCGAGTGGTCAGTCTGTGGAACATCAAATGGTCAATCTATGGAACAGCGAGTGATCAGACTATGGAACAGTGAGTGGTCAATCTATGAAACAGCGAGTGGTCAGTCTATGGCACAACGAGAGGTCAATCTGTGGTACAGCGAGTTGTCAGTCTATGGAACAGTGAGTGGTCAGTCTATGGAACAGTGAGTGGTCGGTCTATGGAACAGCAACTGGTCAATCTATGGAACAGCGAGTGATCAGTCTATGGAACAGTGAGTGGTCAATCTATGCAACAATGAATCGTCAGTCTGTGGAGCAGCGAGTGGTCAGTCTATGAAACAGCATGTGGTGAATCTATAGAACAGCGAGTGGTCTGTCTATGGAAAACCGAGTGGTCAATCAATGGAACAGCGAGTGGTATGTCTATGGAACAGTGAGTGGTCAATCTATGCAACAATGAATCGTCAGTCTGTGGAGCAGCGAGTGGTCAATCTATGGAACAGCGAGTGGTCAATCAATGGAACAGCGAGTGGTTAGTCTATAGAACATCAAGTGGTCAGTCTGTGGAACAGCGAGTAGTCAGTCAATGGAATATCAAGTGGTCAATCTATGGAACATCGAGCGGTCTATCTATTGTACAGCGAGTGGTCAGTCTGTGGAACAGCGAGTGCTCAGTCTATGGAACAGCGTGTTCTCAATATATGGAACAGCAGGTGCTCAGTCTATGGAACTGCAAGTGGTCAATCTATTGAACAGTGAGTGGTCAATCTATGGAACAGCCAGTGGTCAGTCTGTAGAAGAGCAAGTGGTCAGTCCATGGAACAGTGAGTGTTCAGTCTGTGGAACAGCAAGTGGTCAGTCAATGGAACAGCAAGTAGTCAGACTGTAGAACAGGGAGTGATCAGTATATGTAACAGTGAGTGGTCAGTCTGTGGAACAGCGAGTGCGCAATCTATGGAACAGCGATTGGTCAGTTTATGAAATAGCGAACGGTCAGTCTAAGGAACAGCGAGTGGTCAGTCCATGGGACAGCGAGTGGTCAGTCTCTGGAACAGCGAGTGGTCAGTCTATGGCACAGCGAGTGTTCAGTCTATCGAACAGTGAGTGGTCAATCTATGGATTATAGCGAGTCACCAGTCTGTGGAACAGCGAGTTGTCAGCCCATGGGACACCAAGTGGTCAATCTATGGAGCAGTGAGTGGTCAGTCTATGGCACAGCGAGAGGTCAATCTGTGGTACAGTGAGTGGTCAGTCTATGGAGCAGTGAGTGGGCAGTCTATGAAACAGCAAGTGGTCAATATATGGAACAGTGAGTGGTCAGCCTGTGGAACAGCGACTGGTCAGTTTATGGAGCAGCAAGTGGTCAGTCTGTGGAACAACGAGTGCTCAGGCTGTGGAGCGGCCAGTGGTCAATCTGTGGAACAGCGATTGGTCAGTTTATGGAATAGCGAGTCGTCAGTCTATGGAACAGTGAGTGATCAGTCCATGGGACAGCAAGTGGTCAGTCTATGGAACTGTGAGTGGTCAATCTATGGAACAGCGAGTGGTCAGTCTATGGAACAGTGAGTGGTCAGTCTATGGAACTGTGAGTGGTCAATCTATGGAACAGCGAGTGGTCAGTCTATGGAACAGTGAGTGGTCAATCTATGGAACAATGAGTCGTCAGTCTGTGGAGCAGTGAATGGACAGTCTATGGAACAGAATGTGGTGAATCTGTAGAACAGCGAGTGTTCAGTCTTTGTAACAGTGTGTGATCAATCTATGGAAGAACGGGTCATCAGTCTGTGGAGCAGCGTGTGTTCAGTCTATGGAAAAGCGAGTGCTCAATCTATGGAACAGCGATTGGTTAGTTTATGGAATAGCGAACGGTCAGTCTAAGGAACAGCGAGTGGTCAGTCTATGGAACAGTGAGTGGTCAGTCTATGGAACAGCGAGTGGTCAGTCTATGGAACAGCAAATGTTCAATCTATGGAACAGCGAGTGGTCAGTCTATGGAACAGCATGTTGTGAATCTATAGAACAGCGAGTGGTCTGTCTATGGAAAGGCGCGTGGTCAATAAATGAGACAGAGTGGTATGTCTATGGAACAGTGAGTGGTCAGTCTATTGGACAGCGAGTGGTCAATCTATGGATCCACAAGTGGTCAGACTATGGAACAGTGACTGGTCAGTCTCTGGAACTGCGAGAGGTCAGTCTATGGCACAGCGAGTGGTCAGTCTATCGAACAGTGAGTGGTCAATCTATGGATTATAGCGAGTCATCAGTCTGCGGAAGAGTGAGTAGTCAGCCCATGGGACAGCGAGCGGTCAGTCTATTAAACAGCGAGTGGTCAGTCTATTGAACAGTGTGTGCTCACTGTATGGAACAGCGAGTGGTCAATCTCTGGATCAGTGAGTGATCAGTCTCTGGAACAGTGAGTGGTCAGTCTCTGGAACTGCGAGTGGTCAGTCTATGGAACAGCGAGTGGTCAATCTATGGAACAGTGAGTGGTCAGTCTATGGAACAGCAAGTGGTCAATCTATGGAACAGTGAGTTGTCAGTCTGTGGAAGAGTGAGTTATTAGTCTATGGAACAGCGAGTGGTCAATCTTTGGAACATCCACTGGTCAGTCTGTGAAACAGCAAGTGGTCAGTCTGTGGAACAGTGAGTGGTCAGTCTGTGGAACAGCTAGTGGTCAGTTTATGGAATAGCAAGTGGTCAGTCTGTGGAACGGCAAGTGGTCAATCTATGGAACAGCGAGTTGTCAGTCTATGGAACAGCAAGTGGTCAATCTATGGAACAGTGAGTCAGTCTCTGGAACTGCGAGTGGTCAGTCTATGGAACAGCGAGTGGTCACTCTATGGAACAGTGAGTGGTCAGTCTGTGGAGCAGCGAGTGGACAGTCTGGAACAGCAAGTGGTCAGTCAATGGAATATCAAGTGGTCAATCTATGGAACATCGAGTGGCCTATCTTTTGTACAGCGAGCGGTCAGTCTGTAGAACAGCGAGTGGCCAGTCTATGGAACATCGATTGGTCAATCTATGGAACAGCTAGTAGTTCATCTATGGAACAGCGAGTGGTCAGTATATGGAACAGTGGGTGGTCAGTCTATGGAACAGCAAGTGGTCAATCTATGGAACAGTGAGTGGTCAGTCTATGGAACAGCGAGTGGTCAATCTATGGAACAGCAAGTGGTCAGTCTGTGGTACAGCAATTGGTCAGTTTATGGAATAGTGAACGGTCAGTCTAAGGTACAGCGAGTGGTCAGTCCATGGGACATCACGTGGTCAGTCTATGGAAAAGTGTGTGGTCAGTCTTCGGAACAGTGAGTGCTCAATCCATGGAACAGCGATTGGTCAGTTTATGGAACAGCGAGTGCTCACTCTATGGAACAGCGAGTGGTCAATCTATGGATCAGTGAGTGGTCAGTCTATGGGACAGCAAGTGGTCAGTCTATGAAACAGTGAGTGATCAATCTATGGAACAAGATTTTCGTCAGTCTGTGGAGCAGCGAGAGGTCAGTCTATGGAACAGCGTGTGCTCACACTATGGAACAGCGAGTGGTTAATCTATGGATCAGCAATGGTCAGTCTATGGAACATTGAGTGGCCAGTCTCTGGAACTGCGAGTGGTCAGTCTATGGAACAGCGATTGGTCAATCTATGGAACAGTGAGTGGTCAGTCTACGGACCAGTGAGTGGTCAGTCTATGGAACAGTCAGTGGTGAATCTATGGAACAACGAGTGGTCAGTCTGTGGAACAGTGGGTTGTCAGTCTATGGAACAGCGAGTGGTCAATCTATGGAACAGCGAGTGGTCAGTATATGGAACAGAGAGTTGTCATTCTGTGGAACAGCGAGTGATCAGTTTATGGAATAGCGAGTGGTCAGCCTATGGAAAAGCGATTGGTCAGTCCATGGGACAGCAAGTGGTCAGAATATGGGACAGTGAGTGGTCAGTCTATGGAACAGTGAATGGTAAATCTATGGAACAATGAGTCATCAGTCTGTGGAGCACGAGTGGTCAGTCTAGGGAACAGCAAGTGCTCACTCTATCGAACAGCAACTGGTCAATGTATGGAACAGTGAGTGGTCAGTCTACGGACCAGTGAGTGGTCAGTCTATGGAACAGTCAGTGGTGAATCTATGGAACAACGAGTGGTCAGTCTGTGGAACAGTGGGTTGTCAGTCTATGGAACAGCGAGTGGTCAATCTATGGAACAGCGAGTGGTCAGTCTATGGGACAGCGAGTGGTCAGTCTATGAAACAGTGAGGGATCAATCTATGGAACAAGGTTTTCATCAGTCTGTGGAGCAGCGAGAGGTCAGTCTATGGAACAGCGTGTGCTCACTCTAAGGAACAGCGAGTGGTCAATCTATGGATCAGCAATGGTCAGTCTATGGAACATTGAGTGGTCAGTCTCTGGAACAGCGGGTGGTCAGTCTTTGGAACAGCGAGTGGTCAATCTATGGAACAGTGAGTGGTCAGTCTATGGACCAGTGAGTGGTCAGTCTATGGAACAGTCTGTGGTGAATCTATGGTACAACGAGTGGTCAATCGAAGGAACAGTGAATGGACAATCTATGGAACAGCACGTGGTCAGACTGTGCAACAGCGAGTGGTCAATTAATTGGAACAGGAAGTGGTCAGTCTATGGAACAGCAAGTGATGAATCTACGGAACAGTGAGTGGTCAGACTGTGGAACAGTGTGTGGTCATTCTATGGAACAGCGAGTGGTCAGTCTGTGGAACAGTGGGTTGTCAGTCTATGGAACAGCGAGTGGTAAATCTATGGAACAGCGAGTGGTCAGTATATGGAACAGAGAGTTGTCATTCTGTGGAAAAGCGAGTGATCAGTTTGTGGAATAGCGAGTGTTCAGCCTATGGAACAGCGATTGGTCAGTCCATGGGACAGCAAGTGGTCAGAATATGGAACAGTGAGTGGTCCATCTATGGAACAACCAGTCATCAGTCTGTGGAGCAGCGAGTGGTCAGTCTAGGGAACAGCAAGTGCTCACTCTATGGAACAGCAAAAGGTCAATGTATGGATCAGCGAGTGGTCAGTCTATGGAACAGTGATTGGTCAGTCTCTGGAACAGCGACTGGTCAGTCTATGGAACAGCGAGTGCTCAATCTATGGAACAGCGAGTGGTCAGTCTATGGCACAGCAAATGCTCAATCTATGGAAAAGCGAGTGGTCAGGCCATAGAGCAGTGAGTGGTCACTCTATGGAACAACGAGTCATCCATCTGTGGGACAGCGAGTGGCCAGTCCACGGGACAGCAAGTGGTCAGTCTATTGAAAAGCGAGTGGTCAATCTACGGAACAGCGAGTGGTCAGTCTATGGCACAGCGAGTGGTCAATCTATGGAACAAGGTTTTCGTCAGTCTGTGGAGCAGCGAGAGGTCAGTCTATGGAACAGCATGTGCTCACTCTATGGCACAGCGAGTGGTCAATCTATGGATCAACAATGGTCAGTCTATGGAACATTGAGTGGTCAGTCTCTGGAACTGCGAGTGGTCAGTCTTTGGAACAGCGAGTGGTCAATCTATGGAACAGTGAGTGGTCAGTCTATGGACCAGTGAGTGGTCAGTCTATGGAACAGTCTGTGGTGAATCTATGGAACAACGAGTGGTCAATCTAAGGAACAGTGAATGGACAATCTATGGAACAGCGCATGGTCAGACTGTGCAACAGCGAGTGGTCAATTAATTGGAACAGCAAGTGGTCAGTCTATGGAACAGCAAGTGATGAATCTATGGAACAGTGAGTGGTCAGTCTGTGGAACAGCGTGTGGTCAATCTATGGAACAGCGAGTGGTCAGTCTGTGGAACAGTGGGTTGTCAGTCTATGGAACAGCGAGTGGTCAATCTATGGAACAGCGAGTGGTCAGTTTGTGGAATAGCGAGTGGTCAGCCTATGGAACAGCAATTGGTCAGTCCATGGGAGAGCAAGTGGTCAGAATATGGGACAGTGAGTGGTCAGTCTATGGAACAGTGAGTGGTCCATCTATGGAACAACGAGTTGTCAGTCTGTGGAGCAGCGAGTGGTCAGTCTAGGGAACAGCAAGTGCTCACTCTATGGAACAGCAAAAGGTCAATGTATGGATCAGCGAGTGGTCAGTCTATGGAACAGTGATTGGTCAGTCTCTGAAACAGTGACTGGTCAGTTTATGGAACAGCGAGTGCTCAATCTATGGAACAGTGAGTGGTCAGTCTATGGCACAGCAAATGGTCAATCTATGGAAAAGCGAGTGATCAGGCCATAGAGCAGTGAGTGGTCACTCTATGGAACAACGAGTCATCCATCTGTGGAACAGCGAGTGGTCAGTCCACGGGACAGCAAGTGGTCAGTCTATGGCACAGCGAGTGGTCAATCTATGAAAGAACGAGTCGTCAGTCTGTGGAGCAGCGATGGTCAGTCTATGGAACAGTGAGTGCTCACTCTATGGAACTGCAAGTGGTCAGTCTATGCAACTGTGAGTGGTCAAACAATGGAACTGCAAGTGGTGAATCTATAGAACAGCGCGTGTTCAGTCTTTGGAACAGTGAGTGATCAATCTATGGAAGAACAAGTCATCAGTCTGTGGAGCAGCGTGTGTTCAATCTATGGAACAGCGAGTGCTCAATCTATGGAACAATGATTGGTCAGTTTATGGAATAGTGAACAGTCAGTCTAAGGAACAGCGAGTGGTCAGTCCATGGGACAGCGAGTGGTCAGTCTATGGAACAGCATGTGGTCAGTCTATGAAACAGTGAGTGATCAATCTATGGACGAGCGACTCATCAGTCTGTGGAGCAGCGTGTGTTCAGTCTATGGAACAGCGAGTGCTCAACATTTAGATCAGCGAGTGGTCAGTCTGTGGAACAGTGACTGATCAGCCTCTGGAACCTCGAATGGTCGGTCTCTGGCACAGCAAGTGGTCAGTCTATCGAACAGTGAGTGGTCAATCTATGGATTATAGCGAGTCATCAGTCTGTGGAACAGCGAGTGGTCATCCCATGGGACAGCATATGGTCAGTCTATGGAACAGTGAGTGCTCAATCTATGGAACAGCGAGTGGTCAATCTATGGATCAGCGAGTGGTCAGTCTATGGAACAGTGAGTGGTCAGTCTATGGAACAGTGAGTGGTCAGTCTCTGGAACAGCGAGTGGTCAGTCTATGGCACAGTGAGTCGTCAGTCTGTCGAACAGTGAGTGGTCAATCTATGGATTATAGCGAGTCATCAGTCTGTGGAACAGCGAGTGGTCATCCCATGGGACAGCATGTGGTCAGTCTATGGAACAGCGAGTTGTCAGTCTATGGAACAGTGAGTGGTCAGTCTATGGCACAACGAGAGGTCAATCTGTGGTAAAGCGAGAGGTCAGTCTATGGCACAGCGAGTGGTCAGTCTATGGAACAGCGAGTTGTCAGTCTATGGAACAGCAAGTGGTCAATCTATGGAACAGCGAGTGATCAGTCTATGGAACAGTGAGTGGTCAATCGATGCAACAATGAATCGTCAGTCTGTGGGGCAGTGAGTGGGCAGCACGGTGGCATAGTGGTTAGCACTGTTGCCTCACAGCGCCAGAGACCCGGGTTCGAATCCGGCCTCGGGTGACTGTCTGTGTGGAGTTTGCACATTCTCCCCATGTTTGCGTGGGTTTCCTCCGGGTGCTCCAGTTTTCTCCCACAGTCCAAAGATGTGCGGGTTAGGTTGATTGGCTATGATAAATTGACCCTTAGTGTTAGGGGGATTAAATATGTGGGGTTACGGGGATAGGGTGGGATATGTGTTGGTGTAGGGGTTACGGGGATCGGGTGGGATATGTGTGTGGTAAACCACTTTTACCGTTTACTATCGTTACACTATAGTTATCACTGTTAGATCGTTTCCCTATAGTTATCACTGTTCACATTGTTGTAGCACTGTATGAGGTCGCCTCTTGTCACGCTGCTATACCTGGGCTGACCACTGCCGACTCCGCCCATGGCTCCACCTACCTGCCCGGGTATAAAGGTGGTCGACTGGCTGGTATTCCTCCTTCTTGGATCCGATCACCCACGAGGGTGGGCTCTGTTATTTAGTCAATAAAAACCTATAGTTACTTTCTTAACTCGTCGCTTTTCATTGGACGAATTGATAGGTATATCAATTTTATTGACTAAATTTTAAAATGCCGTCACTTGAGCAGCCAAACAACCAGTCAACGGAGCAGCCAAACGACCAGCCAGACGCCCAGCTACAACAGCCACAGCAGCCGGCTTGGCTGCGAGCCCTCAAACCACCGTACCTGGATCTAAACCCACAAGCAACAAACGCAGCCCTCGACTTCAAACACTGGCTGTGCTGCTTCGAATCCTACCTGGAAGAATCCGGCGTCCCTCAGAGATCCAAACTAAGAGTTCTGACCGCCCAAGCGAGCCCTAAAGTATACGCACTCATCCAGGACATTACTACTTACGAGGCCGCTATCAACCTACTGAAACAGCAGTACCGGAGCCCGGTAAATTCCATGTATGCCAGACACCTCCTAAGATCCCGCCCGCAACAGCCAGGAGAGTCTGTAGCTGAATTTTTACGGGCGCTACGAACACTCGGCAGGGACTGTGACTTTAAAGCAGTATCGGCTGCAGAAAACACTGAAGATAACATCCGCGATGCCTTCGTGAAAGGCCTTCGGTCCGACTACTCACGGCAGAGACTGCTGGAATCAAAGGACCTCGACCTGAACACAGCTGCAGCCTTGGCCTACTCCCTAGAAGTGACCCAGCGGGACCTCGAGGTGTATTCCAGGTATAGTTCGTGACTCTGGGACTCGGGCCCGACCCCGACCGCAATACCCCTCGTAGCGCCGCCCCCGGGACCTACCTCAGCGTCGGCGTCCCGGACCCGATCGGGACCGCCACCCCCGGTACCGGCTGCGACTTCGGACCCCCGCGACCGGGCCGCCGGCTGCTTCTTCTGTGGGCAGGCGAAACACCCGAGGTCGCGCTGCCCAGCCAAAAACGCGACGTGCTCCAGCTGCCTGAAGAAAGGCCACTTCGCGAAGGCCTGCAGAGGGAGAGCAGCAGAGGCCAGCAGTGCCTCATGTGAACTGTGGGGGCGGCCATCTTTTATCAAGGCCACAGATGAGCAATGGGGCGGCCATCTTTGATCCAGGCAACCGACGCCAGCAGTGCCTCATGTGGGTTGTGGGGGCAGCCATCTTCTCCGCCATTTTGCCCCACCTCATGGGCGCCTCCATTTTACCCACCACGCTCGACCGCCACCTTACCTCCAGACCTGACGACCGCTTCACCTACAGATTACAGCGACCCGCTCAGCCACACACTAGCCTCCGTCACACTAGACCAAGCTCGCCCGCATCAGCTGTCCAAGTCAATGATGGACATCAAAGTAGACGGCCACGCCACGACCTGCCTGTTCGACAGCGGAAGCACGGAGAGCTTCATACATCCAGACACGGCGAGCCACTACTCCCTCACTGTCCAGCCAACGCGCAACCGGATCTTGATGGCATCGAGGTCCCACGCCACAGACATCAGCGGCTACTGTGTTGTGACCCTGTCGGTTAAGGGCACGGAGTATAAAAACTTTAAACTCCTCGTCCTGCCCCAGCTATGCGCTGCCGTCCTACTAGGGCTGGATTTTCAATCCCACCTCCAAAGCGTCACTCTAGCATATGGTGGACCCCTCCCCCCGCTCACAGTCGACAACCAGCAGCCTTTAAATCGCTCACCGCGTAACACCTGCGGCCTATCCACCCTCAAGGTCCCGCCACCTTCCCTGTTCGCTAACCCCACCCCCGACTGCAAACCCGTCGCTACCAAGAGCAGGCGGTACAGCGCCGGGGACAGAGCTTTCATTAGCTCTGAGGTGCAGCGTCTCCTGAAGGAGGGCATCATCGAGGGGAGCAGCAGCCCCTGGCGTGCCCAGGTTGTAGTCGTTAAGACCGGCAATAAAAACCGCCTGGTCATCGACTACAGCCAAACCATAAACCGGTACACCCAGCTGGATGCATACCCCCTTCCCCGCATATCTGATATGGTCAATCAGATTGCTCAATACCGGGTATTCTCTACCATCGACCTTAAGTCGGCCTACCACCAACTCCCTATCCGCCCCGAGGACCGCCAGTATACCGCCTTCGAGGCGAATGGCCGCCTCTACCACTTCCTTAGGGTCCCCTTCGGCGTCACCAACGGGGTTTCGGTCTTCCAAAGGGAGATGGACCGGATGGTTGACCAGAACGGGCTGCAAGCCACGTTCCCCTATCTAGATAATGTCACCATCTGCGGCCGCAACCGGCAAGACCATGACGCTAATCTGGAAAGATTCCTCCGTACGGCCCAACGGCTGAACCTCACCTACAATAAGGAGGACACAAATAACCTCCCAGGAATATCGACAAACATAGGGACTAATGAGAGGGAGGAGCTGACAGAAATTAGTATCTCTAGGGATATGGTGTTGGGTAAGTTGAGGGGACTGAAGGCCGACAAATCCCCGGGGCCTGATAAACTACATCCTAGGGTACTTAAGGAGGTGGCCCTGGAGATAGCAGATGCTCTAAGGATCATCTTCCGGAACTCCATTGACTCGGGAACAGTACCCGTGGATTGGAGGGTAGCTAATGTTACCCCAATATTTAAAAAGGCGGGTAGAGAGAAAGCAGGGAATTATAGACCAGTAAGCCTTACATCGGTTGTGGGCAAAATGCTAGAGTCCATTATTAAGGATAAAATAGCGGAGCACTTGACAAATGAGGAAAGGATCGGACAGAGTCAACATGGATTTACAAAGGGTAAATCGTGTTTGACTAATCTGCTGGAATTTTTTGAGGAAGTAACTGGTAAAATAGATGGGGGAGAGCCAGTGGATGTGGTGTACCTTGACTTCCAGAAAGCCTTCGATAAGGTTCCACACAAAAGATTATCATGCAAAATTAAGGCTCATGGGATTGGGGGCAAAGTATTAACGTGGATAGAGAACTGGCTGGCGGATAGAAAACAGAGAGTTGGAATAAACGGCTCGTTTTCGGAGTGGCAGGCAGTGACCAGCGGGGTGCCGCAAGGATCTGTCCTGGGACCCCAGCTGTTCACAATATATATAAATGATCTGGATCAGGGAATTGGATGCAATATTTCCAAATTCGCTGACGACACTAAACTAGGAGGAGGGGTGGGCTCTGATGAGGATGTCAGGAGGCTACAGTGCGATTTGGACAGGTTGGGGGAATGGGCGGATACGTGGCAGATGCACTATAATGTGGATAAATGCGAGGTTATCCACTTTGGGGGTAAAAACAGGAGGGTGGATTATTATCTAAATGGCAATAGATTGGGAGATGGGGAAGTGCAGAGGGACCTGGGTGTTCTTGTGCACCAGTCACTGAAGGAGAGCATGCAGGTGCAACAGGTGATTAAGAAGGCAAATGGTATGTTGGCCTTCATATCAAGGGGGTTCGAGTATAGGAATAGGGATACCTTACTACAGCTGTACAAGGTGCTGGTGAGACCGCATCTGGAGTATTGTGTACAGTTTTGGTCGCCCCATCTGCGGAAGGATGTTCTTGCCATGGAAAGAGTGCAACGGCGATTCACCAGGCTGATACCTGGAATGGCGGGAATGACCTACGAGGAGAGATTGAATAGTTTGGGCTTGTACTCACTGGAGTTTAGAAGATTGAGAGGGGATCTCATCGAAACATATAAAATTATGGCAGGCCTGGACAGGCTGAATTCAGAGAGAATGTTTCCAATGGCAGGGGAGCACAGAACCAGGGGCCACAGTCTAAAAATAGCGGGCAAATCATTTAAAACAGAGATGAGGAAGAATTTCTTCACTCAAAGAGTGGTGAGCCTGTGGAATTCCCTGCCACAGAGGGCTGTGAAGGCTAATTCAATAAATATTTTCAAGAGAGAATTGGATATATTTCTGAAGGCTAAGGGGATTAAGGGTTACGGAGAAAAGGCGGGGACGGGGTACTGAACTGGTAAGATCAGCTATGATCTCAGACGAAGATCAGCCATGATCTCATTGAATGGCGGAGCAGGCTCGAAGGGCCGAATGGCCTACTCCTGTTCCTATCTCTATGTTTTCTATGTTTTCTATGTGTGTTTAACACCTCGCGCCTTGCCATCCTCGGCTGCGTAGTAGAGAACGGAATCATCGGTCCCGATCCCGAAAGAATGCGTCCCCTCATGGAGCTACCCCTTCCCCACTGTCCAAAGGTGCTGAAGAGAACCCTGGGGCTCTTCGCCTACTATGCCCAATGGGTGCTGAATTATGCGGACAAAGCCAGACCCCTCATGAAGTCCACCTCCTTCCCCCTTACGGAAGAAGCACGCACGGCCTTCTCCCTCATCAGGGGAGACATTGCTAAGGCCACTATGCACGCAGTGGATGAGTCCATCCCCTTCCAAGTGGAGAGCGATGCATCCGACTTCGCCCTAGCTTCTACCCTCAACCAGGAGGGGAGACCGGTGGCCTTCTTCTCAAGGACCCTACAGGGCCCTGAGATCCGACACGCTTCGGTCGAGAAGGAGGCCCAGGCGATTGTGGAGGCGGTACGCCGCTGGAGGCATTACCTCGCAGGCAAGCGATTTACCCTCCTCACCGACCAGCGTTCGGTCGCTTTTATGTTTAATAGCAAGCTGAGGGGTAAAATCAAGAACGACAAGATCTTGAGGTGGAGAATCGAGCTATCCACCTACGATTATGATATCTTGTACCGGCCTGGTAAGCTGAACGAACCCCCTGACGCTCTATCGCGAATTACATGCGCCAACACGCAAATTGATAGACTTCAGACCCTCCACAATGACCTCTGCCACCCCGGGGTCACCAGGCTTTACCACTTCATTAAGGCCCGCAACCTGACCTACTCCATCGAGGAGGTCAGGACCATGACCAGGAACTGCCAGACCTGTGCCGAGTGTAAACCGCACTTCTTTAGGCCGGACAGAGCAAGCCTGATCAAGGCCACCCGCCCCTTCGAGCGCTTGAGCATCGATTTTAAGGGGCCCCTCCCGTCCTCTGACCGTAATGTGTACTTCCTCAACATTGTTGATGAGTACTCCCGTTTCCCCTTTGCCTTCCCCTGCCCAGACATGACCAGCACCACGGTCGTTAAATGCCTGAACGACCTCTTTGCCTTGTTCGGGTTCCCAAACTATATACATAGTGACCGGGGCGCCTCCTTCATGAGCGAGGAACTCCGTCAGTTCCTACTAGCGAGAGGCATCGCCACTAGCAGGACCACCAGCTACAACCCCCGAGGGAACGGCCAGGTGGAAAGAGAGAACGCGACGGTATGGAAGGCCGTCCTCTTAGCCTTAAAGTCTAAGGGCCTCCCAACCTCTCGCTGGCAGGAGGTCCTCCCCTCGGCGCTGCATTCCACCCGGTCACTACTTTGCACTGCCATTAACGCCACCCCCCATGAACGAATGTTTGTTTTCCCCAGGAAGTCGACTACGGGAACCACGCTACCAACCTGGCTGACCTCTCCGGGGCCTGTCTTGCTGCGAAAGCACGTGAGGGCCCATAAAATGGACCCCCTGGTCGAGAGGGTGAACCTCCTGCACGCCAACCCCCAGTACGCCTACGTGGCATACCCAGACGGGCGGGAGGACACAGTCTCCTTATGAGACCTCGCACCCTCGGGCACTCCGGAGACACCACCGCTACCCCCCCCCACCACCCCCCCAATTCCAGCCCAGGTAGACGGTACGCCGGAACCCCAAGAGCCTTCGCCTACCTCGCAGACGCCAGCATTAACACCGGAGAACGCAACACCGCCGCTGTGACGATCAGACAGGCTTACGAGGCCTCCGGACAGACTGACATACCAGAACTGGTAGTACACTTCACCCCACCGGACTCAAATCTAAACAAGGGGTGAATGTGGTAAACCACTTTTACCGTTTACTATCGTTACACTATAGTTATCACTGTTAGATCGTTTCCCTATAGTTATCACTGTTCACATTGTTGTATCACTGTACGAGGTCGCCTCTTGTCACGCTGCTATACCTGGGCTGACCACTGCCGACTCCGCCCATGGCTCCACCTACCTGCCCGGGTATAAAGGTGGTCGACTGGCTGGTATTCCTCCTTCTTGGATCCGATCACCCACGAGGGTGGGCTCTGTTATTTAGTCAATAAAAACCTACAGTTACTTTCTTAACTCGTCGCTTTTCATTGGACGAATTGATAGGTATATCAATGTGTCGGTGCAGGCTCGATGGGCCGAAATGGCCTCTATCTGCACTGTGGGGTTTCTGTGATTTCTGTGATTTCTACGGAACAGCATGTGGTGAATCTATAGAACAGCGAGTGGTCTGTCTATGGAACAATGAGTGGTCAGTCTATTGGATTGTGAGTGGTCAATCTATGGAACAGCGAGTGGTCAATCTATGGAACAGCGAGTGGTCAGTCTATGTAACATCGAGTGGTCAATCTACGGAACTTTGAGTGGTCAATCTATGGAACAGCGAGTGGTTAGTCTATAGAACATCAAGTGGTCAGTCTGTGGAACAGCGAGTGGTCAGTCAATGGAATATCGATTGGTCAATCTATGGAACATCGAGCGGTCTATCTATTGTACAGCGAGTGGTCTGTCTGTGGAACAGCGAGTGGTCAGTCTATGGAAAAGCGAGTGGTCATTTCATGGAACAGCAGGTGCTCAGTCTATGGAACAGAAAGTGGTCAATCTATGGAACAGCCAGTGGTCAGTCTGTAGAACAGCAAGTGGTCAGTCCATGTAACAGTGAGTGTTCAGTCTGTGGAACAGCATGTGGTCAGTCTATGGAACAGCAAGTGGTCAGACTGTGGAACAGGGAGTGGTCAGTATATGGAACAGTGAGTGGTCAGTCTGTGGAACAGCGAGTGCTCAATATATGTAACAGCGATTGGTCAGTTTACGAAATAGCGAACGGTCAGTCTAAGGAACAGTGATTGGGGAATGGCGCTCAAAGGGTTGACGGTGGATAGGCAATGGCAAGCATTCAAAGACCGAATGGATGAGCTACAGAATTTGTTCATCCCAGTTTGGCATAACAATAAAACAAAAAAGGTGACTCAACCGTGGCTAACAAGGGAAATTAGGGATAGCATAAGATCCAAGGAGAGGACATATAAATTGGCCAGAAAAAGCAGTAAACCTGAGGATTGGGAGCAGTTTAGGAGTCAACAAAGGAGGAAAAAGGGATTAATTAAGAAAGGGAAAATAGAATATGAGAGTAAGCTTTCAGGGAACATAAAAACTGACTGTAAAAGCTTTTATAGATATGTGAAGAGAAAAAGGTTAGCGAAGTCAAGCGTAGGTCCCTTACAGTCAGAATCAGGGGAATTTATAATGGGAAACAAGGAAATGGCGGACCAACTAAATACATACTTTGGTTCTGTCTTCACAAAGGAGGACACAAATAACCTCCCAGAGATGCCGGGGAACATAGGGTCTGATGAAAGAGAGGAACTGAAAGAAATCAGTATTTGTAGGAAAATGGTGTTAGGAAAATTGATGGGACTGAAGGCCGATAAATCCCCAGGGCCTGATGGTCTACATCCCAGGGTACTTAAGGAAGTGGCCCTAGAGATAGTAGATGCATTACTGGTCATCTTCCAGAACTTGATAGACTCTGGAACGGTACCCATGGATTGGAGGGTAGCTAATGTTACCCCACTATTCAAAAAAGGTGGTAGAGAAAAAGCGGGGAATTATAGACCGGTAAGCCTGACATCGGTAGTGGGGAAAATGCTAGAGTCTATTATAAAAGATGTAATAGCAGAGCACTTGGAAAGCAGTGACCGGATCGGTCAAAGTCAACATGGATTTACAAAAGGTAAATCATGCTTGACTAATCTACTTGAATTTTTTGAGGATGTAACTGGTAAAATAGATAAGGGAGAACCAGTGGATGTGGTGTATTTGGACTTTCAGAAGGCTTTCGATAAGGTCCCACACAAGAGATTAGCGTGCAAAATTAAGGCACATGGGATTGGGGGCAAGGTATTGACTTGGATAGAGAACTGGTTGCCGGACAGAAAGCAAAGAGTTGGAATAAACGGGTCGTTTTCCGAGTGGCAGGCAGTGACTAGTGGGGTTCCGCAAGGATCGGTCCTAGGACCCCAGCTGTTCACAATATATATTAATGATCTGGACTAGGGAATTGGATGTAATATCTGCAAATTTGCAGACGACTCAAAGCTGGGCGGGAGGGTAAGCTGCGAGGAGGATGTCGGGAAACTCCAGTACGATTTGGACAGGTTGGGTGATTGGGCAGAAACATGGCAAATGCACTATAATGTGGATAAATGTGAGGTTATCCACTTTGGTGGCAAAAACAGGAAGGCAGATTAGTATTTGAATGGCAATAGATTGGGAGAAGGGGAAGTGCAAAGAGACCTGGGTGTCCTTGTGCACCAGTCGCTGAAGGTAAGCATGCAGGTACAGCAGGCGGTTAAGAAGGCAAATGGTATGTTGGCCTTCGTAGCAAGAGGGTTCGAGTACAGGAACAAGGATGTCTTGCTACAGTTGTACAGGGCCTTGGTGAGACCGCACCTTGAGTATTGTGTGCAGTTTTGGTCACCTTACCTGAGGAAGGACGTTCTTGCTTGGGGGGGGTGCAGCGAAGATTCACCAGGCTGATACCTGGGATGGCAGGAATGACGTACGAGGAGAGATTGTGTCGATTGGGCTTATACTCACTGGAGTTTAGAAGGTTGAGAGGGGATCTCATTTAAACCTAATAAATTCTGTCAGGTCTGGACAGACTAGATGCAGGAAGGATGTTTCTGATGGCCGGGGAGTCCAGAACCAGGGGTCATAGTCTAAGGATAAGGGGTAAGCCATTTAGGACTGAAATGAGGAGGAATTTCTTCACCCAGAGAGTGGTGAACCTGTGGAATTCTCTGCCACAGAGGGCGCTGGAGGCTAGTTCATTAATATATTCAAGAAAGAGTTGGATATATTTCTTGAGGCTAAAGGGATCAAGGGATATGGGGAAAATGCAGGTACAGGGTACTGAATTTGGATGATCAGCCATGATCTGATTGAATGGCGGAGCAGGCTCGAAGGACCGAATGGCCTACTCCTGCTCCTATCTTCTATGTTTCTATGTTTCTATGTCAGTCCATGGGACAGCGAGTGGTCAGTCTCTGGAACAGCGAGTGGTCAATCTATGGATTATAGCAAGTCATCAGTCTGTGGAACAGCGAGTGGTCAGCCCATGGGACAGCATGTGGTCAGGCTATGGAACAGCGAGTGGTCAATCTATGGAGCAGTGAGTGGTCAGTCTATGGCACAGCAAGGGGTCAAAATGTGGTACAGCGAGTGGTCAGTCGATGGAGCAGTGAGTGGTCAGTCTATGGAACAGCAAGTGGTCAGTCTATGGAGCAGCAAGTGGTCAATCTGTGGAACAACGACTGGTCAGTTTATGGAGCAGCAAGTGGTCAGTCTGTGGAACAGCGAGTGCTCAGGCTGTGGAGCAGCCAGTGGTCTATCTGTGGAACAGTGATTGGTCAGTTTATGGAATAGCGAGTGGTCAGCCTATGGAACAGCAAGTGGTCAATCTATGGAACAGCTAGTGTTCAGTCTATGGAACAGTGAGTGATCAATCTATGGAAGAACGAGTCGTCAGTCTGTGGAGCAGCGAGTGGTCAGTCTATGGAACAGTGAGTGCTCACTCAATGGAACAGCGAATGGTCAGTCTATAGAACAGCGAGTGGTCAATCTCTGGAACAGTGAGTGGTCTGTCTAAGGCACAGTGAGAGGTCAATCTATGGAACAGTGAGAGGTCAATCTATGGAACAGCGAGTGGTCAATCTATGGAACAATGAGTCATGAGTCTGTGGAGCAGCAGGTGGACAGACTATGGAACATCAGGTGGTGAAACTATAGAATAACGAGTGGTCTGTCTATGGAAAAGCGTGTGATCAAACAATGGAACAGCGAATGGTATGTCTCTGAACAGTGAGTGGTCAGTCTGTGGAAAAGCGAGTGTTTAATCTATGGAACAGCAAGTGGTCAGTCCGTGGAACAGCGATTGTTCAGTTTATAGAATAGCGAATGGTCAGTCTAAGGAATAGCGAGAGGTCAGTCCATCGGACAGCGAGTGGTCAGTCTATGAAACAGCGTGTGGTCAATCTATGGAAGAATGAGTCAGCAGTCTGTGGAGCAGCGTGTGTTCAGTCTATCGAACAGCGAGTGCTCAATCTATGGAACAGCGAGTGGTCAATCTATGAAACAACAAGTGGTCAGTCTGTGGAACAGCGACTGGCCAGTCAGTCTATGGAAAAGCGAGTGGTCAGTCGATGGAACAGCAAATGTTCAATCTATGGAACAGCGAGTGATCAGTCTATGGAACAGTGAGTGGTCAATCTATGGAACAATGAATTGTCAGTCTGTGGAGCAGCGAGTGGTCAGTCTATGGAACAGCATGTTGTGAATCTATAGAACAGCGAGTGGTCTGTCTATGGAAAAGCGTGTGGTCAATAAATGAAACAGCGAGTGGTATGTCTATGGAACAGTGAGTGGTCAGTCTCTGGAACAGCGAGTGGTCAGTCAATGGCACAGCGAGTGGTCAGTCTATTGAACAGCGAGTGGTCAGTCTATGGAACAGCGTGTGCTCACTCTATGGAACAGCGAGTGATCAATCTATGGATCAGCGAGTGATCAGTCTCTGGAGCAGTGAGTGGTCAGTCTCTGGAACTGCGAGTGGTCAGTCTATGGAACAGTGAGTGGTCAATCTATGGAACAGCGAGTGGTCAGTCTGTGGAACAGCAAGTGGTCAATCTATGGAACAGTGAGTGGTCAGTCTCTGGAACTGTGAGTGGTCAGTCTATGGAACAGCGAGTGGTTAATCTATGGAACATTGAGTGGTCAGTCTGTGGAAGAGTGAGTTAGTAGTCTATGGAACAGCGAGTGGTCAATCTATGGAACAGCCAGTGGTCAGTCTGTGGAACAGCAAGTGGTCAGTCTGTGGAACAATGAGTGGTCAGTCTGTGGAACAGCGAGTGGTCAGTCTATGGAACAGCAAGTGGTCAGTCTGTGGAACAGCGACTGGTCATTATATGGAGCAGCAAATGGTAAGTCTGTGGAACAGCGAGTGCTCAGGCTGTGGAGCAGCCAGTGGTCTATCTGTGGAACAGCGATTGGTCAGTTTATGGAATAGCGAGTGGTCAGTCTATGGAACTGCAAGTGGTCAATCTATGGAACAGCAAGTGGTCAGTCTATGGAACAGCAAGCGGTCAGTCTATGGAACAGTGAGTGGTCAGTCTCTGGAACTGCGAATGGTCAGTCTATGGAACAGCGAGTGGTCAATCTTTGGAACAGTGAGTGGCCAGTCTGTGGAAGAGTGAATTATTAGTCTATGGAACAGCGAGTGGTCAATCTATGGAACAGCCAGTGGTCAGTCTGTGGAACAGCAAGTGGTCAGTCTGTGGAACAGTGAGTGGTCAGTCTGTGGAACTGCGAGTGGTCAGTCTATGGAACAGCAAGTGGTCAATCTATGGACCAGCTAGTGTTCAGTCTATGGAACAGTGAGTGGTCAATCTATGGAAGAACGAGTCATCAGTCTGTGGAGCAGCGAGTGGTCAGTCTATGGAACAGTGTGTGCTCACTCTATGGAACAGCGAGTGGTCTGTCTACAGAACAGCGAGTGGTCACTTCTATGGAACAGCGAGTGGTCAGTCTGTGGAGCAGCGAGTGGACAGTCTGTGGAACAGCGAGTGGTCAGTCAATGGAATATCATGTGGTCAATCCATGGAACATCGAGTGGTCTATCTTTTGTACAGCGAGCGGTCAGTCTGTGGAACAGCGAGTGGTCAGTCTATGGAACCTCGATTGGTCAATCTATGGAACAGCTAGAAGTTCATCTGTGTAACAGCGAGTGGTCAGTATATGGAACAGCGGGTGGTCAGTCTATCGAACAGCAAGTGGTCAATCTATGGAGCAGTGAGTGGTCAGTCTATGGAACAGCAAGTGGTCAATCTATGGAACAGCAAGTGGTCAGACTGTGGTACAGCGATTGGTCAGTTTATCGAATAGCGAATGGTCAGTCAAAGGAACAGTGAGTGGTCAGTCTATGGGACAGTGAGTGATCAGTCTATGGAACAGTGTGTGGTCAGTCATTGAAACATTGAGTGATCAATCTATGGAAGAGAGACTCATCAGTCTGTGGAGCAACGTGTGTTCAGTCTATAGAACAGCGAGTGCTCAATCTATGGAACAGCGAGTGGTCAATCTATGGATCAGCGAGTGGTCAGTCTATGGAACAGTGAGTGGTCAGTCTCTGGAACAGCGAGTGGTCAGTCTATGGCACAGCGAGTGATCAGTCCACGGGACAGCGAGTGGTCAGTCTATGGAAAAGCGAGTGGTCAATCTATGGAACAGCGAGTGGTCAGTCTATGGCACAGCGAGTGGTCAATATATGAAAGAACGAGTCGTCAGTCTGTGGAGCAGCGAAGGTCAGTCCATGGAACAGCGAGTGCTCACTCTATGGAACAGCGAGTGGTCTGTCTACGGAATTGTGAGTGGTCAATCTATGGAACAGCGAGTGGTCAGCCTATGGAACAGTAAGTGGTCAATCTATGGAACAATGAGTCGTCAGTCTGTGGAGCAGCGAGTGGACAATATATGGAACACAAGGTGGTGAATCTGTAGAACAGCGAGTGGTCTGACTATGGAACAGCGAGTGGTCAAACAATGGAACTGCAAGTGGTGAAACTATAGAACAGCGAGTGTTCAGTCTTTTGAACGGTGAGTGATCAATCTATGGAAGAACGGGTCATCAGTCTGTGGAGCAGCGTGTGTTCAGTCTATGGAACAGCGAGTGCTCAATCTATGGAACAGCGATTGGTCAGTTTATGGAATAGCGAACGGTCAGTCTAAAGAACAGCGAGTGGTCAGTCCATGGGACAGCGAGTGGTCAGTCTATGGAACAGCATGTGGGCAGTCTATGAAACAGTGAGTGATCAATCTATGGAAGAGCGACTCATCAGTCTATGGAGCAACGTGTGTTCAGTCTATGGCACAGCGAGTCATCAGTCTATCGAACAGTGAGTGGTCAATCTATGGATTATAGCGAGTCATCAGCCTGTGGAACAGCGAGTGGTCATCCCATGGGACAGCATGTGGTCAGTCTATGGAACAGCAAGTGCTCAATCTATGGAACAGCGACTGGTCAATCTATGGATCAGCGAGTGGTCAGTCTATGGAACAGTGAGTGGTCAGTCTCTGGAACAGCGAGTGGTCAGTCTATGGCACAGTGAGTCATCAGTCTATCGAACAGTGAGTGGTCAATCTATGGATTATAGCAAGTCATCAGTCTATGGAACAGCGAGTGGTCAATCTATTGAACAGCGAGTGGTCAGTCTATGGCACAACAAGAGGTCAATCTGTGGTACAGCAAGTGGCCAGTCTATGGAACAGTGAGTGGTCAGTCTATGGAACAGCGAGTGGTCAGTCTATGGAACAGTGAGTGGTCAATCTATGGAACAGCGAGTGATCAATCTATGGAACAATGAATTGTCAGTCTGTGGAGCAGCGAGTGGTCAGTCTATGGAACAGCATGTGGTGAATCTATAGAACAGCGAGTGGTCTGTCTATGGAAAAGCGAGTGGTCAATCTATGGAACACCGAGTGGTCAATCTATGGAACAGCAAATGGTTAGTCTATAGAACATCAAGTGGTCAGTCTGTGGAACAGCGAGTGGTCAGTCAATGTAATATCGAGTGGTCAATCTATGGAACATCGAGCGGTCTATCTATTGTACAGTGAGTGGTCAGTCTGTGGAACAGCGAGTGGTCAGTATATGAAACAGCAGGTGCTCAGTCTATGGAACAGCAAATGGTCAATCTATTGAACAGTGTGTGCTCAATCTATGGAACAGCCAGTGTTCAGTCTGTAGAAGAGCAAGCGTTCAGTCCATGGAACAGCAAGTGGTCTGACTGTAGAACAGGGAGTGGTCAGTATATGGAACAGTGAGTGGTCAGTCTGTGGAACAGCGAGTGCTCAATCTATGGAACAGCGATTGGTCAGTTTATGAAATAGCGAACGGTCAGTCTAAGGAACAGCGAGTGGTCAGTCCATTGGACAGCGAGTGGTCATTCTCTGGAACAGCGAGTGGTCAGTCTATGGCACAGCGAGTGGTCAGTCTATCGAACAGTGAGTGGTCAATCTATGGATTATAGCGAGTCATCAGTCTGTGGCACAGCGAGTGGTCAGCCCATGGGACAGCACGTGGTCAGTCTATGGAACAGCGAGTGGTCAGTCTATGGAGCAGTGAGTGGTCAGTCTATGGAACAGCAAGTGGTCAGTCTATGGAATAGCAAGTGGTCAATCTATGGAACAGTGAGTGGTCAGTCTGTGGAACAGTGACTGGTCAGTTTATGCAGCAGCAAGTGGTCATTCTGTGGAACAGCGAGTGCTCAGGCTGTGGAGCAGCCAGTGGCCTTTCTGTGGAACAGCGATTGGTCAGTTTGTGGAATAGTGAGTGGTCAGTCTATAGAACAGCGAGTGGTCAATCTATGGAACAGCGAGTGGTCAGTCTATGGAACAGTGAGTGGTCAATCTATGGAACAATGAGTCATCAGTCTGTGGAGCAGCAAGTGGACAGTCTGTGGAACATCAGGTGGTGAACCTACAGAACAGCAAGTGGTCTGTCAATGGAAAAGCGAGTGATCAAACAATGAAACAGCGAGTGGTATGTCTCTGAACAGTGAGTGGTCAGTCTGTGGAAAAGCGAGTGTTCAATCTATGGAACAGCAAGTGTTCAGTCTGCGGAACAGCGATTGTTCAGTTTATGGAATAGCGAATGGTCAGTCTAAGGAATAGCGAGTGCTCAATCTATGGAACAGCTAGTGGTATGTCTCTGGAACAGTGAGTGGTCAGTCGATGGAACAGCGAGTGGTCAATCTATGAAACAGCAAGCGGTCAGTCTGTGGATCAGCGATTGGTGGGTTTATGGAATAGCGAACGGTCAGTCTAAGGAACAGCGAGAGGTCAGTCCATGGGACAGCGAGTGGTCAATCTATGGAACAGTGTGTGGTCAGTCTAAGGAACAGTGAGTGATCAATCTATGGAAGAAGGAGTCATCAGTCTGTGGAGCAGCGATGGGTCAGTCCATGCGACAGCGAGTGGTCAATCTATGGAACAGTGAGTGCACAATCTATGGAACAGTGAGTGGTCAATCTATGGATCAGCGAGTGGTCAATCTATGGAACAGTGAGTGGTCAGTCTATTGAACAGTGAGTGGTCAATCTATGGATTATAGCGAGTCATCAGTCTGTGGAACAGCAAGTGGTCAGCCCATGGGACAGCAAGTGGTCAGTCTAGTGAACAGCGAGTGGTCAGTCTATGTAACAGTGAGTGGTCAGTCTATGGAACAAAGAGTCGTCAGTCTGTGGAGCAGCGAGTGGTCAGTCTATGGAACAGTGTGTGCTCAATATGGAACAGCGAGTGGTCAATCTAATGGATCAGCGAGTGGTCAGTCTATGGAACAGTGAGTGGTCAGTCTCTGGAACTGCGAATGGTCAGTCTATGGAACAGCGAGTGGTCAGTCTATGGAACAGCAAATGTTCAATCTATGGAACAGCGAGTGATCAGTCTATGTAACAGTGAGTGGTCAACCGATGGAACAATGAATCGTCACTCTGTGGAGCAGCGAGTTGTCAGTCTATGGAACAGCATGTTGTGAATCTATAGAACAGCGAGTGGTCTGTCTATGGAAAAGCGCGCGGTCAATAAATGAAACAGCGAGTGGTATGTCTATGGAACAGTGTGTGGTCAGTCTATTGGACAGCGAGTTGTCAATCTCTGGAACAGCGACTGGTCAGTCTATGGAACAGTGAGTGGTCAGTCTATCGAACAGTGAGTGGTCAATCTATGGATTATAGCGAGTCATTAGCCTGTGGAACAGCGAGTGGTCAGCCCATGGGACAGCGAGTGGTCAGCCTATGGAAAAGAGAGTGGTCAATCTATGGAACAGCGAGTGGTCAGTCTATGGCACAGCGAGTGGTCAATATATGAAAGAACGAGTCGTCAGTCTGTGGAGCAGCGAAGGTCAGTCCATGGAACAGCGAGTGCTCACTCTATGGAACAGCGAGTGGTCTGTCTACGGAATTGTGAGTGGTCAATCTATGGAACAGCGAGTGGTCAGTCTATGGAACAGTAAGTGGTCAATCTATGGAACAATGAGTCGTCAGTCTGTGGAGCAGCGAGTGGACAATATATGGAACATAAGGTGGTGAATCTGTAGAACAGCGAGTGGTCTGACTATGGAACAGCGAGTGGTCAAACAATGGAACTGCAAGTGGTGAAACTATAGAACAGCGAGTGTTCAGTCTTTGGAACAGTGAGTGATCAATCTATGGAAGAACGAGTCATCAGTCTGTGGAACAGCGTGTGTTCAGTCTATGGAACAGCGAGTGCTCAATCTATGGAACAGCGATTGGTCAGTTTATGGAATAGCGAACGGTCAGTCTAAAGAACAGCGAGTGGTCAGTCCATGGGACAGCGAGTGGTCAATCTATGGAACAGTGTGTGGTCAGTCTAAGGAAGAGTGAGTGATCAATCTATGGAAGAAGGAGTCATCAGTCTGTGGAGCAGCGAGTGGTCAGTCCATGCGACAGCGAGTGGTCAATCTATGGAACAGTGAGTGCACAATCTATGGAACAGTGAGTGGTCAATATATGGATCAGCGAGTGGTCAATCTATGGAACAGTGAGTGGTCAGTCAACTGAACAGTGAGTGGTCAATCTATGGATCAGCGAGTGGTCAATCTATGGAACAGTGAGTGGTCAGTCTATTGAACAGTGAGTGGTCAATCTATGGATTATAGCGAGTCATCAGTCTGTGGAACAGCAAGTGGTCAGCCCATGGGACAGCGAGTGGTCAGTCTATTGAACAGCGAGTGGTCAGTCTATGTAACAGTGAGTGGTCAGTCTATGGAACAAAGGGTCATCAGTCTGTGGAGCAGCGAGTGGACAGTCTATGGAACAGCGTGTTCTCATTATGGAACAGCGAGTGGTCAATCTAATGGATCAGCGAGTGGTCAGTCTGTGGAGCAGCGAGTGGTCAGTCTATGGAACAGCGTGTGCTCAATATGGAACAGCGAGTGGTCAATCTAATGGATCAGCGAGTGGTCAGTCTATGGAGCAGTGAGTGGTCAGTCTCTGGAACTGCAAATGGTCAGTCTATCGAACAGTGAGTGGTCAGTCTATGGAACAGCAAATGTTCAATCTATGGAACAGCGAGTGGTCAATCTGTGGAACAGTGAGTGGTCAGTCTGTGGAACAGTGAGTTATTAGTCTATGGAACAGCGAGTGGTCAATCTATGGAACAGCCAGTGGTCAGTCTGTGGAACAGCAAGTTGGCAGTCTGTGGAACAGTGAGTGGTCAGTCTGTGGAAAAGCAACTGGTCAGTATATGGAGCAGCGATTGTTCAGTCTGAGGAACAGCGAGTGCTCAGGCTGTGGAGCAGCCAGTAGGCTATCTGTGGAACAGCGATTGTTCAGTTTATGGAAGAGTGAGTGGTCAGTCTATGGAACAGCGACTGGTCAGTTTATGGAATAGCGAATGGTCAGTCATAGGAACAGTGAGTGGTCAGTCTATGGGACAGCGAGTGGTCAGTCTATGGAACAGTGTGTGGTCAGTCAATGAAACATTGAGTGATCAATCTATGGAAGAGCGACTCATCAGTCTGTGGAGCAGCGTGTGTTCAGTCTATGGAACAGCGAGTGCTCAATCTATGGAACAGCGAGTGGTCAATCTATGGATCAGCGAGTGGTCAGTCTGTGGAACAGTGTGTGGTCAGTCTCTGGAACAGCGAGTGGTCAGTCTATGGCACAGCGAGTGATCAGTCCACGGGACAGTGAGTGGTCAGCCTATGGAAAAGAGAGTGGTCAATCTATGGAACAGCGAGTGGTCAGTCTATGGCACAGCGAGTGGTCAATATATGAAAGAACGAGTCGTCAGTCTGTGGAGCAGCGAAGGTCAGTCCATGGAACAGCGAGTGCTCACTCTATGGAACAGCGAGTGGTCTGTCTATGGAATTGTGAGTGGTCAATCTATGGAACAGCGAGTGGTCAGTCTATGGAACAGTAAGTGGTCAATCTATGGAACAATGAGTCGTCAGTCTGTGGAGCAGCGAGTGGACAATATATGGAACATAAGGTGGTGAATCTGTAGAACAGCGAGTGGTCTGACTATGGAACAGCGAGTGGTCAAACAATGGAACTGCAAGTGGTGAAACTATAGAACAGCGAGTGTTCAGTCTTTGGAACAGTGAGTGATCAATCTATGGAAGAACGAGTCATCAGTCTGTGGAGCAGCGTATGTTCAGTCTATGGAACAGCGAGTGCTCAATCTATGGAACAGCGATTGGTCAGTTTATGGAATAGCGAACGGTCAGTCTAAAGAACAGCGAGTGGTCAGTCCATGGGACAGCGAGTGGTCAGTCTATGGAACAGCATGTGGGCAGTCTATGAAACAGTGAGTGATCAATCTATGGAAGAGCGACTCATCAGTCTATGGAGCAACGTGTGTTCGGTCTATGGCACAGCGAGTCATCAGTCTATCGAACAGTGAGTGCTCAATCTATGGATTATAGCGAGTCATCAGCCTGTGGAACAGCGAGTGGTCATCCCATGGGACAGCATGTGGTCAGTCTATGGAACAGCAAGTGCTCAATTTATGGAACAGCGACTGGTCAATCTATGGATCAGCGAGTGGTCAGTCTATGGAACAGTGAGTGGTCAGTCTCTGGAACAGCGAGTGGTCAGTCTATGGCACAGTGAGTCGTCAGTCTATCGAACAGTGAGTGGTCAGTCTATGGATTATAGCGAGTCATCAGTCTATGGAACAGTGAGTGGTCATCCCATGGGACAGCATGTGGTCAGTCTATGGAACAGCGAGTGGTCAATCTATGGAACAGCGAGTGGTCAGTCTATGGCACAACAAGAGGTCAATCTGTGGTACAGCGAGTGGCCAGTCTATGGAAAAGCGAGTGATCAATCTATGGAACAATGAATTGTCAGTCTGTGGAGCAGCGAGTGGTCAGTCTATGGAACAGCATGTGGTGAATCTATAGAACAGCGAGTGGTCTGTCTATGGAAAAGCGAGTGGTCAATCTATGGAACGTCGAGTGGTCAATCTATGGAACAGCGAGTGGTTAGTCTATAGAACATCAAGTGGTCAGTCTGTGGAACAGCGAGTGGTCAGTCAATGTAATATCGAGTGGTCAATCTATGGAACATCGAGCGGTCTATCTATTGTACAGTGAGTGGTCAGTCTGTGGAACAGCGAATGGTCAGTATATGAAACAGCAGGTGCTCAGTCTATGGAACAGCAAGTGGTCAATCTATTGAACAGTGTGTGCTCAATCTATGGAACAGCCAGTGTTCAGTCTGTAGAAGAGCAAGTGTTCAGTCCATGGAACAGCAAGTGGTCCGACTGTGGAACAGGGAGTGGTCAGTATATGGAACAGTGAGTGGTCAGTCTGTGGAACAGCGAGTGCTCAATCTATGGAACAGCGATTGGTCAGTTTATGAAATAGCGAACGGTCAGTCGAAGGAACAGCGAGTGGTCAGTCCATTGGACAGCGAGTGGTCAGTCTATGGCACAGCGAGTGGTCAGTCTATCGAACAGTGAGTGGTCAATCTATGGATTATAGCGAGTCATCAGTCTGTGGAACAGCGAGTGGTCAGCCCATGGGACAGCATGTGGTCAGTCTATGGAACAGCGAGTGGTCAGTCTATGGAACAGCGAGGGGTCAGCCCATGGGACAGCACGTGGTCAGTCTATGGAACAGCGAGTGGTCAGTCTATGGAGCAGTGAGTGGTCAGTCTATGGAACAGCAAGTGGTCAGTCTATGGAATAGCAAGTGGTCAATCTATGGAACAGCGATTGGTCAGTTTATGAAATAGCGAACGGTCAGTCGAAGGAACAGCGAGTGGTCAGTCCATTGGACAGCGAGTGGTCAGTCTATGGCACAGCGAGTGGTCAGTTTATCGAACAGTGAGTGGTCAATCTATGGATTATAGCGAGTCATCAGTCTGTGGAACAGCGAGTGGTCAGCCCATGGGACAGCATGTGGTCAGTCTATGGAACAGCGAGTGGTCAGTCTATGGAACAGCGACGGGTCAGCCCATGGGACAGCACGTGGTCAGTCTATGGAACAGCGAGTGGTCAGTCTATGGAGCAGTGAGTGGTCAGTCTATGGAACAGCAAGTGGTCAGTCTATGGAATAGCAAGTGGTCAATCTATGGAACAGTGAGTGGTCAGTCTGTGGACCAGTGACTGGTCAGTTTATGGAGCAGCAAGTGGTCATTCTGTGGAACAGCGAGTGCTCAGGCTGTGGAGCAGCCAGTGGCCTTTGTGTGGAACAGCGATTGGTCAGTTTGTGGAATAGTGAGTGGTCAGTCTATAGAACAGCGAGTGGTCAATCTATGGAACAGCGAGTGGTCAGTCTATGGAACAGTGAGTGGTCAATCTGTGGAACAATGTGTCATCAGTCTGTGGAGCAGCAAGTGGACAGTCTGTGGGACATCAGGTGGTGAACCTACAGAACAGCAAGTGGTCTGTCAATGACAAAGCGAGTGATCAAACAATGAAACAGCGAGTGGTATGTCTCTGAACAGTGAGTGGTCAGTCTGTGGAAAAGCGAGTGTTCAATCTATGGAGCAGCAAGTGTTCAGTCTGTGGAACAGCGATTGTTCAGTTTATGGAATAGCGAATGGTCAGTCTAAGGAATAGCGAGTGCTCAATCTATGGAACAGCTTGTGGCATGTCTCTGGAACAGTGAGTGGTCAGTCGATGGAACAGCGAGTGGTCAATCTATGAAACAGCAAGCGGTCAGTCTGTGGATCAGCGATTGGTCAGTTTATGGAATAGCGAACGGTCAGTCTAAGGAACAGCGAGAGGTCAGTCCATGGGACAGCGAGTGGTCAATCTATGGAACAGTGTGTGGTCAGTCTAAGGAAGAGTGAGTGATCAATCTATGGAAGAAGGAGTCATCAGTCTGTGGAGCAGCGTGTGGTCAGTCCATGCGACAGCGAGTGGCCAATCTATGGAACAGTGAGTGCACAATCTATGGAACAGTGAGTGGTCAATCTATGCATCAGCGAGTGGTCAATCTATGGAACAGTGAGTGGTCAGTCTACTGAACAGTGAGTGGTCAATCTATGGATTATAGCGAGTCATCAGTCTGTGGAACAGCAAGTGGTCAGCCCATGGGACAGCGAGTGGTCAGTCTATTGAACAGCGAGTGGTCAGTCTATGTAACAGTGAGTGGTCAGTCTATGGAACAAAGGGTCGTCAGTCTGTGGAGCAGCGAGTGGTCAGTCTATGGAACAGCGTGTGCTCAATATGGAACAGCGAGTGGTCAATCTAATGGATCAGCGAGTGGTCAGTCTATGGAGCAGTGAGTGGTCAGTCTCTGGAACTGCAAATGGTCAGTCTATCGAACAGCGAGTGGTCAGTCTATGGAACAGCAAATGTTCAATCTATGGAACAGCGAGTGGTCAATCTGTGGAACAGTGAGTGGTCAGTCTGTGGAACAGTGAGTTATTAGTCTATGGAACAGCGAGTGGTCAATCTATGGAACAGCCAGTGGTCAGTCTGTGGAACAGCAAGTTGGCAGTCTATGGAAGAGTGAGTGGTCAGTCTATGGAACAGCGACTGGTCAGTTTATGGAATAGCGAATGGTCAGTCATAGGAACAGTGAGTGGTCAGTCAATGAAACATTGAGTGATCAATCTATGGAAGAGCGACTCATCAGTCTGTGGAGCAATGTGTGTTCAGTCTATGGAACAGCGAGTGCTCAATCTATGGAACAGCGAGTGGTCAATCTATGGATCAGCGAGTGGTCAGTCTATGGAACAGTGAGTGGTCAGTCTCTGGAACAGCGAGTGGTCAGTCTATGGCACATCGAGTGATCAGTCCACGGGACAGCGAGTGGTCAGCCTATGGAAAAGAGAGTGGTCAATCTATGGAACAGCGAGTGGTCAGTCTATGGCACAGCGAGTGGTCAATATATGAAAGAACGAGTCGTCAGTCTGTGGAGCAGCGAAGGTCAGTCCATGGAACAGCGAGTGCTCACTCTATGGAACAGCGAGTGGTCTGTCTACGGAATTGTGAGTGGTCAATCTATGGAACAGCGAGTGGTCAGTCTATGGAACAGTAAATGGTCAATCTATGGAACAATGAGTCGTCAGTCTGTGGAGCAGCGAGTGGACAATATATGGAACATAAGGTGGTGAATCTGTAGAACAGCGAGTGGTCTGACTATGGAACAGCGAGTGGTCAAACAATGGAACTGCAAGTGGTGAAACTATAGAACAGCGAGTGTTCAGTCTTTGGAACAGTGAGTGATCAATCTATGGAAGAACGAGTCATCAGTCTGTGGAGCAGCGTGTGTTCAGTCTATGGAACAGCGAGTGCTCAATCTATGGAACAGCGATTGGTCAGTTTATGGAATAGCGAACGGTCAGTCTAAAGAACAGCGAGTGGTCAGTCCATGGGACAGCGAGTGGTCAGTCTATGGAACAGCGAGTGATCAATCTATGGAACAGCGAGTGGTCAGTCTATGGAACAGCAAGTGGTCAATCTATGCAACAGTGAGTGGTCAGTCTATGGAACAGCGAGTGGTCAATCTGTGGAACAGTGAGTGGTCAGTCTGTGGAACAGTGAGTTATTAGTCTATGGAACAGCGAGTGGTCAATCTATGGAACAGCCAGTGGTCAGTCTGTGGAACAGCAAGTTGGCAGTCTGTGGAACAGTGAGTGGTCAGTCTGTGGAAAAGCAACTGGTCAGTATATGGAGCAGCGATTGTTCAGTCTGAGGAACAGCGAGTGCTCAGGCTGTGGAGCAGCCAGTAGGCTATCTGTGGAACAGCGATTGTTCAGTTTATGGAAGAGTGAGTGGTCAGTCTATGGAACAGCGACTGGTCAGTTTATGGAATAGCGAATGGTCAGTCATAGGAACAGTGAGTGGTCAGTCTATGGGACAGCGAGTGGTCAGTCTATGGAACAGTGTGTGGTCAGTCAATGAAACATTGAGTGATCAATCTATGGAAGAGCGACTCATCAGTCTGTGGAGCAGCGTGTGTTCAGTCTATGGAACAGCGAGTGCTCAATCTATGGAACAGCGAGTGGTCAATCTATGGATCAGCGAGTGGTCAGTCTATGGAACAGTGAGTGGTCAGTCTCTGGAACAGCGAGTGGTCAGTCTATGGCACAGCGAGTGATCAGTCCACGGGACAGCGAGTGGTCAGCCTATGGAAAAGAGAGTGGTCAATCTATGGAACAGCGAGTGGTCAGTCTATGGCACAGCGAGTGGTCAATATATGAAAGAACGAGTCGTCAGTCTGTGGAGCAGCGAAGGTCAGTCCATGGAACAGCGAGTGCTCACTCTATGGAACAGCGAGGGGTCTGTCTACGGAATTGTGAGTGGTCAATCTATGGAACAGCGAGTGGTCAGTCTATGGAACAGTAAGTGGTCAATCTATGGAACAATGAGTCGTCAGTCTGTGGAGCAGCGAGTGGACAATATATGGAACATAAGGTGGTGAATCTGTAGAACAGCGAGTGGTCTGACTATGGAACAGCGAGTGGTCAAACAATGGAACTGCAAGTGGTGAAACTATAGAACAGTGAGTGTTCAGCCTTTGGAACAGTGAGTGATCAATCTATGGAAGAACGAGTCATCAGTCTGTGGAGCAGCGTGTGTTCAGTCTATGGAACAGCGAGTGCTCAATCTATGGAACAGCGATTGGTCAGTTTATGGAATAGCGAACGGTCAGTCTAAAGAACAGCAAGTGGTCAGTCCATGGGACAGCGAGTGGTCAGTCTATGGAACAGCATGTGGGCAGTCTATGAAACAGTGAGTGATCAATCTATGGAAGAGCGACTCATCAGTCTATGGAGCAACGTGTGTTCGGTCTATGGCACAGCGAGTCATCAGTCTGTCGAACAGTGAGTGGTCAATCTATGGATTATAGTGAGTCATCAGCCTGTGGAACAGCGAGTGGTCATCCCATGGGACAGCATGTGGTCAGTCTATGGAACAGCAAGTGCTCAATTTATGGAACAGCGACTGGTCAATCTATGGATCAGCGAGTGGTCAGTCTATGGAACAGTGAGTGGTCAGTCTCTGGAACAGCGAGTGGTCAGTCTATGGCACAGTGAGTCGTCAGTCTATCGAACAGTGAGTGGTCAATCTATGGATTATAGCAAGTCATCAGTCTATGGAACAGCGAGTGGTCATCCCATGGGACAGCATGTGGTCAGTCTATGGAACAGCGAGTGGTCAATCTATGGAACAGCGAGTGGTCAGTCTATGGCACAACAAGAGGTCAATCTGTGGTACAGCGAGTGGCCAGCCTATGGAACAGTGAGTGGTCAGTCTATGGAACAGCGAGTGGTCCGACTGTGGAACAGGGAGTGGTCAGTATATGGAACAGTGAGTGGTCAGTCTGTGGAACAGCGAGTGCTCAATCTATGGAACAGTGAGTGGTCAGTCTATCGAACAGTGAGTGGTCAATCTATGGATTATAGCGTGTCATCAGTCTGTGGAACAGCGAGTGGTTAGCCCATGGGACAGCACGTGGTCAGTCTATGGAACAGCGATTGGTCAGTCTATGGAGCAGTGAGTGGCCAGTCTATGGAACAGCAAGTGGTCAGTCTATGGAATAGCAAGTGGTCAATCTATGGTACAGTGAGTGGTCAGTCTGTGGAACAGTGACTGGTCAGTTTATGGAGCAGCAAGTGGTCATTCATTGGAACAGCGAGTGCTCAGGCTGTGGAGCAGTGAGTGGTCAGTCTATGGAACAGCAAGTGGTCAGTCTATGGAATATCAAGTGGTCAATCTATGGAACAGTGAGTGGTCAGTCTGTGGAACAGCGATTGGTCAGTTTATGAAATAGTGAACGGTCAGTCTAAGGAACAGCGAGTGGTCAGTCTGTGGAACAGTGAGTGGTCAGCCCATGGGACAGCACGTGGTCAGTCTATGGAACAGCGAGTGGTCAGTCTATGGAGCAGTGAGTGGCCAGTCTATGGAACAGCAAGTGGTCAGTCTATGGAATAGCAAGTGGTCAATCTATGGAACAGTGAGTGGTCAGTCTGTGGAACAGTGACTGGTCAGTTTATGGAGCAGCAAGTGGTCATTCTGTGGAACAGCGAGTGCTCAGGCTGTGGAGCAGCCAGTGGCCTTTCTGTGGAACAGCGATTGGTCAGTTTGTGGAATAGTGAGTGGTCAGTCTATAGAACAGCGAGTGGTCAATCTATGGAACAGCGAGTGGTCAGTCTATGGAACAGTGAGTGGTCAATCCAAGGAACAATGAGTCATCAGTCTGTGGAGCAGCAAGTGGACAGTCTGTGGAACATCAGGTGGAGAACCTACAGAACAGCAAGTGGTCTGTCAATGGAAAAGCGAGTGATCAAACAATGAAACAGCGAGTGGTATGTCTCTGAACAGTGAGTGGTCAGTCTGTGGAAAAGCGAGTGTTCAATCTATGGAACAGCAAGCGGTCAGTCTGTGGATCAGCGATTGGTCAGTTTATGGAATAGCGAATGGTCAGTCTAAGGAATAGCGAGTGCTCAATCTATGGAACAGCTAGTGGTATGTCTCTGGAACAGTGAGTGGTCAGTCGATGGAACAGCGAGTGGGCAATCTATGAAACAGCAAGCGGTCAGTCTGTGGATCAGCGATTGGTCAGTTTATGGAAAAGCGAACGATCAGTCTAAGGAGCAGCGAGAGGTCAGTCCATGGGACAGCGAGTGGTCAATCTATGGAACAGTGTGTGGTCAGTCTAAGGAACAGTGAGTGATCAATCTATGGAAGAAGGAGTCATCAGTCTGTGGAGCAGCGAGTGGTCAGTCCATGGGACAGCGAGTGGTCAATCTATGGAACAGTGAGTGCACAATCTATGGAACATTGAGTGGTCAATCTATGGATCAGCTAGTGGTCATTCTATGGAACAGTGAGTGGTCAGTCTATTGAACAGTGAGTGGTCAATCTATGGATTATAGCGAGTCATCAGTCTGTGGAACAGCAAGTGGTCAGCCCATGGGACAGCGAGTGGTCAGTCTATTGAACAGCGAGTGGTCAGTCTATGTAACAGTGTGTGGTCAGTCTATGGAACAAAGAGTCGTCAGTCTGTGGAGCAGCGAGTGGTCAGTCTATGGAACAGCGTGTGCTCAATATGGAACAGTGAGTGGTCAATCTAATGGATCAGCGAGTGGTCAGTCTATATAGAACAGTGAGTGGTCAGTCTCTGGAACTGCGAATGGTCAGTCTATGGAACACGAGTGGTCAGTCTATGGAACAGCAAATGTTCAATCTATGGAACAGCGAGTGATCAGTCTATGGAACAGTGAGTGGTCAACCGATGGAACAATGAATCGTCACTTTGTGGAGCAGCGAGTTGTCAGTCTATGGAACAGCATGTTGTGAATCTATGGAACAGCGAGTGGTCTGTGTATGGAAAAGCGCGTGGTCAATAAATGAAACAGCGAGTGGTATGTCTATGGAACAGTGAGTGGTCAGTCTATTGGACAGCGAGTTGTCAATCTCTGGAACAGCGACTGGTCAGTCTATGGAACAGTGAGTGGTCAATCTATGGATTATAGCGTGTCATTAGCCTGTGGAACAGCGAGTGGTCAGCCCATGGGACAGTGAGTGGCCAGTCTATTGAACAGCGAGTGGTCAGTCTATGGAACAGCGTGTGCTCACTCTATGGAACAGCGAGTGGTCAATCTATGGATCAGCGAGTGATCAGTCTATGGAACAGTGAGTGGTCAGTCTCTGGAACAGCGACTGGTCAGTATATGGAGCAGCAAGTGGTCAGTCTGTGTAACAGCAAGTGCTCAGGCTGTGGAGCAGCCAGTGGTCTATCTGTGGAACAGCGATTGGTCAGTTTATGGAATAGCGAGTGCTCAGTCTATCGAACAGTGAGTGGTCAATCTATGGATTATAGCGAGTCATTAGTCTGTGGTACAGCGAGTGGTCAGCCCATGGGACAGTGAGTGGCCAGTCTATGGAACAGCGAGTGGTCAATCTATGGAACAGCGAGTGGTCAGTCTATGGAACAGTGAGTGGTCAGTCACTGGAACTGCGAGTGGTCAGTCTATGGAACAGCGAGTGATCAATCTATGGAACAGTGAGTGGTCAGTCTGTGGAAGAGGGAGTTATTACTCTATGGAACAGCGAGTGGTCAATCTATGGAACAGCCAATGGTCAATCTATGGAACAGTGAGTGGTCAGTCTGTGTAAGAGTGAGTTATTAGTCTATGGAACAGCGAGTGTTCAATCTATGGAACAGCCAGTGGTCAGTCTGTGGAACAGCAAGTAGTCAGTCTGTGGAATAGCGATTGGTCAGTTTATGGAATAGCGAGTGCTCAGTCTATCGAACAGTGAGTGGTCAATCTATAGATTATAGCGAGTCATTAGTCTGTGGAACAGCGAGTGGTCAGCCCATGGGACAGTGAGTGGCCAGTCTATGGAACAGCGAGTGGTCAATCTATGGAACAGCGAGTGGTCAGTCTATGGACCAGCAAGTGGTCAATCTATGGAACAGTGAGTGGTCAGTCTCTGGAACTGTGAGTGGTCAGTCTATGGAACGGCGAGTGATCAATCTATGGAACAGTGAGTGGTCAGTCTGTGGAAGAATGAGTTATTAGTCTGTGGAACAGCGAGTGGTCAATCTATGGAACAGCCAATGGTCAATCTATGGAACAGTGAGTGGCCAGTCTGTGTAAGAGTGAGTTATTAGTCTATGGAACAGCGAGTGTTCAATCTATGGAACAGCCAGTGGTCAGTCTGTGGTACAGCAAGTAGTCAGTCTGTGGAACAGTGAGTGGTCAGTCTCTGGAACTGCGAGTGGTCAGTCTATGGAACAGCAAGTGATCAAGCTATGGAACAGCGAGTGGTCAGTCTATGGAACAGCAAGTGGTCAATCTATGCAACAGTGAGTGGTCAGTCTATGGAACAGCGAGTGGTCAATCTGTGGAACAGTGAATGGTCAGTCTGTGGAACAGTGAGTTATTAGTCTATGGAACAGCGAGTGGTCAATCTATGGAACAGCCAGTGGTCAGTCTGTGGAACAGCAAGTTGGCAGTCTGTGGAACAGTGAGTGGTCAGTCTGTGGTATAGCGAGTGGCCAGTCTATGGAACAGCAAGTGGTCAGTCTGTGGAACAGCGACTGGTCAGTATATGGAGCAGCAAGTGGTCAGTCTGTGGAACAGCGACTGGTCAGTATATGGAGCAGCAAGTGGTCAGTCTGTGGAACAGCGAGTGCTCAGGCTGTGGAGCAGCCAGTGGTCTATCTGTGGAACAGCGATTGGTCAGTTTATGGAATAGCGAGTGCTCAGTCTATGGAACAGCAAGTGGTCAATCTATGGAACAGCTAGTGTTCAGTCTATGGAACAGTGAGTGGTCAATCTATGGAAGAACGAATCGTCAGTCTGTGGAGCAGCGAGTGGTCAGTCTATGGAACAGTGGCCTAGAAATTCAGCTGGTAGCGCCGGCGCTGAGCGCCTAAAGAGACCTAGAATTGGGGCGATGCCCTATGTTGGGGCGGTCACTATGAAGATAGCGACAACTCAGATATTGACTATACATTTAGCGCCTGCGCTAAGTGTTTGCGCGCGCCCTCGAGCGCAAGCAGATCATGATGTCATTTCAGTGTGCAACGCCTTCTAGGAGCGCCTGAACTCATATTGGGTGGCGCCCGGAGCCTTAACGCCTAGCGCTATTCGTGACAGTTCGAGGGAGGGCTAGCAGGCCCTTCTCGGAGTAGGGGGGCACTATTTAAAGAGGACAGCTCTCGTGTAGAATCCTCAGCCACTTGGCCTGCTCATTGCGATCGCTGCTGGTTAGAGTTGGCGAGCTACTGTGGAGCGGAGTTTTGGGAATTTAGCTTTACAGTACTTGGGACCTTCAAACCTGTCCGAAGCACTTGCAGCACTACACCTAAAAGCCTTTTGACCAACTTGCATCGGAATGGGAGCTTCTTTGTAGGGTGAAGGCCTCATCGCCCAACACTGTGAAGGGGCAGAGAGACGGCGGGAGAGAGGGCCGGGATTGGCCAGAAGGAGGAGGGGCAATGGAAGTCGGCCAATCCGACGGGATGCTGCGAGGGTCTTTAGGCAGCAGGTGACAAGCCTTGACATGTCGGAGGAGCAGTGTTTGGGAAGGCTCCGATTCTGGAGGGACATTGTTACTGATCTGTGCCACCTGCTTGGTCAGGATCTGCAGCCGCGTGATTGGTGCAGAACCTCTCTGTCCGTGATCGCAAAACGGACTGATGGCCTCAATTTTTATGCCAACGCATCCTTTCAGTCAGCCATTGGGGACATTGCGACTGTCGCTCAGGTTGCAGTCCACTGTTGCATCCGGCAAGTTACAGATGCCCTTTATAGGCGAAGGCGTCAATTCATGACCTTGCCTCTGACCATGCACGAGCAGGCGGATCGCGCGCAGGGTCTCGCTTCTATTGCGGACTTCCCCATGGTGCAGGGGGCGACTGACAGCACACACGTGGCTTTGAGGGTGCCATGCCATCATCCTTAGGACTTCCGCAACCGCAAGGGGCTCCACTCCCTCAACATGCAGCTGGTCTGTGACCACCGCCAAATCATCATGGCAGTCACCGCGCATTTCCCAGGGTGCAGCCACGATGCCTTTATCCTGCGGTTGACCTCAGTTTGTAACCTTTTTGAGGGGCTGGCTCGAAGACGAGGCTGGCCTACTGGGGACAAGGGCTATCCTCTCTGACCATGGCTGATGACAACACTCCGTGTGGCCGACACCCCAGCAGAAGAGCTGATCAGCAGCGGCCATCAGGTGACCAGGCACAGTAAACAGCAAACTATTGGTGTTCTCAAAAAGCGTTTCCGATGTCTGGAACATTCGGGGGGATCCCTGCAGTACTCGCCGCAGCAAGTGGGACACATCGTCGTCATCTGCTGCATGCTCCACAACTAGGCGAATCGACGCACCCAGCCAATTCCAGCTGTCCCTCAACGACCAGCAGAGCAGGCGGAGGAGGAGGAGGATGAGGAGGAGGAGGAGGAGGAAGAGCAGGCGGAGGAGGAGGATGAGGAGGAGGAGGAGGAGGAGGAAGAGCAGGCGGAGGAGGAGGATGAGGAGGAGGAGGAGGAGGAGGAGGAAGAGCAGGTGGAGGAGGAGGAGGAGGAGGAGGAGGATGAGGACGAGCAGGCGGAGGAGGAGGATGAGGAGGAGGAGGAGGAGGAGGAGGAAGAGCAGGTGGAGGAGGAGGATGAGGAGGTGGAGGAGGAGGAAGAGCAGGCGGAGGAGGAGGATGAGGATGAGGAGGAGGAGGAGGAGGAGGAAGAGCAGGTGGAGGAGGAGGAGGAGGAGGAGGATGAGGACGAGCAGGCGGAGGAGGAGGATGAGGAGGAGGAGGAGGAGGAAGAGCAGGTGGAGGAGGAGGATGATGAGGAGGATGAGGAGGAGGCGGAGGAGGAGGAAGAGCAGGTGGAGGAGGAGGAGGAGGAGGAGGAGGAGGATGAGGAAGAGCAGGCGGAGGAGGAGGATGAGGAGGAGGAGGAGGAAGAGCAGGCGGAGGAGGAGGATGAGGAGGAGGAGGAGGAGGAAGAGCAGGTGGAGGAGGAGGAGGATGAGGAAGAGCAGGCGGAGGAGGAGGAGGAGGAGGAGGAGGAAGACGGAAGGGCTGCTTGTAGTGTATGTAACTGTTCTACCTTTAAGAGAACTATTGTATGTAACCGTCCACCTTTAAGAGAACTATTTTAGGTGTGGCACTACTTTATCCTGGCTGCTGTATACTGTAATACCGACGGTGACCACACCGGTATATAAGTGCTGTGGCAGAATTTATTGGGCAGATTCGCCCTGACCTTCGAATAGTAAAGTCCTGTTAAAGTTACTCTTGTAGTCTGTGTATTACTTCGCTATACAACCCACAGACTTTACAGTGGTGACGAGTTCGATCTTACCCTGCGGCAACAATACTTCTGAAGAAGTAAACGAGCGTCGAGAAGAGGCACCCGCCCTCGTCGATTTGCTGAGAGAAAACTCGAGTCTGCAGACCAAGAAAGGAGGAAGATTTCAAACACGAAGTCTTCCATCAGCAACAGGCATGGATTGTCCCTTCTGCCACGGTGGTGAGTGAGCCGATCAACACGAGAAGCAAGTCGGCCACGGTGACTGTGAGTAAAGGGAAAAAAATAAAATAAACGGAGGATAAGGGCAGTGAACTCGACCACGGTCGAGGGGGAAAGGAGCCGGACAGAAGTCGGGCCCAGAGGCGCTGAGACGGGGCAGCGTGGAGCACGGAAGCCGCGGTACAAGCGGGCTGGGGAGCATTGTGAGACGGCTAGACCGCGACGGCGAAAAAGGCCGGACAACTACCGTGACCACGAGGCGCTGCGACCAGGATCGTAAGGCGTGGGAAGATATAAAAATAAATAAGCCACGGAGAACTCAGCCGCAGCCGGGGAGGAAAGCACCGGACTGCGAGAGGGCTGGGAGGCGCGATTGGAGCGAAAAAGGCCGGGCACCTACCGAGGCCGCGAGGCGCTGCGACCGGGATCATAAGGCGTGGAGGCAATAAATAAATAAATAACTAAATAACCCGCGAAGAATCAGCCGCAGCCGGGGAGGAAAGGACCGGACTGCGGGAGGTCTGGGAGAGGCGTTTAAAGCCGCTGAGGGAGAGCCGCGCGAGCGGGAGAGACAGAGCCCGAGAGAGAGCGAGCGAGAGCCAAGCGAGCGGGAGAGACAGAGCCCGAGAGAGAGCGAGCGAGAGCCGCGCGAGCGGGAGAGACAGAGCCCGAGAGAGAGACCGAGCGAGGTTCCGGCCAGCGGCTTGCAGCAGCTGCCGTGAAGGACCAGGAGCTGGATCTGTCCGACGCCAACTGGTTGTCCCCAGCGCCGGTTGCCCCTGCCGAAAAAAAGAAGGGGGGGGAACAAGGAACGCGATCGGCTTTTCTAGCACGCGCTTCAGAATAAACTGAAGCCGGCGCACAGGCTACAAACCCCGTAAACCAGCGGTCGTCGCCCGAGGGCAAAGCTTCCCCCTCCCACCAGAGGAAGAAGTCAGGAGCGGGAAACCGCCATTTTGCCAGTAGGGGGGAAGAAGACAAGCGCGGGAAACCGCCATTTTGCCAGTAGGCGGGGAAGAAGACAAGCGCGGGAAACCGCCATTTTTGGAAAAAAAAAAGAAAAAGTTAAAAAGTTAAAGAGAAATCCTATTGTTTCGCAGAAAGATAGTGGGAGATAGTGAAGATGCCTAAGCATGGTAACATCAACAACTTCGATGCCGAGGTGGAAGATTGGGCCACGTACATAGAACGTATCGAGATATATTGTGAGGCCAATAAAATAGAAGATGATGATAAAGCTATAACCTTGCTAAACTCGATGGGCGCGAAGACATACGGCTAATTGAAGCATCTTCTATCACCAGCTAAACCGGCGGATCAGACTTTCGATAATATTGTTGCTGTTCTGAAGGATCACTTGAACCCCACACCGCTGATGTTGGCGGAACGATTCAAATTTTATGCGAGAACGCAACGGAAAGAGGAAAGCAACGCGGAATACTTGGTCGAACTGCGTAGACTAGCGAAATACTGCCAGTTTGGAGGAAATCTGACAGAGGCATTGCGAGACAAGTTCGTGTGCGGGCTGTCGAAGGAAGGAACGCAAAAGCGACTACTCGAAGAGAACGACCTTGCACTTGAGAGGGCTGTCCTTATTGCAGCATCGCACGAAGCCGCAGCGAAAGGAACTGCGGAAATGCAGCTAAAGGCAGCGGTACTCAGTGTGGATCAAATTACTTCGGGTACAACGAAATGTTATCGTTGTGGGAAGACAACACACGACCAGAACCAATGCTGGTTTAAAAACCAGGAATGTCGAAAATGTGGCAAACTGGGGCACATAGCTAAAGTATGCCGGTCAGGAAAGAAGACCAACAACCAAAAAAAGCCATCACCGGAAAAGTACAACAAAGTACACAAGGTGGCTGAGAAGAGTTCAGACGAACAGAATTCGGATTCAGACCCAAACGGCCAGGAACTGGGTAGTCTGAGAATTCACAATGTGAGTAAGGAAGCTGACCTACAAACTATCTGGGTCATGCTAAAAATAGCCGGAGTCCAAGTAAAAATGGAGTTGGACACTGGATCAGCCCTATCAGTCATAAATCAAAGGGATTACAACCGGCTATTCTCACATATACCCTTGAGAGATACCAAGTTCGTATTGCAGACATACATGGGGCATAAAGTATACCCCATGGGGAAGATAAGAGTCAAGGTGAGAGACAGGGGCAAAGAACACCCAGGAATGGACTTATATGTACTACCTGAGGGAGGACCACCACTTCTAGGACGGGAGTGGATCAAGAAAATAGACATGGAATGGCACTACCTCAAAGCAATAACGAGTGAGGACTCGGTGCAGACAATCAGCTCAGACTCTGAAACGGATGACGATGAGACCAGCCCAAGTATGAAAGACAAGTCTAAAATGAACTTGCTGACTGAGGTTGGAAAAACGAAGGCGTGCATAAAGGCTTATGCTCCAGAGGAGAACAAAGTTTCAGAACAGAATTCCACTGAACAACAACAACATAATTTGACAGAGAATTCTGAGTCTGTCCAGTTTACAGACATATACATTACTGAGGAACACCGAGCTCAAACTCAACTGTATTTCAAATTACAACAGCAATTAGAACAATTGAGTTGCCGTCTTGAGCAAGGGACAACAGCAATGAAAAAGTTCTTGGACACAGAGTGGGAGAATCTGGAAAGACAACAGAAGCAGCTGGGGGAGAAAATGGAGCAGGAGCACACAAACCGTCTGCGCGAGGAGGCCAAATGAATCAAAGCTGATTCGGTCTCTGAAGGTGCGTGCTCTAATCTGGTGGAGCAAGATGTTCAGCAACTGAAGGCGCTTGTTAGCAGGTTGCAGGCAGAAAAGGCTGATTTGGTCGCCATGAATTCCGAGCTCCTACTGAAGTCGGGTGCAGCATCACAGGATGATTCATTTGTGGAAATTCGAATGGTGGGGGCTGCGGATGATGGCGAAGTAGAAGCAGCAAAGGAGCCCCAGGACAAGGTTCTAAACAGCCCTGCAGCTAATGGAAAAGGGATGAGGACAGAAGAGTTAACAGTCAGCCAACTCCTCCAGGGCAAGGTTATAAACAGCCCTGTAGTTAATGGAAAAGGGATGATGGCAGAAGAGTTAACAGTCAGCCAACTCATTCATATGCTGAGGGATAAAACTCTAAAATGCGAAAAACTTAAATACGAGCCTCAATCTTCAAAGGGAAGGGAGCTCTCAAAAGTCATTGGAAGAGCTGAGGTGGCAACCCAGACTGAGAAGTCTGCAGCAGAACAGCCCTTGGATGCCAAAAGTACGCTGACGCACGGCAATGCAGAACAACAGAATGCTGAAACAGCTACTTCAGTAGAGGGATTGAATAGTCTGATCAATCAATCTCCGAATGAAGTTGAAGTATTGAAATCACAAATGATGTCATTAGTAAAAGACTTGCAGGAAGCCCAGGAAAAGCGGGATGAAGCTGAACACATGAAGAAGTCTCTTCAGGAAAGATGTCAGGATTTGGAACAAAAGTTGGCTAACATCCAGCTGGGTAGGGAGGAAATAGAAGACCCTCCCGCTGGCTTAGCTCAGGACGACACCGAATATGACCATGACCTGTTGAGCGACACCGAATATTACGAGGACCTGTTCTGCCCAGCTTGTGATGAAAACTCCCAAAGTGCAGAAACCTTGATGAATCACAAAAAGTCTAAGGAACATCGGGAGATGGTGACGCTACTACGGGAGGAACTGTGCAGGCAGCTGGCAGCTGACAATGGAGCCCCGAGAGTCTCCAAGAAGCAGAAAAGGAAAAGACAAAGCAGAAAATAATGACCATCTGAACCATTATCACCTCTACCAGACACGCACGTGCTCCCTCCGAATGGAGCCAAATCAGTTGGAAGTAGAAAAACTTCCCAAGGAATCCAGTGGTTTTTAAAAGTCAGCAATGCTGGTTCAGGAGTGACGGAAGTTCAAGCTGTTAAGTTTAGGGAAGGGCTATTGGATGAGTCACTCCAGCAACGTGAACCGACTACACCACCGGGAACTGCTACACCACCGAGGCGTTGTCCGGACTGAGTTAAGAAGCACAGGAGACGCCTCCACAGAGACTAAATCTGTGAACTGTTTTCCACAGAGACTGAAATTGTGAACTGTTTTCCACAGAGACTATATCTGTGAACTGTTGTAACATGAAGTTGGATATGTTATGATGTTATGTTAATGGGGAATAAGTATGTTGTAAGCTAAAAAGGGAGGATTGTAGTGTATGTAACTGTTCTACCTTTAAGAGAACTATTGTATGTAACCGTCCACCTTTAAGAGAACTATTTTAGGTGTGGCACTACTTTATCCTGGCTGCTGTATACTGTAATACCGACGGTGACCACACCGGTATATAAGTGCTGTGGCAGAATTTATTGGGCAGATTCGCCCTGACCTTCGAATAGTAAAGTCCTGTTAAAGTTACTCTTGTAGTCTGTGTATTACTTCGCTATACAACCCACAGACTTTACGCTGCTGAAAGTGGAAGGGCCATACGTCAGAGGCTCATCAGGACTCGTTTCGAGACCCCTGTGGCGGAATGAAGAGAGTCTTAACTCATGCGCACTTTGGATGTTTGACGGCCTCTGAATGCCAGCATCACTGAAAGTAGTCACGTGCACCATGCCACATTGAAACTTCTGTTTATTGGCACAAAAGTCTTTCATTACAGCAAAACAACGTAATGTCAACAGAAACCATAAGTTACTAAATAACTGTGAACTCTTCGGCAAAGCCGCAAAACTCAACAAACCTTCTGCAAATATAACAACAGGTGAGGGTGTCCTTGAATTTGGACAAAGAAACGTCTCAGCACCTCCCTCTACAACTGGCCCCTTGAGGGAGAATGACTTCTCTTTCACGCCCGGCCCCTTCCCTCCCTGCTGCTCCTACGTAATTGGACCCCAGTGGCGGGCTCAAGGCTGGGGGACGCCTGCTCACTGTGTGGAAGCGCAGAAGCCCCTGAGGTATGGCCTGGCCGACCTCTGGGCTTGGAGGGTGCAGACGCAGGATGCTTGATGTGACCATGGCTGGAAGCAGTGTGCCCTGCAGGTGGTGGCAGCTGCAATGCAGACGTCCCAGCGCTGGCATTTGCAATGGTCTCCTGCCGAGAGAGGACACCTGCACCATGGTCGGACGACACACTGGCTATCTGAGGGGAGCGGCTCGGCTCATCTGCCACAATCGCATGCTCCACTGATTCCTGGCCTTGTATGGGACTGGAAGGGCCCGGGGTGATCCTAACTGATGCAGAGAGGGTGGCTGCAGTGAGAGATCGCGTTGCCTCAATCTGGGTGTGGAGGAGCCCAGCAAGTGACTGCGTGGCAACAGTGAGGACCTGTGTGCCAGGTGCCAGTGCTTCGGAGATGCCCTGGACAGTTCTTCCCATTGCTTCGGACAAGGCAGGTGCCGACCGCTCCACTGCCTCAGACAAGCCCTGGACAGACCTTTCCAGGGATTGTCCGAAGCCCTGAACAGTCCTTTCCATAGCCGACTCAAAGCCGTGGACAGTCCTCTCCATTGTTGGGCCGAAGCCCTGGATAGTCCTGTCCATTGTTGCCCCGAAGCCCTGGATAGACCTGTCCATTGTTTCCCCGAACACCTGGAGAGTCCTCTCCATTGTTGCCCCAAAGCCCTGGAGAGCCCTCTCCATTGTTGCCCCGAAGTCCAACATACTCTTAGCCAATGAATCTATTGACTCAGGCATCTTCTCCACTGCAGCCATCAGCTCCGTGTGTCTGACCCGGGCCTGTTTGCTCATTTCAGCCAGGCGATGCACCTCATCTGCACTCTGTGCAGCAGTCATGACTACCTGCCTTGCCCTCCGGGGAGATGGTGGCCGAACTTGCCTATCCCCCTTGCGTTGCTGCATGCCGCTTGGTCCAGCAACTGGTTCATCCACAGAGCCCCCCCCTTCCCTCCAGGGGACTACTATCCCCAGTCTGTAGATGTGTCCGCTCCTCGGATTCTGCAACGGCTGGTCCGGAGTCCTCCTGCTCCTCGCCTCCGGTGGCACTGGCACAGGCAGCTTCAGTGCGTTGAGCCCGAGTTGGTGCTGATTCATCTGAAAGTAGGGAGGTGGAAGAGTGGCTTTAGCAAAAGGACAGGTTTGCTGAAAGGCATGCCAGATTGCGGCAAGGCTCTGACATGGCTGCACACTGAGGATGCATGCTGGCGGGGGGACCAAGTGGAAGGCAACAGGTGAAAAAGGTGAGAGTCTTACCTTCGCTGTCGGAAATGGGGTCGGCAGACGTCCTCCAAGAATCTGGTGCACTCTCTCCTCCAGATCCGTGAGAGTGACCACATGTGGAGGTACGCCACCTGTTCGACGCTCCTCCTTCCAGATCGTCGCCAGCTTGGACTGCAGGGGAAAGAAGGGGAAGTTCTGTAATATGATGCCTTGAGAGATAATCTCATGTCCCCCATGGTGCAAGAGCCCTTACATGATGCCTTGAGAGATCATCGCATGCCCCCCATGGTGCAAGAGCCCTTACATGAGGCCTTGAGACATCTGTCCATGTGTGTGCCCAGAAAGGGCCATGGGTGCTTGCTGACAGATGGCCATTGGGGCATCATTGCAACAGGGTGCCCGAAGTCAGCTGCAGATGGAAGGTATCAGAAGTTTGGTAAACCATCACTCGCCCTAACGATCCGTGTGAGGTCATTGAATTTCTTCCTGCACTGAGCAGGGGTCCTGGTCGCCATGCTGCTGGAGTTGACCCTCACAGCAACCTCCCTCCAAGATCGTCGGTAAGCCTTCTGATTTGGCCTCTTGCCATTGTCTGGATACAGGACATCTCGACGGCGCTCAACTGCAGCCATCAAGTGGTCCAGAGCCTCAGTGCTGAAGCGCTCTGCTCTCTGTCTAACCTTCTCCATGCTCAACAAGTTTCTAATGCCAGAGAAGGGCGAGCGCCGATTCTGAGGCCTACAGGGCGTTGGGTGTTGAAGCTCAGGCTTACTGACCCACCCCATTAAGAGCCGGACGGCGCCTGGAAGTCTCGTGGTTTCCCGTAATTGAGATCACCTGCGCTGCGCCCGTCCGCGTCGATATTGAGTAGCGCCTGAACTTTTGCGCCTTAGGAGCACCGTGCAACGGCTGATTTAGCGCCTCAATCCCCTTTGGGGGTGATGCAACCCAATATCGCACCAGGCTGCGATAAGTTTCGTCTGGCTATAAACTTAGCGCAGCGCCAGTTCTAACGCCTCAAACGGGGCTATACCCAATTTCTAGGCCAGTGAGTGCTCAATCGATGGAACAGCGAGTGGTCAGTCTATAGAACAGCGAGTGGTCACTTCTATGGAACAGCGAGTGGTCAGTCTGTGGAGCAACGAGTGGACAGTCTGTGGAACAGCAAGTGGTCAGTCAATGGAACATCGATTGGTCAATCTATGGAACAGCTAGTAGTTCATCTATGGAACAGCGAGTGGTCAGTATATGGAACAGCGGGTGGTCAGTCTATCGAACAGCAAGTGGTCAATCTATGGAACAGTGAGGGGTCAGTCTATGGAACAGTGAGTGGTCAATCTATGGAACAGCAAGTGGTCAGTCTGTGGTACAGCAATTGGTCAGTTTATGCAATAGCGAACGGTCAGTCTAAGGAACAGCGAGTGGTCAGTCCATGGGACAGCACATGGTCAGTCTATGGAACAGCGTGTGGTCAGTCTATGGATCAGTGAGTGGTCAGTCTCTGGAACAGCGAGTGGTCAGTCTCTGGAACAGCGAGTGGTCAGTCCATGGGACAGCACATGGTCAGTCTATGGAACAGCGAGTGGTCAATCTATGGATCAGTGAGTGGTCAGTCTATCGAACAGTGAGTGGTCAGTCTCTGGAACAGCGAGTGGTCAGTCCATGGGGCAGCACATGGTCAGTCTATGGAACAGCGTGTGGTCAGTCTATGGAACAGCGAGTGGTCAATCTATGGATCAGTGAGTGGTCAGTCTATCGAACAGTGAGTGGTCAGTCTCTGGAACAGTGAGTGGTCAGTCTATGGCACAGTGAGTGGTCAGTCTATCGAACAGTGAGTGGTCAATCTATGGATTATACCGAGTCATCAGTCTGTGGAACAGCGAGTGGTCAGCCCATGGAACAGCGAGTGCTCACTCTATGGAACAGCGAGTTGTCAATCTATGGTTCAGCGAGTGGTCAGTCTATGGAACAGCGAGTGGTCAATCTATGGTTCAGCGAGTGGTCAGTCTATGGAACAGCGAGTTGTCAGTCTCTGGAACTGCGAGTGGTCAGTCTATGGAACAGCGAGTGGTCAATCTATGGTTCAGCGAGTGGTCAGTCTATGGAACAGCGAGTTGTCAGTCTATGGAAGAGTGAGTGTTCCATCTATGAAACAAGGTTTTCATCAGTCTGTGGAGCAGTGAGTGGTCAGTCTATGGAACAGCATGTGCTCACTCTATGGAACAGCGAGTGGTCAATCTATGGGTCAGCAAGTGGTCAGTCTATGGAACATTGAGTGGTCAGTCTCTGGAACTGCGCGTGGTCAGTCTATGGAACAGCGAGTGGTCAATCTATGGAACAGTGAGTGCTCAGTCTATGGAACAGCAAGTGGTCAATCTATGGAACAGTGAGTGGTCAGTCTATGGAACAGCGAGTGGTCAATCTATGGAACAGTGAGTGGTCAGTCTGTGGAACAGCGAGTTATCAGTGCATGGAACAGTGAGTGGTCAGTCTGTGGAACAGCGAGTTATCAGTGCATGGAACAGCGAGTGGTCAATCTATGGAACAGACAGTGGTCAATCTGTGGAAATGCAAGTGGTCAGCCTGTGGAACAGTGATTGGTCTATCTGTGGAACAGCGATTGGTCAGTTTATGGAATAGCGAACGGTCAGTCAAAGGAACAGTCAGAGGTCAGTCTATGGGACAGCAAGTGGTCAGTCTATGGAACAGTGTGTGGTCAGTCTATGAAACAGTGAGTGATCAATCTCTGGAACAGCGAGTGGTCAGTCTATGGAACAACGAGTGGTCAATCTATGGATCAGCGAGTGGTCAGTCTATGGAACAGTGAGTGGTCAGTCTCTGGAACAGCGAGTGGTCAGTCTATTGCACAGTGAGTGGTCAGTCTATCAAACAGTGAATGGTCAATCTATGGATTATAGCGAGTCATCAGTCTGTGGAACAGTGAGTGGTCAGTCTCTGGAACAGCAAGTGGTCAGTCTATGGCACAGCGAGTGGTCAGTCTATCAAACAGTGAGTGGTCAATCTATGGATTATAGCGAGTCATCAGTCTGTGCAACAGTGAGTGGTCAGCCCATGGGACAGCAAGTGGTCAGTCTATTGAACAGCGAGTGGTCAGTCTATGGAATAGCGTGTGCACACTCTATGGAACAGTAAGAGGTCAATCTTTGGATCAGCGAGTGGTCAGTCTGTGGAACAGTGAGTGGTCAGTCTCTGGAACTGCGAGTGGTCAGTCTATGGAACAGCGAGTGGTCAATCTATGGAACAGCGAGTGGTCAGTCTATGGAACAGCAAGTGGTCAATCTGTGGAACAGTGAGTGGTCAGTCTCTGGAACTGCGAGTGGTCAATCTATGGATCAGCGAGTGGTCAGTCTATGGAATAGCAAGTGGTCAATCTGTGGAACAGTGAGTGGTCAGTCTCTGGAACAGCAAGTGGTCAGTCTATGGCACAGCGAGTGGTCAGTGTATCAAACAGTGAGTGGTCAATCTATGGATTATAGCGAGTCATCAGTCTGTGCAACAGCGAGTGGTCAGCCCATGGGACAGCAAGTGGTCAGTCTATTGAACAGCGAGTGGTCAGTCTATGGAACAGCGTGTGCTCACTCTATGGAACAGTAAGTGGTCAATCTTTGGATCAGCGAGTGGTCAGTCTGTGGAACAGTGAGTGGTCAGTCTCTGGAACTGCGAGTGGTCAGTCTATGGAACAGCGAGTGGTCAATCTATGGAACAGTGAGTGGTCAGTGTATGGAACAGCAAGTGGTCAATCTGTGGAACAGTGAGTGGTCAGTCTCTGGAACACTGAGTCGTCAGTCTATGGAACAGTGTGTGGTCAGTCTATGGAACAGCGAGTGGTCAATCTATGGATCAGTGAGTGGTCAGTCTATGGAAAAGTGGGTGGTCAGTCTCTGGAACAGCGAGTGGTCAGTCTATGGCACAGTGAGTGGTCAGTCTATCAAATAGTGAGTGGTCAATCTATGGATTATACCAAGTCATCAGTCTGCGGAACAGCGAGTGGTCAGCCCATGGAACAGCGAGTTGCCAATCTATTGTTCAGCGAGTGGTCAGTCTATGGAACAGCGAGTTGTCAGTCTCTGGAACTGTGAGTGGTCAGTCTATGGAACAGCGAGTGGTCAATCTATGGTTCAGCGAGTGGTCAGTCTATGGAACAGCGAGTTGTCAGTCTATGGAAGAGTGAGTGTTCCATCTATGAAACAAGGTTTTCGTCAGTCTGTGGAGCAGCGAGTGGTCAGTCTATGGAACAGCATGTGCTCACTCTATGGAACAGCGAGTGGTCAATCTATGGGTCAGCAAGTGGCCAGTCTATGGAACATTGAGTGGTCAGTCTCTGGAACTGCGCGTGGTCAGTCTATGGAACAGCGAGTGGTCAATCTATGGAACAGTGAGTGCTCAGTCTACGGAACAGCAAGTGCTCAATCTATGGAACAGTGAGTGGTCAGTCTATGGAACAGCGAGTGGTCAGTCTGTGGAACAGCGAGTTATCAGTGCATGGAACAGCGAGTGGTCAATCTATGGAACAGCCAGTGGTCAGTCTGTGGAACAGCAAGTGGTCAATCTATGGACCAGTGAGTGGTCAGTCTGTGGAACAGCAAGTGGTCAACCTATGGAACAGTGAGTGGTCAGTCTATGGAACAGCGAGTGGTCAATCTATGGAACAGCCAGTGGTCAGTCTGTGGAACAGCAAGTGGTCAGCCTGTGGAACAGTGAGTGGTCAGTCTGTGGAACAGCGAGTGGTCAGTCTATGGAACAGCAAGTGGTCAGTCTGTGGAGCAGCGACTGGTCAGTATATGGAGCATCAAGTGGTCAGTCTGTGGAGCAGCGACTGGTCAGTATATGGAACAGCAAGTGGTCAATCTATGGAACAGCTAGTGTTCAGTCTATGTAATAGTGAGTGGTCAATCTATGGAAGAACGAATCGTCAGTCTGTGGAGCAGCGAGTGGTCAGTCGATGCAACAGTGAGTGCTCACTCGATGGAACAGCGAGTGGTCAGTCTATAGAACAGCGAGTGGTCACTTCTATGGAACAGCGAGTGGTCAGTCTGTGGAGCAGTGAGTGGACAGTCTGTGGGACAGCGAGTGGTCAGCAATGGAATATCAAGTAGTCAATCTGTGGAACATCGAGTGGTCTATCTTTTGTACAGCGAGCGGTCAGTCTGTGGAACAGCGAGTGGTCAGTCTATGGAACATCGATTGGTCAATCTATGGAACAGCTAGAAGTTCATCTGTGGTACAGCGAGTGGTCAGTATATGGAACAGCGGGTGGTCAGTCTATCGAGCAGCAAGTGGTCAATCAATGGAAAAGTGAGTGGTCAGTCTATGGAACAGCAACTGGTCGATCTATGGAACAGCAAGTGGTCAGTCTGTGGTACAGCGATTGGTCAGTTTATGGAATAGCGAAAGGTCAGTCTAAGGAACATTGAGTGGTCAGTCCATGGGACAGCATCTGGTCAGTATATGGAACAGCGTGTGGTCTGTCTATGGAACAGTGAGTGGTCAAACAGTGCAACAATGAATCATCAGTCTATGGAGCAGCAAGTGATCAGTCTATGGAACAGCATGTGGTGAATCTATAGAACAGCGAGTGGTCAGTCTTTGGAAAATCGAGTGGTCAATCAATGGAACAGCGAGTGGTATGTCTATGGAACAGTGAGTGGTCAGTCTATTGGACAGCGAGTGATCAATCTATGGAACAGCGAGTGGTCAATCTATGGAACAGCGAGTGGTCAATGTATGGAACTTCGCGTGGTCAATCTATGGAACAGCGAGTGGTTAGTCTATAGAACATCAAGTGGTCAGTCTGAGGAACAGTGAGTGGTCAGTCAATGGAAGATCAAGTGGTCAATCTATGGAACAGCAAGTGGTCAGTCTATTCGACAGTGAGTGGTCAATCTATGGATCAGCGAGTGGTCAGTCTATGGAACAGTGAGTGGTCAGTCTCTGGAACAGTGAGTGGTCAGTCTATGGCACAGCGAGTGGTCAGTCTATCGAACAGTGAGTGGTCAATCTATGGTCAATCTGTGGAACAGTGAGTGGTCAGTCTCTGGAACTGCGAGTGGTCAGTCTATGGAACAGCGAGTGGTCAATCTATGGAACAGCGAGTGGTCAGTCTATGGAACAGCAAGTGGTCAATCGATGGAACAGTGAGTGTTCAGTCTATGGAACAGCGTGTGGTCAATCTGTGGAACAGTGAGTGGTCAGTCTGTGGAAGAGTGAGTTATTAGTCTATGGAACAGCGCATGGTCAATCTATGGAACAGCCAGTGGCCAGTCTGTGGAACAGCAAGTGGTCAGTCTGAGGAACAGTGAGTGGTCAGTCTATGGAACAGTGAGTGGTCAATCTATGGAACAGCAAGTGGTCAGTCTGTGGTACAGCGATTGGTCAGTTTTTGGAATAGTGAACGGTCAGTCTAAGGAACAGCGAGTGGTCAGTCCATGGGACAGCATCTGGTCAGTCTATGGAACAGCGTGTGGTCTGTCTATGGAACAGCGAGTGGTCAGTCTATGGAACAGCAAGTGGTCAATCTATCGAACAGCGAATGATCAGTCTATGGAACAGTGAGTGGTCAATCAGTGCAACAATGAATCGTCAGTCTGTGGAGCAGCAAGAGGTCAGTCTATGGAACAGCATGTGGTGAATCTATTGAACAGCAAGTGGTCTGTCTATGGAAAATCGAGTGGTCAATCAATGGAACAGCGAGTGGTATGTCTATGGAACAGTGAGTGGTCAGTCTATTGGACAGCGAGTGGTCAATCTATGGAACAGCGAGTGGTCAATCTATGGAACAGTGAGTGGTCAGTCTATGTAACATCGAGTGGTCAATGTATGGAACTTCGCGTGGTCAATCTATGGAACAGTGAGTGGTTAGTCTATAGAACATCAAGTGGTCAGTCTGAGGAACAGTGAGTGGTCAGTCAATGGAAGATCGAGTGGTCAATCTATGGAACAGCAAGTGGTCAGTCTATGGAACAGCAAGTGGTCAGACTGTGGAACAGGGCGAGGTCAGTATAAGGAACAGTGCATAGTCAGTCTGTGGAACAGCGAGTGCTCAATCTATGGAACAGCGATTGGTCAGTTTATGGAATAGTCAACGGTCAGCCTAAGGAACAGCAAGTGGTCAGTATATGGGACAGCGAGTGGTCAGTCTATGGAACAGCGAGTGGACCGTCTGTGGAACAGCGAGTGGTCAATCTATGGAACAGTGTGTGGTCAGTCCATGGAACAGTGAGTGGTCAGTCTACAGAAACTTCATTGGTCAGTCTGTGGAAAAGTGAGTGGTCAGTCCATGGAACAGTGAGTGGTCAATCTATGGAACAGTGAGTGGTCAGTCTATGGAACAATGAATCGTGAGTCTATGGAGCAGCGAGTGGTCAGTCTGTGGAACAGCGAGTGGTCAGTCTATGGAACAGCGAGTGGTAAATCTATGGAACAGCGAGTGGTCAGTCTATGGAATAGTGAGTGTTTGTTCAGTTTATTGAACAGCGAGTGGTCAGTCTATGGAACAGCGAGTGGTCAGTCTATGGTACAGCGAGTGATCAGTCTATGGAACATTGAGTGGTCAATCTATGGATTATACCAAGTCATCAGTCTGCGGAACAGCGAGTGGTCAGCCCATGGAACAGCGAGTTGCCAATCTATTGTTCAGCGAGTGGTCAGTCTATGGAACAGCGAGTTGTCAGTCTCTGGAACTGTGAGTGGTCAGTCTATGGAACAGCGAGTGGTCAATCTATGGTTCAGCGAGTGGTCAGTCTATGGAACAGCGAGTTGTCAGTCTATGGAAGAGTGAGTGTTCCATCTATGAAACAAGGTTTTCGTCAGTCTGTGGAGCAGCGAGTGGTCAGTCTATGGAACAGCATGTGCTCACTCTATGGAACAGCGAGTGGTCAATCTATGGGTCAGCAAGTGGCCAGTCTATGGAACATTGAGTGGTCAGTCTCTGGAACTGCGCGTGGTCAGTCTATGGAACAGCGAGTGGTCAATCTATGGAACAGTGAGTGCTCAGTCTACGGAACAGCAAGTGCTCAATCTATGGAACAGTGAGTGGTCAGTCTATGGAACAGCGAGTGGTCAGTCTGTGGAACAGCGAGTTATCAGTGCATGGAACAGCGAGTGGTCAATCTATGGAACAGCCAGTGGTCAGTCTGTGGAACAGCAAGTGGTCAATCTATGGACCAGTGAGTGGTCAGTCTGTGGAACAGCAAGTGGTCAACCTATGGAACAGTGAGTGGTCAGTCTATGGAACAGCAAGTGGCCAGTCTGAGGAACAGTGAGTGGTCAGTCAATGGAAGATCGAGTGGTCAATCTATGGAACAGCAAGTGGTCAGTCTATGGAACAGCAAGTGGTCAGACTGTGGAACAGGGCGAGGTCAGTATAAGGAACAGTGCATAGTCAGTCTGTGGAACAGCGAGTGCTCAATCTATGGAACAGCGATTGGTCAGTTTATGGAATAGTCAACGGTCAGCCTAAGGAACAGCAAGTGGTCAGTATATGGGACAGCGAGTGGTCAGTCTATGGAACAGCGAGTGGACCGTCTGTGGAACAGCGAGTGGTCAATCTATGGAACAGTGTGTGGTCAGTCCATGGAACAGTGAGTGGTCAGTCTACAGAAACTTCATTGGTCAGTCTGTGGAAAAGTGAGTGGTCAGTCCATGGAACAGTGAGTGGTCAATCTATGGAACAGTGAGTGGTCAGTCTATGGAACAATGAATCGTGAGTCTATGGAGCAGCGAGTGGTCAGTCTGTGGAACAGCGAGTGGTCAGTCTATGGAACAGCGAGTGGTAAATCTATGGAACAGCGAGTGGTCAGTCTATGGAATAGTGAGTGTTTGTTCAGTTTATTGAACAGCGAGTGGTCAGTCTATGGAACAGCGAGTGGTCAGTCTATGGTACAGCGAGTGATCAGTCTATGGAACAGTGAGTGGTCAATGTATATAACAGGGAATGGTCAACATATGGGACAATGAGTGGTCAGTTTATAGAATAGTGAAAGGTCAATCTATGGAACAGTGAGTGGTCAGTCTCTGGAACAGCGAGTGGTCAGTCTATGGCACAGTGAGTGGACAGTCTATCGAACAGTGAGTGGTCAATCTATGGATTATACCAAGTCATCAGTCTGCGGAACAGCGAGTGGTCAGCCCATGGAACAGCGAGTTGCCAATCTATTGTTCAGCGAGTGGTCAGTCTATGGAACAGCGAGTTGTCAGTCTCTGGAACTGTGAGTGGTCAGTCTATGGAACAGCGAGTGGTCAATCTATGGTTCAGCGAGTGGTCAGTCTATGGAACAGCGAGTTGTCAGTCTATGGAAGAGTGAGTGTTCCATCTATGAAACAAGGTTTTCGTCAGTCTGTGGAGCAGCGAGTGGTCAGTCTATGGAACAGCATGTGCTCACTCTATGGAACAGCGAGTGGTCAATCTATGGGTCAGCAAGTGGCCAGTCTATGGAACATTGAGTGGTCAGTCTCTGGAACTGCGCGTGGTCAGTCTATGGAACAGCGAGTGGTCAATCTATGGAACAGTGAGTGCTCAGTCTACGGAACAGCAAGTGCTCAATCTATGGAACAGTGAGTGGTCAGTCTATGGAACAGCGAGTGGTCAGTCTGTGGAACAGCGAGTTATCAGTGCATGGAACAGCGAGTGGTCAATCTATGGAACAGCCAGTGGTCAGTCTGTGGAACAGCAAGTGGTCAGCCTGTGGAACAATGAGTGGTCAGTCTGTGGAACAGCGAGTGGTCAGTCTATGGAACAGCAAGTGGTCAGTCTGTGGAGCAGCGACTGGTCAGTATATGGAGCATCAAGTGGTCAGTCTGTGGAGCAGCGACTGGTCAGTATATGGAACAGCAAGTGGTCAATCTATGGAACAGCTAGTGTTCAGTCTATGTAATAGTGAGTGGTCAATCTATGGAAGAACGAATCGTCAGTCTGTGGAGCAGCGAGTGGTCAGTCGATGCAACAGTGAGTGCTCACTCGATGGAACAGCGAGTGGTCAGTCTATAGAACAGCGAGTGGTCACTTCTATGGAACAGCGAGTGGTCAGTCTGTGGAGCAGTGAGTGGACAGTCTGTGGGACAGCGAGTGGTCAGCAATGGAATATCAAGTACTCAATCTGTGGAACATCGAGTGGTCTATCTTTTGTACAGCGAGCGGTCAGTCTGTGGAACAGCGAGTGGTCAGTCTATGGAACATCGATTGGTCAATCTATGGAACAGCTAGAAGTTCATCTGTGGTACAGCGAGTGGTCAGTATATGGAACAGCGGGTGGTCAGTCTATCGAGCAGCAAGTGGTCAATCAATGGAAAAGTGAGTGGTCAGTCTATGGAACAGCAACTGGTCGATCTATGGAACAGCAAGTGGTCAGTCTGTGGTACAGCGATTGGTCAGTTTATGGAACAGCGAGTGGTCAATCTATGGAACAGCCAGTGGTCAGTCTGTGGAACAGCAAGTGGTCAGCCTGTGGAACAGTGAGTGGTCAGTCTGTGGAACAGCGAGTGGTCAGTCTATGGAACAGCAAGTGGTCAGTCTGTGGAGCAGCGACTGGTCAGTATATGGAGCATCAAGTGGTCAGTCTGTGGAGCAGCGACTGGTCAGTATATGGAACAGCAAGTGGTCAATCTATGGAACAGCTAGTGTTCAGTCTATGTAATAGTGAGTGGTCAATCTATGGAAGAACGAATCGTCAGTCTGTGGAACAGCGAGTGGTCAGTCTATGGAACATCGATTGGTCAATCTATGGAACAGCTAGAAGTTCATCTGTGGTACAGCGAGTGGTCAGTATATGGAACAGCGGGTGGTCAGTCTATCGAGCAGCAAGTGGTCAATCAATGGAAAAGTGAGTGGTCAGTCTATGGAACAGCAACTGGTCGATCTATGGAACAGCAAGTGGTCAGTCTGTGGTACAGCGATTGGTCAGTTTATGGAATAGCGAAAGGTCAGTCTAAGGAACATTGAGTGGTCAGTCCATGGGACAGCATCTGGTCAGTATATGGAACAGCGTGTGGTCTGTCTATGGAACAGTGAGTGGTCAAACAGTGCAACAATGAATCATCAGTCTATGGAGCAGCAAGTGATCAGTCTATGGAACAGCATGTGGTGAATCTATAGAACAGCGAGTGGTCAGTCTTTGGAAAATCGAGTGGTCAATCAATGGAACAGCGAGTGGTATGTCTATGGAACAGTGAGTGGTCAGTCTATTGGACAGCGAGTGATCAATCTATGGAACAGCGAGTGGTCAATCTATGGAACAGCGAGTGGTCAATGTATGGAACTTCGCGTGGTCAATCTATGGAACAGCGAGTGGTTAGTCTATAGAACATCAAGTGGTCAGTCTGAGGAACAGTGAGTGGTCAGTCAATGGAAGATCAAGTGGTCAATCTATGGAACAGCAAGTGGTCAGTCTATTCGACAGTGAGTGGTCAATCTATGGATCAGCGAGTGGTCAGTCTATGGAACAGTGAGTGGTCAGTCTCTGGAACAGTGAGTGGTCAGTCTATGGCACAGCGAGTGGTCAGTCTATCGAACAGTGAGTGGTCAATCTATGGTCAATCTGTGGAACAGTGAGTGGTCAGTCTCTGGAACTGCGAGTGGTCAGTCTATGGAACAGCGAGTGGTCAATCTATGGAACAGCGAGTGGTCAGTCTATGGAACAGCAAGTGGTCAATCGATGGAACAGTGAGTGTTCAGTCTATGGAACAGCGTGTGGTCAATCTGTGGAACAGTGAGTGGTTAGTCTGTGGAAGAGTGAGTTATTAGTCTATGGAACAGCGCATGGTCAATCTATGGAACAGCCAGTGGCCAGTCTGTGGAACAGCAAGTGGTCAGTCTGAGGAACAGTGAGTGGTCAGTCTATGGAACAGTGAGTGGTCAATCTATGGACCAGCAAGTGGTCAGTCTGTGGTACAGCGATTGGTCAGTTTTTGGAATAGTGAACGGTCAGTCTAAGGAACAGCGAGTGGTCAGTCCATGGGACAGCATCTGGTCAGTCTATGGAACAGCGTGTGGTCTGTCTATGGAACAGCGAGTGGTCAGTCTATGGAACAGCAAGTGGTCAATCTATCGAACAGCGAATGATCAGTCTATGGAACAGTGAGTGGTCAATCAGTGCAACAATGAATCGTCAGTCTGTGGAGCAGCAAGAGGTCAGTCTATGGAACAGCATGTGGTGAATCTATTGAACAGCAAGTGGTCTGTCTATGGAAAATCGAGTGGTCAATCAATGGAACAGCGAGTGGTATGTCTATGGAACAGTGAGTGGTCAGTCTATTGGACAGCGAGTGGTCAATCTATGGAACAGCGAGTGGTCAATCTATGGAACAGTGAGTGGTCAGTCTATGTAACATCGAGTGGTCAATGTATGGAACTTCGCGTGGTCAATCTATGGAACAGTGAGTGGTTAGTCTATAGAACATCAAGTGGTCAGTCTGAGGAACAGTGAGTGGTCAGTCAATGGAAGATCGAGTGGTCAATCTATGGAACAGCAAGTGGTCAGTCTATGGAACAGCAAGTGGTCAGACTGTGGAACAGGGCGAGGTCAGTATAAGGAACAGTGCATAGTCAGTCTGTGGAACAGCGAGTGCTCAATCTATGGAACAGCGATTGGTCAGTTTATGGAATAGTCAACGGTCAGCCTAAGGAACAGCAAGTGGTCAGTATATGGGACAGCGAGTGGTCAGTCTATGGAACAGCGAGTGGACCGTCTGTGGAACAGCGAGTGGTCAATCTATGGAACAGTGTGTGGTCAGTCCATGGAACAGTGAGTGGTCAGTCTACAGAAACTTCATTGGTCAGTCTGTGGAAAAGTGAGTGGTCAGTCCATGGAACAGTGAGTGGTCAATCTATGGAACAGTGAGTGGTCAGTCTATGGAACAATGAATCGTGAGTCTATGGAGCAGCGAGTGGTCAGTCTGTGGAACAGCGAGTGGTCAGTCTATGGAACAGCGAGTGGTAAATCTATGGAACAGCGAGTGGTCAGTCTATGGAATAGTGAGTGTTTGTTCAGTTTATTGAACAGCGAGTGGTCAGTCTATGGAACAGCGAGTGGTCAGTCTATGGTACAGCGAGTGATCAGTCTATGGAACAGTGAGTGGTCAATGTATATAACAGGGAATGGTCAAAATATGGGACAATGAGTGGTCAGTTTATAGAATAGTGAAAGGTCAATCTATGGAACAGTGAGTGGTCAATCTATGGAACAGAGAGTGGTCAGTCTATGGAACAGTACGTGGTCAGTCTATGGACCAGCGAGTGGTCAGTCCATTGAATAGTGAGTTGTCAATATATGGAAAAGCGAGTGGTCAATCTATGGCACAGCGTGTGGTCAATCTATGGAACAGTGAGTCGTCAGTCTACACAACATTCAGTGGTCAGTCAGTGGAACAGTGAGTGGTCAGTCTATGGAACAGTCAGTGGTCAGTCCATGGAACAGTGAGTGGTCAATCTATGGAACAGCGAGTGGTCAGTCTGTGGAACAGTGATTGGTCAGTCTATGGAACAGTGAGTGGTCAATTTATAGAACAGCGAGTGGTCATCTATGGAACAGTGAGTGGTAAGTCTGTGGAACAGCGAGACGTTAGTTTATGGCACAGCGTGTGGTCAATCTATGGAACAGTGAATCGTCAGTCTGTAGAACATTCAGTGGTCAGTCAGTGGAACAGTGAGTGGTCAGTCTATGGAACAGTGAGTGGTCAGTCCATGGAACAGTGAGTGGTCAGTATATGGAACAGCGAGTGATTTGTCTATGGAACAGCGAGTGGTCCGTCTGTGGAACAGCGAGTGGTCAATCTATGGAACAGTGTGTGGTCAGTCCATGGAACAGTGAGTGGTCAGTCTACAGAAAATTCAGTGGTCAGTCTGTGGAAAAGTGAGTGGTCAGTCCATGGAACAGTGAGTGGTCAATCTATGGAACAACGAGTGGTCATTCTGTGGAACAGCGAGTTGTCAGTCTATGGAACAGTGAGTGGTCAATCTATGGAACAATGAGTGGTCAGTCTATGGAACAATGAATCGTCAGTCTATGGAGCAGCGAGTGGTCAGTCTGTGGAACAGCGAGTGGTCAGTCTATGGAACAGCGAGTGGTCTATCTGTGGAACAGCGAGTGGTCAGTCTATGGAACAGTGAGTGTTTGTTCAGTGTATTGAACAGCGAGTGGTCAGTCTATGGAAAAGCGAGTGGTCAGTCTATGGAACAGCGAGTGATCAGTCTATGGAACAGTGAGTGGCCAATGTATATAACAGCGAATGGTCAACATATGGAACAATGAATGTTCAGTTTATAGAATAGTGAAAGGTCAATCTATGGAACAGTGAGTGGTCAATCTATGGAACAGAGAGTGGTCAGTCTATGGAACAGTAAGTGTTCAGTCTATGGACCAGTGAGTGGTCAGTCCATTGAATAGTGAGTGGTCAATATATGGAACAGCGAGTGGTCAGTCTATCGAACAGTGAGTGGTCAATCTATGGTCAATCTGTGGAACAGTGAGTGGTCAGTCTCTGGAACTGCGAGTGGTCAGTCTATGGAACAGCGAGTGGTCAATCTATGGAACAGCGAGTGGTCAGTCTATGGAACAGCAAGTGGTCAATCTATGGAACAGTGAGTGTTCAGTCTATGGAACAGCGAGTGGTCAATCTGTGGAACAGTGAGTGGTCAGTCTGTGGAAGAGTGAGTTATTAGTCTATGGAACAGCGCATGGTCAATCTATGGAACAGCCAGTGGCCAGTCTGTGGAACAGCAAGTGGTCAGTCTGAGGAACAGTGAGTGGTCAGTCTATGGAACAGCGAGTGGTCAATCTATGGAACAGCAAGTGGTCAGTCTGTGGTACAGCGATTGGTCAGTTTATGGAATAGCGAACGGTCAGTCTAAGGAACAGCGAGTGGTCAGTCCATGGGACAGAATCTGGTCAGTCTATGGAACAGCGTGTGGTCTGTCTATGGAACAGCGAGTGGTCAGTCGATGGAACAGCAAGTGGTCAATCTATCGAACAACGAATGATCAGTCTATGGAACAGTGAGTGGTCAATCAGTGCAACAATGAATCGTCAGTCTGTGGAGCAGCAAGAGGTCAGTCTATGGAACAGCATGTGGTGAATCTATAGAACAGCAAGTGGTCTGTCTATGGAAAATCGAGTGGTCAATCAATGGAACAGCGAGTGGTATGTCTATGGAACAGTGAGTGGTCAGTCTATTGGACAGCGAGTGGTCAATCTATGGAACAGCGAGTGGTCAATCTATGGAACAGTGAGTGGTCAGTCTATGTAACATCGAGTGGTCAATGTATGGAACTTCGCGTGGTCAATCTATGGAACAGTGAGTGGTTAGTCTATAGAACATCAAGTGGTCAGTCTGAGGAACAGTGAGTGGTCAGTCAATGGAAGATCGAGTGGTCAATCTATGGAACAGCAAGTGGTCAGTCTATGGAACAGCAAGTGGTCAGACTGTGGAACAGGGCGAGGTCAGTATAAGGAACAGTGCATAGTCAGTCTGTGGAACAGCGAGTGCTCAATCTATGGAACAGCGATTGGTCAGTTTATGGAATAGTCAACGGTCAGCCTAAGGAACAGCAAGTGGTCAGTATATGGGACAGCGAGTGGTCAGTCTATGGAACAGCGAGTGGACCGTCTGTGGAACAGTGAGTGGTCAATCTATGGATCAGTGTGTGGTCAGTCCATGGAACAGTGAATGGTCAGCCTACAGAAACTTCAGTGGTCAGTCTGTGGAAAAGTGAGTGGTCAGTCCATGGAACAGTGAGTGGTCAATCTATGGAACAGCGAGTTGTCAGTCTATGGAACAGTGAGTGGTCAATCTATGGAACAGTGAGTGGTCAGTCTATGGAACAATGAATCGTGAGTCTATGGAGCAGCGAGTGGTCAGTCTGTGGAACAGCGAGTGGTCAGTCTATGGAACAGCGAGTGGTAAATCTATGGAACAGCGAGTGGTCAGTCTATGGAATAGTGAGTGTTTGTTCAGTTTATTGAACAGCGAGTGGTCAGTCTATGGAACAGCGAGTGGTCAGTCTATGGTACAGCGAGTGATCAGTCGATGGAACAGTGAGTGGTCAATGTATATAACAGCGAATGGTCAACATATGGAACAATGAGTGGTCAGTTTATAGAATAGTGAAAGGTCAATCTATGGAACAGTGAGTGGTCAATCTATGGAACAGAGAGTGGTCAGTCTATGGAACAGTACGTGGTCAGTCTATGGACCAGTGAGTGGTCAGTCCATTGAATAGTGAGTGGTCAATATATGGCACAGCGTGTGGTCAATCTATGGAGCAGTGAGTTGTCAATATATAGAACAGCGAGTGGTCATCTATGGAACAGTGAGTGGTCAGTCTGTGGAACAGCGAGACGTCAGTTTATGGCACAGCGTGTGGTCAATCTATGGAACAGTGAATCGTCAGTCTGTAGAACATTCAGTGGTCAGTCAGTGGAACAGTGAGTGGTCAGTCTATGGAACAGTGAGTGGTGAGTCCATGGAACAGTGAGTGGTCAGTATATGGAACAGTGGGTGGTCAGTCTATGGAACAGCAAGTGGTCAGTCTATGGGACAGCGAGTGATTTGTCTATGGAACAGCGAGTGGTCAATCTATGGAACAGTGTGTGGTCAGTCCATGGAACAGTGAGTGGTCAGTCTACAGAAAATTCAGTGGTCAGTCTGTGGAAAAGTGAGTGGTCAGTCCATGGAACAGTGAGTGGTCAATCTATGGAACAACGAGTGGTCAGTCTATGGAACAATGAATCATCAGTCTATGGAGCAGCGAGTGGTCAGTCTGTGGAACAGCGAGTGGTCAGTCTATGGAACAGCGAGTGGTCTATCTGTGGAACAGCGAGTGGTCAGTCTATGGAACAGTGAGTGTTTGTTCAGTGTATTGAACAGCGAGTGGTCAGTCTATGGAAAAGCGAGTGGTCAGTCTATGGAACAGCGAGTGATCAGTCTATGGAACAGTGAGTGGTCAATGTATATAACAGCGAATGGTCAACATATGGAACAATGAGTGTTCAGTTTATAGAATAGTGAAAGGTCAATCTATGGAACAGTGAGTGGTCAATCTATGGAACAGAGAGTGGTCAGTCTATGGAACAGTAAGTGGTCAGTCTATGGACCAGTGAGTGGTCAGTCCATTGAATAGTGAGTGGTCAATATATGGAACAGCGAGTGGTCAGTCTGTGGAACAGTGATTGGTCAGTCTATGTAACAGTGAGTGGTCAATCTACGGAACAGCGAGTGGTCATCTATGGAACAGTGAGTGGTCAGTCTGTGGAACAGTGAGAGGTCAGTCTATGGCACAGCGTGTGGTCAATCTATGGAACAGTGAATCGTCAGTCTATAGGGCATTCAGTGGTCAGTCAGTGGAACAGTGAGTGGTCAGTCTATTGAACAGTGAGTGGTCAGTCCATGGAACAGTGAGTGGTCAGTATATGGAACAGTAGGTGGTCAGTCTATGGAACAGCAAGTGGTCATTCTATGGAACAGTGAGTAGTCAATCTATGGAACAGCCAGTGGTCAGTCTGTAGAACAGCAAGCGGTCAGTCCATGGAACAGTGAGTGTGCAGTCTGTGGAACAGCAAATGGTCAGTCTATGGTTCAGCGAGTGGTCAGTCTATCAAACAGTGAGTGGTCAATCTATGGATTATAGTGAGTCATCAGTCTGTCTATGGAACAGTGAGTGGTCAACCTATGGAACTTCGAGTGGTCAATCTATGGAACATCGAGTGGTCTATCTATTGTACAGCGAGTGGTCAGTCTGTGGTACAGCGAATGGTCAGTCTATGGAACAGCAAGTGGTCAGTATATGGAACAGCGGGTGGTCAGTCTATGGAACAGCAAGTGGTCATTCTACTGAACAGTGAGTAGTCAATCTATGGAACATCCAGTGGTCAGTCTGTAGAACAGCAAGTGGTCAGTCCATGGAACAGTGAGTGAGCAGTCTGTGGAACAGCAAGTGGACAGTCTATGGTACAGCAAGTGTTCAGTCTATCGAACAGTGAGTGGTCAATCTATGGATTATAGCGAGTCATCAGTCTGTGGAACAGCAAGTGGTCAGCCCGTGGGACAGCATGTGGTCAGTTTATGGAACAGTGTGTGGTCAATCTATGGAACAGTGAGTGGTCAGTCTATGGCACAGTGAGAGGTCAATGTGTGGTACAGCGTGTTGTCAGTCTGTGAAGCAGTGAGTGGTCAGTCTATGGAACAGTGCGTGATCAGTCTATGGAACAGTGAGTGGTCAATCTATGGAACAATGAATCGTCAGTCTGTGGAGCAGCGAGTGGTCAGTTTATGGAACAGCATGTGGTGAATTTATAGAACAGCGAGAGGTCGGTCTATGGATAAGCGAGTGGTATGTCTATGGAACAGTGAGTAGTCAGTCTATTGGACAGCGAGTGGTCAATCTATGGAACAGCGAGTGGTCAATCTATGGAACAGCGAGTGATCAGTCTATGGAACAGTGAGTGGTCAATCTATGGAACAATGAATCGTCAGTCTGTGGAGCAGTGAGTGGTCAGTCTATGGAACAGTATGTGGTGAATCTATAGAACAGCGAGTGGTTGGTCTATGGATAAGTGAGTGGTATGTCTATGGAACAGTGAGTGGTCAGTCTATTGGACAGCGAGTGGTCAATCTATGGAACAGCGAGTGGTCAATCTATGGAACAGCGAGTGGTCAGTCTATGTAACATCGAGTGGTCAATCTATGGAACTTCGCCTGGTCAATCTATTGAACAGCAAGTGGTTAGTCTATCGAACATCAAGTGGTCAGTCTGTGGAACAGCGTGTGGTCAGTAAATGGAATATCGAGTGGTCAATCTATGGAACATCGAGTGGTCTATCTATTGTACAGTGAGTGGTCAGTCTGTGGAACAGTGAGTGGTCAGTATATGGAACAGTGGGTGGTCAGTCTATGGAACAGCATGTGGTCAGTCTGCGGAACAGCATGTGGTCAGTCTATTGAACAGCGAGTGATCAGTCTATGGAGCAACGAGTGGTCAGTGTATGGAACAGCGAGTGGTCAGTCTATCGAGCAGCGACTGGTCAGTCTATGGAACAGTGAGTGGTCAGTCTGTGGAACAGCAAGTGGTCAGTCTATGGAACAGCGAGTGATCAGTCGATGGAGCAGCGAGTGTTCAGTCTATGGAACAGCGAGTGGTCAGTGTATGGAATAGGGAGTGTTTGTTCAGCGTATTGAACAGCGAGTGGTCAGTCTATGGAACAGTGAGTGATCAGTCTATGGAACAGCGAGTGGTCAGTCTATGGAACAGTGAGTGGTCAATCTATGGAACAATGAATCGTCAGTCTGTGGAGCAGCGAGTGGTCAGTCTATGGAACGGTCTACAGAACGCTTGGTTTGGGTATAAAACAATGCTTTAATCAACTGTTTCAAAACCATGAGATTTCTAGTTACATCACTAGTTCCTGGTTACAGAAACATCCTGAGCAAGCTGGGCCCACGCCCGAGTATTTATACTGCTTGGACGGCACCAACAGCTGACTGCCCAGTGTTACTTCATGAGTCATGATAAGATTCATGACAGTCAGCCTATGGGAAAGTGAGTGATCAATCTATAGAACAGGTTGTGGTCAATCTATGGAACTGTCAGTGGTCAGTCTATGGAACAGCGAGTGATCAATCTATGGAACAGTGAGTGGTCAATGTATATAACAGCGAATGGTCAACATATGGAACAATGAGTGGTCAGTTTATAGAACAGTGAAAGGTCAATCTACGGAACAGAGAGTGGTCAATCTATGGAACAAAGGGTGGTCAGTCTATGGAACAGTAAGTGGTCAGTCTATGGACCAGTGAGTGGTCAGTCCATTGAATAGTGAGTGGTCAATATATGGCACAGCGTGTGGTCAATCTATGGAACAGTGAGTCGTCAGTCTATACAACATTCAGTGGTCAGTCAGTGGAACAGTGAGTGGTCAATCTATGGAACAGTGAGTGGTCAGTCTGTGGAACAGTGATTGGTCAGTCTATGGAACAGTGAGTGGTCAATCTATAGAACAGCGAGTGGTCATCTATGGAGCAGTGAGTGGTCAGTCTGTGGAACAGCGAGACGTCAATTTATGGCACAGCGTGTGGTCAATGTATGGAACAGTGAATCGTCAGTCTGTAGAACATTCAGTGGTCAGTCAGTGGAACAGTGAGTGGTCAGTCTATGGAACAGTGAGTGGTCAGTCCATGGAACAGTGAGTGGTCAGTATATGGAACAGTGGGTGGTCAGTCTATGGAACAGCAAGTGGTCAGTCTATGGGACAGCGAGTGATTTGTCTATGGAACAGCGAGTGGTCCGTCTGTGGAACAGCGAGTGGTCAATCTATGGAACAGTGTGTGGTCAGTCCATGGAACAGTGAGTGGTCAGTCTACAGAAAATTCAGTGGTCAGTCTGTGGAAAAGTGAGTGGTCAGTCCATGGAACAGTGAGTGGTCAATCTATGGAACAACGAGTGGTCATTCTGTGGAACAGCGAGTTGTCAGTCTATGGAACAGTGAGTGGTCAATCTATGGAACAATGAGTGGTCAGTCTATGAAACAATGAATCGTCAGTCTATGGAGCAGCGAGTGGTCAGTCTGTGGAACAGCGAGTGGTCAGTCTATGGAACAGCGAGTGGTCTATCTGTGGAACAGCGGGTGGTCAGTCTATGGAACAGTGAGTGTTTGTTCAGTGTATTGAAGAGCGAGTGGTCAGTCTATGGAACAGTGAGTGATCAGTCTATGGAACAGCGAGTGGTCAGTCTATGGAACAGTGAGTGGTCAATCTATGGAACAATGAATCGTCAGTCTGTGGAGCAGCGAGTGGTCAGTCTATGGAACAGTCTACAGAACGCTTCGTTTGGGTATAAAACAATGCTTTAATCAACTGTTTCAAAACCATGAGATTTCTAGTTACATCACTAGTTCCTGGTTACAGAAACATCCTGAGCAAGCTGGGCCCACGCCCGAGTATTTATACTGCTTGGACGGCACCAACAGCTGACTGCCCAGTGTTACTTCATGAGTCATGATAAGATTCATGACAGTCAGCCTATGGGAAAGTGAGTGATCAATCTATAGAACAGGTTGTGGTCAATCTATGGAACTGTCAGTGGTCAGTCTATGGAACAGCGAGTGATCAATCTATGGAACAGTGAGTGGTCAATGTACATAATAGCGAATGGTCAACATATGGAACAATGAGTGGTCAGTTTATAGAACAGTGCAAGGTCAATCTATGGAACAGAGAGTGGTCAATCTATGGAACAAAGGGTGGTCAGTCTATGGAACAGTAAGTGGTCAGTCTATGGACCAGTGAGTGGTCAGTCCATTGAATAGTGAGTGGTCAATATATGGAACAGCGAGTGATCAACCTATGGCACAGCGTGTGGTCAATCTATGGAACAGTGAGTCGTCAGTCTATACAACATTCAGTGGTCAGTCAGTGGAACAGTGAGTGGCCAGTCTATGGAAAATGAGTGGTCAGTCTATGGAACAGTGAGTGGTCAGTCTGTGGAACAGTGATTGGTCAGTCTATGAAACAGTGAGTGGTCAATCTATGGAACAGTGAATCGTCAGTCTATAGAACATTCAGTGGTCAGTCTGTGGAACAGCGAGTGGTCAGTCAATGGAACAGCATGTGATGAATCTATAGAACAGCGAGTGATCTGTCTATGTTAAAGTGAGTGGTCAATCAATGGAACAGCAAGTGGTATGTCTATGGAACAGTGAGTGGTCATTCTATTGGACAGCGAGTGTTCAATCTATGGAACAGTGAGTGGTCAGTCTATGTAACAGCGGGTGGTCAGTCTATGGAACAGCAAGTGTTCAATCTATTAAACAGTGACTGGTCAATCTATGGAACAGCCAGTGGTCACTCTGTAGAGCAGCAAGTGGTCAGTCTATTGAACAGCGAGTGGTCAGTCTGTGGAACAGCAAATGGTCAATCTATGGAAAAGCGAGTGATCAAACTATGGGACAGTGAGTGGTCAATCTATGGAACAATGAATCGTCAGTCTGTGGAACAGCAAGTGGTTAGTCTATGGAACAACGAGTGATCAGTCTATGGAACAGCGAGTGGTCAGTGTATGGAATAGGGAGTGTTCGGTCAATGTATTGAGCAGCGAGTGGTCAGTCTATGGAACAGCGAGTGATCAGTCTATGGAGCAGCGAGAGGTCAGTCTATGGAAGAGAGAGTGGTCAGTGTATGGAATAGGGAGTGTTTGGTCAGCGTATTGAACAGCGAGTGGTCAGTCTATGGAACAGCGAGTGGTCAGTCTATGGAACAGCAAGTGATCAGTCTATGGAACAGTGAGTGGTCAATCTATGGAACAATGAATCTTCAGTCTGTGGAGCAGCGAGTGGTCAGTCTATGGAACAGCCTACAGAACGCTTGGTTTGGGTATAAAACAATGCTTTAATCAACTGTTTCAAAACAATGAGATTTCTAGTTACGTCACTAGTTCCTGGTTAAAGGGTGTGGTCAACCTATGGAACTGTCAGTGGTCAGTCTATGGAACACCGAGTGGTCAGACTATGGAACAGAAAGTGGTCAATGTATATAACAGCGAATGGTCAATCTATGGAACAATGAGTGGTCAGTTTATAGAACAGTGAAAGGTCAATCTATGGAACAAAGAGTGGTTAATCTATGGAACAGAGAGTGGTCAGTCTATGGAACAGTAAGCGGTCAGTCCATGCACCAGTGAGTGGTCAGTCCATGGAATAGTGAGTGGTCAATATATGGAACAGCGAGTGGTCAGTTTACAGAATAGTAAGTGGTCAATCGATAGAACTGCAAGAGGTAAATCTATAGAACAGTGAGTGATCAATCTATGGAACAGTGAGTGGTCAGTCGGTGGAACAGAGATTGGTCAGTCTTTCGAACAGCAAGTGGTCAATCTATGGAACAACAAGTGGTCAGTCTATGGCACAGCGTGTGGTCAATCTATGGAACAGTGCATGGTCAGTCCATGGAACAGTGAGTGGTCAATCCATGGAACAGCAAGTGGTCAATCTATGGAAGAACGAGTCATCAGTCTGTGGAGCAGCGAGTTGTCAGTCTATGGAACAGTGAGTGCTCACGCTATGGAACAGCGAGTGGTCAGTCTATGGAACAGCGAGTGGTCACTCTATGGAACAGCGAGTGGTCAGTCTGTGGAGCAGTGAGTGGACAGTCTGGGACAGCGAGTGGTCAGTCAATGGAATATCAAGTGGTCAACCTATGGAACATCGAGTGGTCTATCTTTTGTACAGTGAGCGGTCAGTCTGTGAAACAGCGAGTGGTCAGTCTATGGAACATCGATTGGTCAATCTATGGAACAGCTAGTAGTTCATCTATGGACCAGCGAGTGGTCAGTATATGGAACAGCGGGTGGTCAGTCTATGGAACAGCAAGTGGTCAATCAATGGAACAGTGAGTGGTCAGTCTATGGAACAGCCAGTGGTCACTCTGTAGAGCAGCAAGTGGTCAGTCTATTGAACAGCGAGTGGTCAGTCTATTGATTAGGGAGTGGTCGGACAGTGTATTGAACAGCGAGTGGTCAGTCTGTGGAACAGCAAATGGTCAATCTATGGAACAGCGAGTGATCAAACTATGGGACAGTGAGTGGTCAATCTATGGAACAATGAATCGTCAGTCTGTGGAACAGCAAGTGGTTAGTCTATGGAACAACGAGTGATCAGACTATGGAACAGCGAGTGGTCAGTGTATGGAATAGGGAGTGTTCGGTCAATGTATTGAGCAGCGAGTGGTCAGTCTATGGAACAGCGAGTGATCAGTCTATGGAGCAGCGAGAGGTCAGTCCATGGAAGAGAGAGTGGTCAGTGTATGGAATAGGGAGTGTTCGGTCAGCGTATTGAACAGCGAGTGGTCAGTCTATGGAACAGCGAGTGGTCAGTCTATGGAACAGCAAGTGATCAGTCTATGGAACAGTGAGTGGTCAATCTATGGAACAATGAATCTTCAGTCTGTGGAGCAGCGAGTGGTCAGTCTATGGAACAGTCTACAGAACACTTGGTTTGGGTATAAAACAATGCTTTAATCAACTGTTTCAAAACCATGAGATTTCTAGTTACATCACTAGTTCCTGGTTACAGAAATATCCTCAGCAAGCTGGGCCCACGCCCGAGTATTTATACTGCTTGGACGGCACCAACAGCTGACTGCCCAGTGTTACTTCATGAGTCATGATAAGATTCATGACAGTCAGCCTATGGGAAAGTGAGTGATCAATCTATAGAACAGGTTGTGGTCAATCTATGGAACTGTCAGTAGTCAGTCTATGGAACAGCGAGTGATCAATCTATGGAACAGTGAGTGGTCAATGTATATAACAGCGAATGGTCAACATATGGAACAATGAGTGGTCAGTTTATAGAACAGTGAAAGGTCAATCTACGGAACAGAGAGTGGTCAATCTATGGAACAAAGGGTGGTCAGTCTATGGAACAGTAAGTGGTCAGTCTATGGACCAGTGAGTGGTCAGTCCATTGAATAGTGAGTGGTCAATATATGGAACAGCGAGTGATCAACCTATGGCACAGCGTGTGGTCAATCTATGGAACAGTGAGTCGTCAGTCTATACAACATTCAGTGATCAGTCAGTGGAACAGTGAGTGGTTAGTCTATGGAAAATGAGTGGTCAGTCCATGCAACAGTGAGTGGTCAATCTATGGAACAGTGAGTGGTCCATCTGTGGAGCAGTGATTGGTCAGTCTATGGAACAGTGAGTGGTCAATCTATGGAACAGTGAATCGTCAGTCTATAGAATATTCAGTGGTCAGTCTGTGGAACAGCGAGTGGTCAGTCAATGGAACAGCATGTAGTGAATCTATAGAACAGTGAGTGATCTGTCTATGTTAAAGTGAGTGGTCAATCAATGGAACAGCAAGTGGTATGTCTATGGAACAGTGAGTGGTCATTCTATTGGACAGCGAGTGTTCAATCTATGGAACAGTGAGTGGTCAGTCTATGTAACAGCGGGTGGTCAGTCTATGGAACAGCAAGTGGTCAATCTATTAAACAGTGACTGGTCAATCTATGGAACAGCCAGTGGTCACTCTGTAGAGCAGCAAGTGGTCAGTCTATTGAACAGCGAGTGGTCAGTCTATTGATTAGGGAGTGGTCGGACAGTGTATTGAACAGCGAGTGGTCAGTCTGTGGAACAGCAAATGGTCAATCTATGGAAAAGCGAGCGATCAAACTATGGGACAGTGAGTGGTCAATCTATGGAACAATGAATCGTCAGTCTGTGGAACAGCAAGTGGTTAGTCTATGGAACAACGAGTGATCAGTCTATGGAACAGCGAGTGGTCAGTCTATGGAAGAGAGAGTGGTCAGTGTATGGAATAGGGAGTGTTCGGTCAGCGTATTGAACAGCGAGTGGTCAGTCTATGGAACAGCGAGTGGTCAGTCTATGGAACAGCAAGTGATCAGTCTATGGAACAGTGAGTGGTCAATCTATGGAACAATGAATCTTCAGTCTGTGGAGCAGCGAGTGGTCAGTCTATGGAACAGTTTACAGAACGCTTGGTTTGGGTATAAAACAATGCTTTAATCAACTGTATCAAAACCATGAGATTTCTAGTTACATCACTAGTTCCAGGTTACAGGGTATGGTCAACCTATGGAACTGTCAGTGGTCAGTCTATGGAACACCGAGTGGTCAGTCTATGGAACAGAAAGTGGTCAATGTATATAACAGTGAATGGTCAATCTATGGAACAATGAGTGGTCAATCTATGGAACAGAGAGTGGTCAGTCTATGGAACAGTAAACGGTCAGTCCATGCACCAGTGAGTGGTCAGTCCATGGAATAGTGAGTGGTCAATATATGGAACAGCGAGTGGTCAGTTTACAGAATAGTAAGTGGTCAATCAATAGAACTGCAAGAGGTAAATCTATAGAACAGTGAGTGATCAATCTATGGAACAGTGAGTGGTCAGTCGGTGGAACAGAGATTGGTCAGTCTTTCGAACAGCAAGTGGTCAATCTATGGAACAACAAGTGGTCAGTCTATGGCACAGCGTGTGGTCAATCTATGGAACAGTGCATGGTCAGTCCATGGAACAGTGAGTGGTCAATCCATGGAACAGCAAGTGGTCAATCTATGGAAGAACGAGTCATCAGTCTGTGGAGCAGCGAGTGGTCAGTCTATGGAACAGTGAGTGATCAATCTATGGAACAAGGATTTTGTCAGTCTGTGGAGCAGCGTGTGCTCACTCTGTGGAACAGCGAGTGGTCAAGCTATGGATCAGCAAGTGGTCAGTCTATGGAACATTGAGTGGTCAGTCTCTGGAACAGCGAGTTGTCAGTCTATGGAACAGCGAGTGGTCAATCTATGGAACAGTGAGTGGTCAGTCTATGGAACAGCGAGTGGTCAATCTGTGGAACATTGAGTGGTCAGCCTGTGGAACAGCACGTTATCAGTGTATGGAACAGTGAGTGGTCAATCTGTGGAACAGTGAGTGGTCAGTCTGTGGAACAGCGAGTTATCAGTGTATCGAACAGCGAGTTGTCAATTTATGGAACAGCCAGTGGTCAGTCTGTGGAACTGCAACGGGTCAGCCTGTGGAACAGTGAGTGGTCAGTCTGTGGAGCAGCGAGTGGTCAGTCTATGGAACAGCAAGTGGTCAGTCTGTGGAAAAGCAACTGGTCAGTATATGGAGCAGCGTGTGTTCAGTCTGAGGAGCAGCGGTTGGTCAGTTTATGGAATAGCGAACGGTCAGTCTAAGGTACAGTGAGTGGTCAGTCCATGGGACAGCACGTGGTCAGTCTATGGAACAGTGTGTGGTCAGTCTTTGGAACAGTGAGTGATCAATCTATGGAAGAACGAGTCATCAGTCTGTGGAGTAGCGTGTGTTCAGTCTATGGAACAGCGAGTGCTCAATCTATGGAACAGCGATTGGTTAGATTATGGAACAGGGAGTGCTCACACTATGGAACAGCGAGTGGTCAATCTATAGATCAGTGAGTGGTCAGTCTATGGGACAGCGAGTGGTCAGTCTATGAAACAGTGAGTGATCAATCGATGGAACAAGAATTTTGTCAGTCTGTGGAACAGCGAGTGGTCAATCTATGGATCAGCGAGTGGTCAATCTATGGATCAGCAAGTGGTCAGTCTATGGAACATTGAGTGGTCAGTCTCTGGAACAGTGAGTGGTCAGTCTATGGAACAGCGAGCGGTCAATCTATGGAACAGTGAGTGGTCAGTCTGTGGAACAGTAAGTGGTCAATCGAGGGAACATTTAGTGGTCAGTCTATGGAACAGTGAGTGGTCAATCTGTGGGACAGTGAGTGGTCAGTCTGTGGAACAGCGAGTTATCAGTGTATGGAACAGCGAGTGGTCAATCTATGGAATAGCCAGTGGTCAGTCTGTGGAACTGCAAGTGGTCAGCCTGTGGAACAGTGAGTGGTCAGTCTGTGGAACAGCGAGTGGTCAGTGGTCAGACTGTGGAAAAGCAACTGGTCAGTATATGGAGCAGCGAGTGTTCAGTCTGAGGAACAGCGAGTGCTCAGGCTGTGGAGCAGCCAATAGTCTATCTGTGGAACAGCGATTGGTCAGTTTATGGAATAGCGAGTGGTCAGTCTATGGAACAGCGAGTGGTCAGTCCATGGGACAGCAAGTGGTCAGTCTATAGAACAGATAGTGTTCAGTCTATGGAACAGTGATTCGTCAATCTATGGAAGAACGACTCGTCAGTCTGTGGAGCAGCGATGGTCAGTCTATGGAACAGTGAGTGCTCACTCTATGGAACAGTGAGTGGTCAGTCTATAGAACAGTGAGTGGTCCATCTATGGAACAGCGAGTGGTCAGTCTATGGAAAAGTGAGTGGTCAGTCTATGGAACAACGAGTCGTCAGTCTGTGGAGCAGCGAGTGGACAGTCTATGGAACATCACGTGCTGACTCTATAGAACAGCGAGTGGTCTGTCTATGGAACAGCGAGTGGTCAAACAATGGAACTGCAAGTGGTGAATCTATAGAACAGTGAGTGTTCAGTCTTTGGAACAGTGACTGATCAATCTATGGAAGAACGAGTCATCAGTCTGTGGTGCAGCGTGTGTTCAGTCTATGGAAGAGCGAGTGCTCAATCTATGGAACAGCGATTCGTCAGTTTATAGACTAGCGAATGGTCAGTCTAAGGATCAGCGAGTGCCCAGTCCATGGGACAGTGAGTGGTCAGTCTATGGAACAGCGTGTGGTCAGTCTAGGAAAGAGTGAGTGACCAATCTATGGAACAGCGAGTGGTCAATCTATGGATCAGCGAGTGGTCAGTCTATGGAACAGCGAGTGGTCAGTCTCTGGAACAGCGAGTGGTCAGACTATGGCACAGTGTGTGGGCAGTCTATCGAACAGTGAGTGGTCAATCTATGGATTATAGCGAGTCATCAGTCTGTGGAACAGTGAGTGGTCAGCCCATGGGACAGCATGTGTTCAGTCTATGGAACAGCAAGTGGTCAATCTATGCAACAGTGAGTGGTCAGTCTCTGGAACTGCGAGTGGTCAGTCTATGGAACAGGGGTGGTCAATCTATAGAACAGTGAGTGGTCAGTCTATGGTACAGCAAGTGGTCAATCTATGGAACAGTGAGTGGTCAGTCTGTGGAAGAGTGTGTTATTAGTCTATGGAACATCAAGTGGTCAATCTATGGAACAGCCAGTGGTCAGTCTGTGGAACCGCAAGTGGTCTGTCTGTGGAACAGTGAGTGGTCAGCCTGTGGAACAGCGAGTGGTCAGTCTATGGAACAGCAAGTGGTCAGTCTGTGGAACAGCAACTGGTCAGTATATGGAGCAGCAAGTGGTCAGTCTGTGGAACAGCGTGTGCTCAGACTGTGGAGCAGCCAGTGGTCTATCTGTGGAACAGCAATTGTTCAGTTTATGGAATAGCGAGTGGTCAGTCTATGGACCAGCAAGTGGTCAATCGATGGAACAGCTAGTGTACAGTCTATGGAGCAGTGAGTGGTCACTCTATGGAACAGCGAGTGGTCAGTCTGTGGAGCAGCAAGTGGACAGACTGTGGAACAGGGAGTGGTCAGTCAATGGACTATCAAGTGGTCAATCTATGGAACATCGAGTGGTCTATCTTTTGTACATCGAGTGGTCAGTCTGTGGAACAGCAAGTGGTCAGTCTATGGAACATTGATTGGTCAATCTATGGAACAGCTAGTAGTTCATCTTTGGAACAGCGAGTGGTCAGTATATGGAACAGCGGGTGGTCAGTTTATGGAACATCGATTGGTCAATCTATGATACAGCTAGTAGTTCATCTTTGGAACAGCGAGTGGTCAGTCTGTGGAACAGTGAGTGGTCAGTCTATGGAACATCAAGTGGTTAATCTATGGAACAGCGAGTGATCAGTCTATGGAACAGTGAGTGGTCAATCTATGCAACAATGAATTGTCAGTCTGTGGAGCAGTGAGTGGTCAGTCTATGGAACAGCATGTGGTGAATCTATAGAACAGCGAGTGGTCTGTCTATGGAAAAGCGAGTGGTCAATCTGTGGAACAGCAAGTGCTCAGTCTATGGAACAGCAAGTGGTCAGACTGTGGAACAGGGAGCTGTCAGTATATGGAACAGTGATTGGTCAGTCTGTGGAACAGCGAGTGGTCAGGCTGTGGAACTACAAGTGCTCAGTCTATGGAACAGCGAGTGGTCAGACTGTGGAATAGGGAGCGGTCAGTATATGGAACAGTGATTGGTCAGTCTGTGGAACAGCGAGTGGTGAGGCTGTGGAACAGCCAGTGGTAAGTGTGTGGAACAGCGAATGATCAATTTATGGAAAACAATTGGTCAGTCTATGGAATAGCAAGTGGGCCGTCTGTGGAACAGCGAGTGGTCAATCTATGGAACATTGTGTGGTCAGTCTATGGAGCAGTGAGTGGTCAGTCTATGGAACAATGAGTGGTCAGTCTATGGAACAGCGAGTGGTCAGTCTGTGGAAAAGCAAGTGGTCAGTCTATGGAACAGCGAGTGATCAGTCTATGGAGCAGCGAGTGGTCAGTCTATGGAACAGCGAGTGGTCAGTCTATGGAACAGCGAGTGGTCAGTCTATGGAACAGCGAGTGGTCAGTCTATGGAATAGGGAGTGTTCGGTCAGTGTATTGAACAGCAAGTGTTCAGTCTATGGAGCAGCGAGTGGTCAATCATAGGAACAGTGAGTGGTCAAAGTATAGAACAGCGAATGGTCAATCTATGGAACAACGAGTGATCATTCAATGGACCAGTGAGTGTTCAATCTATGGAACAGCGAGTGTTCCGTCTATGGAACAGCGAGTGGTCAGTCTATGGAACAGCAAGTGGCCAGTCTATAGCAAATTCAATGGTCAGTCTATGGAACAGTGAGTGTTCAGTCTATGGTCCAGTGAGTGGTCAGTCTATGGAACAGTTAGTGGTGAATCTATGGAACAAGGAGTGGTCAATCTATAGAACAGTGAATGGTCAATATATAGAACAGCGAGTGATCAATGTATGGAACAGCGAGTGGTCAGTCTGTGGAACAGTGAGTGGTTAGTCTAAGGAACAGCGTTTGGTCAATCTATGAAACAGCACGTGGTCAGTCTGTGGAACAGCGAGTGGTCAGTCTATGGAACAGCAAGTGGTCAGACTGTGGAAAAGCAACTGGTCAGTATATGGAGCAGCGAGTGTTCAGTCTGAGGAACAGCGAGTGCTCAGGCTGCGGAGCAGCCAATAGTCTATCTGTGGAACAGCGATTGTTCAGTTTATAGAATAGCGAATGGTCAGTCTAAGGATCAGCGAGTGCCCAGTCCATGGGTCAGTGAGTGGTCAGTCTATGGAACAGCGTGTGGTCAGTCTATGAAAGAGTGAGTGACCAATCTATGGAACAGCGAGTGGTCAGTCTATGGAACAGTGAGTGGTCAGTCTCTGGAACAGCGAGTGGTCAGACTATGGCACAGTGAGTGGGCAGTCTATCGAACAGTGAGTGGTCAATCTATGGATTATAGCGAGTCATCAGTCTGTGGAACAGTGAGTGGTCAGACTGTGGAATAGGGAGCGGTCAGTATATGGAACAGTGATTGGTCAGTCTGTAGAACAGCGAGTGGTGAGGCTGTGGAACAGCCAGTGGTAAGTGTGTGGAACAGCGAATGATCAATTTATGGAAAACAATTGGTCAGTCTATGGAATAGCAAGTGGGCCGTCTGTGGAACAGCGAGTGGTCAATCTATGGAACATTGTGTGGTCAGTCTATGGAGCAGTGAGTGGTCAGTCTATGGAACAATGAGTGGTCAGTCTATGGAACAGCGAGTGGTCAGTCTGTGGAAAAGCAAGTGGTCAGTCTATGGAACAGCGAGTGATCAGTCTATGGAGCAGCGAGTGGTCAGTCTATGGAACAGCGAGTGGTCAGTCTATGGAACAGCGAGTGGTCAGTCTATGGAACAGCGAGTGGTCAGTCTATGGAATAGGGAGTGTTCGGTCAGTGTATTGAACAGCAAGTGTTCAGTCTATGGAGCAGCGAGTGGTCAATCATAGGAACAGTGAGTGGTCAAAGTATAGAACAGCGAATGGTCAATCTATGGAACAACGAGTGATCATTCAATGGACCAGTGAGTGTTCAATCTATGGAACAGCGAGTGTTCCGTCTATGGAACAGCGAGTGGTCAGTCTATGGAACAGCAAGTGGCCAGTCAATAGCAAATTCAACGGTCAGTCTATGGAACAGTGAGTGTTCAGTCTATGGTCCAGTGAGTGGTCAGTCTATGGAACAGTTAGTGGTGAATCTATGGAACAAGGAGTGGTCAATCTATAGAACAGTGAATGGTCAATATATAGAACAGCGAGTGATCAATGTATGGAACAGCGAGTGGTCAGTCTGTGGAACAGTGAGTGGTTAGTCTAAGGAACAGCGTTTGGTCAATCTATGAAACAGCACGTGGTCAGTCTGTGGAACAGCGAGTGGTCAGTCTATGGAACAGCAAGTGGTCAGACTGTGGAAAAGCAACTGGTCAGTATATGGAGCAGCGAGTGTTCAGTCTGAGGAACAGCGAGTGCTCAGGCTGCGGAGCAGCCAATAGTCTATCTGTGGAACAGCGATTGTTCAGTTTATAGAATAGCGAATGGTCAGTCTAAGGATCAGCGAGTGCCCAGTCCATGGGTCAGTGAGTGGTCAGTCTATGGAACAGCGTGTGGTCAGTCTATGAAAGAGTGAGTGACCAATCTATGGAACAGCGAGTGGTCAGTCTATGGAACAGCGAGTGGTCACTCTCTGGAACAGCGAGTGGTCAGACTATGGCACAGTGAGTGGGCAGTCTATCGAACAGTGAGTGGTCAATCTATGGATTATAGCGAGTCATCAGTCTGTGGAACAGTGAGTGGTCAGCCCATGGGACAGCATGTGTTCAGTCTATGGAACAGCAAGTGGTCAATCTATGCAACAGTGAGTGGTCAGTCTCTGGAACTGCGAGTGGTCAGTCTATGGAACAGGGAGTGGTCAATCTATGGAACAGTGAGTGGTCAGTCTATGGTACAGCAAGTGGTCAATCTATGGAACAGTGAGTGTTCAGTCTGTGGAAGAGTGTGTTATTAGTCTATGGAACAGCAAGTGGTCAATCTATGGAACAGCCAGTGGTCAGTCTGTGGAACCGCAAGTGGTCTGTCTGTGGAACAGTGAGTGGTCAGCCTGTGGAACAGCGAGTGGTCAGTCTATGGAACAGCAAGTGGTCAGTCTGTGGAACAGCAACTGGTCAGTATATGGAGCAGCAAGTGGTCCGTCTGTGGAACAGCGAGTGCTCAGACTGTGGAGCAGCCAGTAGTCTATCTGTGGAACAGCGATTGTTCAGTTTATGGAATAGCGAGTGGTCAGTCTATGGAACAGCAAGTGGTCAATCGATGGAACAGCTAGTGTACAGTCTATGGAGCAGTGAGTGGTCAATCTATGGAAGAACGAGTCATCAGTCTGTGGAGCAGCGAGTGGTCAGTCTATGGAACAGCGAGTGGTCACTCTATGGAACAGCGAGTGGTCAGTCTGTGGAGCAGCAATTGGACAGACTGTGGAACAGGGAGTGGTCAGTCAATAGAATATCAAGTGGTCAATCTGTGGAACATCGAGTGGTCTATCGTTTGTACATCGAGTGGTCAGTCTGTGGAACTGCGAGTGGTCAGTCTATGGAACAGCGGGTGGTCAGTCTATGGAACATCAATTGGTCAATCTATGGAACAGCTAGTAGTTCATCTATGGAACAGCGAGTGGTCAGTCTGTGGAACAGTGAGTGGTCAGTCTATGGAACATCAAATGGTTAATCTATGGAACAGCGAGTGATCAGTCTATGGAACAGTGAGTGATCAATCTATGCAACAATGAATCGTCAGTCTGTGGAGCAGTGAGTGGTCAGTCTATGGAACAGCATGTGGTGAATCTTTAGAACAGCGAGTGGTCTGTCTATGGAAAAGCGAGTGGTCAATCTGTGGAACAGCAAGTGCTCAGTCTATGGAACAGCAAGTGGTCAGATTGTGGAACAGCGAGTGGTCAGTCTGTGGAACAGCAAGTGGTCAGACTCTGGAACAGCCAGTGGTAAGTGTGTTGAACAGCGAATGATCAATTTATGGAAAACAATTGGTCAGTCTATGGAATAGCGAGTGGGCCGTCTGTGGAACAGCGAGTGGTCAATCTATGAACATTGTGTGGTCAGTCTATGGAGCAGTGAGTGGTCAGTCTATGGAGCAGTGAGTGGTCAGTCTATGGAACAATGAGTGGTCAGTCTATGGAACAGCGAGTGCTCAGTCTGTGGAAAAGCAAGTGGTCAGTCTATGGAACAGCGAGTGATCAGTCTATGGAGCAGCAAGTGGTCAGTCTATGGAACAGCGAGTGGTCAGTATATGGAACAGCGAGTGGTCAGTCTATGGAACAGCGAGTGGTCAGTCTATGGAACAGCGAGTGGTCAGTCTGTGGAACAGCGAGTGGTCAGTCTATGGAACAGCGAGTGATCAGTCTATGGAGCAGTGAGTGGTCAGTCTATGGAACAGCGAGTGGTCAGTCTATGGAATAGGGAGTGTTCGGTCAGTGTATTGAACAGCAAGTGTTCAGTCTATGGAGCAGCGAGTGGTCAATCATAGGAACAGTGAGTGGTCAAAGTATAGAACAGCGAATGGACAATCTATGGAACAACAAGTGATCATTCAATGGACCAGTGAGTGTTCAATCTATGGAACAGCGAGTGTTCCGTCTATGGAACAGCGAGTGGTCAGGCTATGGAACAGCAAGTGGCCAGTCTATAGCAAATTCAATGGTCAGTCTATGGAACAGTGAGTGTTCAGTCTGTGGTCCAGTGAGTGGTCAGTCTATGGAACAGTTAGTGGTGAATCTATGGAACAAGGAGAGGTCAATCTATAGAACAGTGAATGGTCAATATATAGAACAGCGAGTGATCAATGTATGGAACAGCGAGTGGTCAGTCTGTGGAACAGTGAGTGGTTAGTCTAAGGAACAGCGTTTGGTCAATCTATGAAACAGCGCATGGTCAGTCTATGGAACAGCAAGTGGTCAGACTGTGGAAAAGCAACTGGTCAGTATATGGAGCAGCGAGTGTTCAGTCTGAGGAACAGTGAGTGCTCAGGCTGTGGAGCAGCCAAAAGTCTATCTGTGGAACAGCGATTGGTCAGTTTATGGAATAGCGAGTGGTCAGTCTATGGAACAGCGAGTGGTCAGTCCATGGGACAGCAAGTGGTCAGTCTATGGAACAGATAGTGTTCAGTCTATGGAACAGTGATTCATCAATCTATGGAAGAACGACTCGTCAGTCTGTGGAGCAGCGATGGTCAGTCTATGGAACCGTGAGTGCTCACTCTATGGAACAGTGAGTGGTCAGTCTATAGAACAGTGAGTGGTCAATCTATGGAACAGCGAGTGGTCAGTCTATGGAACAGTGAGTGGTCAGTCTATGGAACAGTGAGTGGTCAGTCTATGGTCCAGTGAGTGGTCAGTCTATGGAACAGTTGGTGGTGAATCTATGGAACAAGGAGTGGTCAATCTATAGAACAGTGAATGGTCAATCTATAGAACAGCGAGTGATCAATGTATGGAACAGCGAGTGGTCAGTCTGTGGAGCAGCGAGTGGTTAGTCTAAGGAACAGCGTTTGGTCAATCTATGAAACAGCGTGTGGTCAGTCTGTGCAACAGCGATTGGCCAATTACTTGGAACAGCAAGTGGTCAGTCTATGGAACAGCAAGTGGTGAATCTATGGAACAGTGAGTGGTCAGTCTGTGGAGCAGCGAGTGGACAGTTTATGGAACATCAGGTAGTGAATCTATAGAACAGCGAGTGGTCTGTCGATGGAACAGCGAGTCGTCAAACAATGGAACTGCTAGTGGTGAATCTATAGAACAGCGAGTGTTCAGTCTTTGGAACAGTGCGTGATCAATCTATGGAAGAACGAGTCATCAGTCTGTGGAGCAGCGTGTGTTCAGTCTATGGAACAGCGAGTGCTCAATCGATGGAAGAGCGACTCATCAGTCTGTGGAGCAGCGTGTGTTCAGTCTATGGAACAGCGAGTGGTCAATCAATGGAACAGCAAGGGGCATGTCTATGGAACAGTGAGTGGTCAGTCTATTGGACAGTGAGTGGTCAATCTATGGAACAGCGAGTGGTCAATCTATGGAACAGCGAGTGGTTAGTCTATAGAACATCAACTGGTCAGTCTGTGGAACAGCATGTGGTCAGTCAATGGAATATCGAGTGATCAATCTATGGAACATCGAGTGGTCTATCTATTGTACCGCGAGTGGTCAGTCTCTGGAACAGCGAGTGGGTAAGTCTATGGAACAGCGAGTAGTCAGTATATGGAACAGCGGGTGGTCAGTCTATGGAACAGCAAGTGGTCAATCTATTGAACAGTGAGAGGTCAGTCTGTGGAGCAGCGAGTGGACAGTCTGTGGAACAGTGAGTGGTCAGTCAATGGAATATCAAGTAGTCAATCTATGGAACATCGAGTGGTCTATCTTTTGTACATCGTGTGGTCAGTCTGTGGAACAGCGAGTGGTCAGTTTATGTAACATCGATTGGTCAATCTATGGAACAGCTAGTAGTTCATCTATGGAACAGTGAGTGGTCAGTCTGTGGAACAGTGAGTGGTCAGTCTATGGAACATCGATTGGTCAATCTATGGAACAGCTAATAGTTCATCTATGGAACAGCGAGTGGTCAGTCTATGGAACATCGATTGGTCAATCTATGGAACAGCTAGTAGTTCATCTATGGAACAGCGAGTGGTCAGTATGTGGAACAGCGGGTTGTCAGTCCATGGGACAGGGAGTGGTCAGTCTATGGAACAGCTTGAGGTCAGTCTATGAAACAGTGAGTGATCAATCAATGGAAGAGCGACTCATCAGTCTGTCGAGCAGTGAGTGGTCAGTCTATGGCACAGCGAGTCATCCGTCTATCGAACAGTGAGTGGTCAATCTATGGATTATAGCGAGTCATCAATCTGTGGAACAGCAAGTGGCCAGCGCATGGGACAGCATGTGGTCAGTCTATGGAACAGTGAGTGGCCAAACTATGGAACAGCGAGTGGTCAGTCTATGGCACAATGAGAGGTCAATCTGTGGTACAGTGTGAGGTCAGTCTATGGAACAGAGAGTGGTCAGTCTATGGAACATCAAGTGATCTGTCTATGGAACAGCAAGTGGTTAATCTATGGAACATCGAGTGATCAGTTTATGGAACAGTGAGAGGTCAATCTATGCAACAACGAATCGTCAGTCTGTGGAGCAGTGAGTGGTCAGTCTATGGAACAGCATGTGGTGAATCTATAGAACAGCGAGTGGTCTGTCTATGGAAAAGCGAGTGGTCAATCTGTGGAACAGCAAGTGCTCAGTCTATGGAACAGCGAGTGGTCAGACTGTGGAACAGGGAGTGGTCAGTATATGGAACAGTGATTGGTCAGTCTGTGGAACAGCGAGTGGTCAGGCTGTGGAACAGCCAGTGGTAAGTGTGTGGAACAGTGAATGATCAATTTATGGAAAAGCGATTGGTCAGTCTATGGAATAGCGAGAGGGCTGTCTGTGGAACAGCGAGTGGTCAATCTATGGAACATTGTGTGGTCAGTCTATGGAGCAGTGAGTGGTCAGTCTATGGAACAGCGAGTGGTCAGTCTATGGAACATTGTGTGGTCAGTCTATGGAGCAGTGAGTGGTCAGTCTATGGAACAGCGACTGGTCAGTCTATGGAACCCCGAGTGGTCAGTCTGTGGAAAAGCAAGTGGTCAGTCGATGGAACAGCGAGTGATCAGTCTATGGAGCAGCGAGTGGTCAGTCGATGGAACAGCGAGTGGTCAGTCTATGGAACAGCGAGTCGCCAGTCTATGGAACAGTGAGTGCTCACGCTTTGGAACAGCGATTGGTCCGTCTATGGAACAGAGAGTGGTCACTCTATGGAACGGCGAGCGGTCAGTCTGTGGAGCAGTGAGTGGACAGTCTGGAACAGTGAGTGGTCAGTCAATAGAATATCAAGTGGTCAATCTATGGAACATCGAGTGGTCTATCTTTTGTACAGTGAGCGGTCAGTCTGTGAAACAGCGAGTGGTCAGTCTATGGAACATCAATTGGTCAATCTATGGAACAGCTAGTAGATCATCTATGGACCAGCGAGTGGTCAGTATATGGAACAGCGGGTGGTCAGTCTATGGAACAGTGAGTGGTCAGTCTATGGAACAGCGAGTGCTCAATCTATGGAACAGCGATTGGTCAGTTTATGGAACAGGGAGTGCTCACTCTATGGAACAGCGAGTGGTCAATCTATGGATCAGTGAGTGGTCAGTCTAAGGGACAGCGAGTGGTCAGTCTATGAAACAGTGAGTGATCAGTCTATGGAACAAGGATTTTGTCAGTCTGTGGAGCAGCGAATGATCAGTCTATGGAACAGCGTGTGCTCACTCTATGGAACAGCGAGTGGTCAATCTATGGATCAGCAAGTGGTCAGTCTATGGAACATTGAGTGGTCAGTCTCTGGAACAGCGAGTTGTCAGTCTATGGAACAGCGAGTGGTCAATCTATGGAACAGTGAGTGGTTAGTCTATGGAATAGTAAGTGATCAATCTATGGAACAGTGAGTGGTCAGTCTATGGAACAGCGAGTGCTCAATCTATGGAACAGCGATTGGTCAGTTTATGGAACAGGGAGTGCTCACTCTATGGAACAGCGAGTGGTCAATCTATGGATCAGCAAGTGGTCAGTCTATGGAACATTGAGTGGTCAGTCTCTGGAACAGCGAGTTGTCAGTCTATGGAACAGCGAGTGGTCAATCTATGGAACAGTGAGTGGTTAGTCTATGGAACAGTAAGTGGTCAATCTATGGAACAGTGTGTGGTCAGTCTATGGAACAGTAAGTGGTCAATCTATGGAACAGCCAGTGGTCAGTCTGTGGAAAAGCAACTGGTCAGTATATGGAGCAGCGAGTTTTCAGTCTGAGGAACAGCGAGTGCTCAGGCTCAGTTTATGGAATAGCGAATGGTCAGTCTAAGGTACAGCGAGTGGTCAGTCCATGGGAAAGCACGTGGTCAGTCTATGGAACAGCGTGTGGTCAGTCTTTGGAACAGTGAGTGATCAATATATGCAAGAACGAGTCATCAGTCTGTGGAGTAGCGTGTGTTCAGTCTATGGAACAGCGAGTGCTCAATCTATGGAACAGCGATTGGTCACATTATGGAACAGGGAGTGCTCACTCTATGGAACAGTGAGTGGTCAATCTATAGATCAGTGAGTGGTCAGTCTATGGGACAGCGAGTGGTCAGTCTATGAAACAGTGAGTGATCAATCGATGGAACAAGGATTTCGTCAGTCTGTGGAACAGCGAGTGGTCAATCTATGGAACATTGAGTGGTCAGTCTCTGGAACAGCGAGTGGTCAGTCTATGGAACAGTGAGTGGTCAATCTATGGAACAGTGGGTGGTCAGTCTATGGAACAGTAAGTGGTCAATCTAGGGAACAGTTAGTGGTCAGTCCATGGAAGAGTGAGTGGTCAATCTGTGGGACAGTGAGTGGTCAGTCTGTGGAACAGCGAGTTATCAGTGTATGGAACTGTGAGTGGTCAATCTATGGAACAGCCAGTGGTCAGTCTGTGGAACTGCAAGTGGTCAGCTTGTGGAACAGTGAGTGGTCAGTCTGTGGAACAGCGAGTGGTCAGTCTATGGAACAGCAAGTGGTCAGACTGTGGAAAAGCAACTGGTCAGTATATGGAGCAGCGAGTGTTCAGTCTGAGGACAGCGAGTGCTCAGGCTGTGGAGCAGCCAATAGTCTATCTGTGGAACAGCGATTGGTCAGTTTATGGAATAGCGAGTGGTCAGTCTATGGAACAGCGAGTGGTCAGTCCATGGGACAGCAAGTGGTCAGTCTATGGAACAGATAGTGTTCAGTCTATGGAACAGTGATTCGTCAATCTATGGAAGAATGACTCGTCAGTCTGTGGAGCAGCGATGGTCAGTCTATGGAACAGTGAGTGCTCACTCTATGGAACAGTGAGTGGTCAGTCTATAGAACAGTGAGTGGTCAATCTATGGAACAGCGAGTGGTCAGTCTATGGAACAATGAGTCGTCAGTCTGTGGAGCAGCGAGTGGACAGTCTATGGAACATCATGTGGTGACTCTATAGAACAGCGAGTGGTCTGTCTATGGAACAGCGAGTGGTCAAACAATGGAACTGCAAGTGGTGAATCTATAGAACAGCGAGTGTTCAGTCTTTGGAACAGTGACTGATCAATCTATGGAAGAACGAGTCATCAGTCTGTGGAGCAGCGTGTGTTCAGTCTATGGAACAGCGAGTGCTCAATCTATGGAACAGCGATTGGTCAGTTTATAGAATAGCGAATGGTCAGTCTAAGGAACAGCGAGTGGTCAGTCCATGGGACAGCGAGTGGTCAGTCTATGGAACGGCGTGTGGTCAGTCTATGAAAGAGTGAGTGACCAATCTATGGAACAGTGAGTGGCTAATCTATGGATCAGCGAGTGGTCAGTCTGTGGAGCAGTGAGTGGACAGTCTGGAACAGCGAGTGGTCAGTCAATGGAATATCAAGTGGTCAATCTATGGAACATCGAGTGGTCTATCTTTTGTACAGTGAGCGGTCAGTCTGTGAAACAGCGAGTGGTCAGTCTATGGAACATCGATTGGTCAATCTATGGAACAGTTAGTAGTTCACCTATGGACCAGCGAGTGGTCAGTATATGGAACAGCGGGTGGTCAGTCTATGGAACAGTGAGTGGTCAGTCTATGGAACAGCGAGTGCTCAATCTATGGAACAGCGATTGGTCAGTTGATGGAACAGGGAGTGCTCACTCTATGGAACAGCGAGTGGTCAATCTATGGATCAGTGAGTGGTCAATCTATGGAACAAGGATTTTGTCAGTCTGTGGAGCAGCGAATGGTCAGTCTATGGAACAGCGTGTGCTCACTCTATGGAACAGTGAGTGGTCAATCTATGGATCAGCAAGTGGTCAGTCTATGGAACATTGAGTGGTCAGTCTCTGGAACAGCGAGTTGTCAGTCTATGGAACAGCGAGTGGTCAATCTATGGAACAGTGAGTGATCAATATATGGAAGAACGAGTCATCAGTCTGTGGAGTAGCGTGTGTTCAGTCTATGGAACAGCGAGTGCTCAATCTATGGAACAGCGATTGGTCAGATTATGGAACAGGGAGTGCTCACTCTATGGAACAGCGAGTGGTCAATCTATAGATCAGTGAGTGTTCAGTCTATGGGACAGCGAGTGGTCAGTCTATGAAACAGTGAGTGATCAATCGATGGAACAAGGATTTCGTCAGTCTGTGGAACAGCGAGTGGCCAATCTATGGATCAGCGAGTGGTCAATCTACGGATCAGCAAGTGGTCAGTCTATGGAACATTGAGTGGTCAGTCTCTGGAACAGCGAGTGGTCAGTCTATAGAACAGCGAGTGGTCAATCTATGGAACAGTGAGTGGTCAGTCTATGGAACAGTAAGTGGTCAATCTAGGGAACAGTTACTGGTCAGTCTATGGAACAGTGAGTGGTCAATCTGTGGGACAGTGAGTGCTCAGTCTGTGGAACAGCGAGTTATCAGTGTATGGAACTGCGAGTGGTCAATCTATGGAACAGCCAGTGGTCAGTCTGTGGAATGGCAAGTGGTCAGCCTGTGGACCAGTGAGTGGTCAGTCTGTGGAACAGCGAGTGGTCAGTCTATGGAACAGCAAGTGGTCAGACTGTGGAAAAGCAACTGGCCAGTATGTGGAGCAGCGAGTGTTCAGTCTGAGGAACAGCGAGTGCTCAGGCTGTGGAGCAGCCAATAGTCTATCTGTGGAACAGCGATTGGTCAGTTTATGGAATAGCGAGTGGTCAGTCTATGGAACAGCGAGTGGTCAGTCCATGGGGCAGCAAGTGGTCAGTCTATGGAACAGATAGTGTTCAGTCTATGGAACAGTGATTCGTCAATCTATGGAAGAACGACTCGTCAGTCTGTGGAGCAGCGATGGTCAGTCTATGGAACAGTGAGTGCTCACTCTATGGAATAGTGAGTGGTCAGTCTATAGAAAAGTGAGTGGTCAATCTATGGAACAGCGAGTGGTCAGTCTATGGAACAGTGAGTGGTCAGTCTATGGAACAATGAGTCGTCAGCCTGTGGAGCAGCGAGTGGACAGTCTATGGAACATCACGTGGTGACTCTATAGAACAGCGAGTGGTCTGTCTATGGAACAGCGAGTGGTCAAACAATGGAACAGCAAGTGGTGAATCTATAGAACAGCGAGTGTTCAGTCTTTGGAACAGTGACTGATCAATCTATGGAAGAACGAGTCATCAGTCTGTGGAGCAGCGTGTGTTCAGTCTATGGAACAGCGAGTGCTCAATCTATGGAACAGCGATTGGTCAGTTTATAGAATAGCGAATGGTCAGTCTAAGGAACAGCGAGTGGTCAGTCCATGGGACAGCGAGTGGTCAGTCTATGGAACGGCGTGTGGTCAGTCTATGAAAGAGTGAGTGACCAATCTATGGAACAGTGAGTGGTTAATCTATGGATCAGCGAGTGGTCAGTCTATGGAACAGCGAGTGGTCACTCTATGGAACAGCGAGTGGTCAGTCTGTGGAGCAGTGAGTGGACAGTCTGGAACAGCGAGTGGTCAGTCAATGGAATATCAAGTGGTCAATCTATGGAACATCGAGTGGTCTATCTTTTGTACAGTGAGCGGTCAGTCTGTGAAACAGCGAGTGGTCAGTCTATGGAACATCGATTGGTCAATCTATGGAACAGCTAGTAGTTCATCTATGGACCAGCGAGTTGTCAGTATATGGAACAGCGGGTGGTCAGTCTATGGAACAGTGAGTGGTCAGTCTATGGAACAGCGAGTGCTCAATCTATGGAACAGCGATTGGTCAGTTTATGGAACAGGGAGTGCTCACTCTATGGAACAGCGAGTGGTCAATCTATGGATCAGTGAGTGGTCAGTCTAAGGGACAGCGAGTGGTCAGTCTATGAAACAGTGAGTGATCAATCTATGGAACAAGGATTTTGTCAGTCTGTGGAGCAGCGAATGGTCAGTCTATGGAACAGCGTGTGCTCACTCTATGGAACAGTGAGTGGTCAATCTATGGATCAGCAAGTGGTCAGTCTATGGAACATTGAGTGGTCAGTCTATGGAACAGCGAGTGCTCAATCTATGGAACAGCGATTGGTCAGTTTATGGAACAGGGAGTGCTCACTCTATGGAACAGCGAGTGGTCAATCTATGGATCAGCAAGTGGTCAGTCTATGGAACATTGAGTGGTCAGTCTCTGGAACAGCGAGTTGTCAGTCTATGGAACAGCGAGTGGTCAATCTATGGAAGAGTGAGTGGTCAGTCTATGGAACAGTAAGTGGTCAATCTATGGAACAGTGAGAGGTCAGTCTATGGAACAGTAAGTGGTCAATCTATGGAACAGCCAGTGGTCAGTCTGTGGAAAAGCAACTGGTCAGTATATGGAGCAGCGAGTGTTCAGTCTGAGGAACAGCGAGTGCCCAGGCTGTGGAGCAGCCAGTAGTCTATCTGTGGAACAGCGATTGGTCAGTTTATGGAATAGCGCACGGTCAGTCTAAGGTACAGCGAGTGGTCAGTCCATGGGACAGCACGTTGTCAGTCTATGGAACAGCGTGTGGTCAGTCTTTGGAACAGTGAGTGATCAATATATGGAAGAACGAGTCATCAGTCTGTGGAGTAGCGTGTTTTCAGTCTATGGAACAGCGAGTGCTCAATCTATGGAACAGCGATTGGTCAGATTATGGAACAGGGAGTGCTCACTCTATGGAACAGCGAGTTGTCAATCTATAGATCAGTGAGTGGTCAGTCTATGGGACAGCGAGTGGTCAGTCTATGAAACAGTGAGTGATCAATCGATGGGACAAGCATTTCGTCAGTCTGTGGAACAGCGAGTGGTCAATCTATGGATCAGCGAGTGGTCAATCTATGGATCAGCAAGTGGTCAGTCTATGGAACATTGAGTGGTCAGTCTCTGGAACAGCGAGTGGTCAGTCTATGGAACAGCGAGTGGTCAATCTATGGAACAGTGAGTGGTCAGTCTATGGAACAGTAAGTGGTCAATCTAGGGAACAGTTAGTGGTCAGTCTATGGAACAGTGAGTGGTCAATCTGTGGGACAGTGAGTGGTCAGTCTGTGGAACAGCGAGTTATCAGTGTATGGAACTGCGAGTGGTCAATCTATGGAACAGCCAGTGGTCAGTCTGTGGAATGGCAAGTGGTCAGCCTGTGGACCAGTGAGTGGTCAGTCTGTGGAACAGCGAGTGGTCAGTCTATGGAACAGCAAGTGGTCAGACTGTGGAAAAGCAACTGGTCAGTATATGGAGCAGCGAATGTTCAGTCTGAGGAACAGCGAGTGCTCAGGCTGTGGAGCAGCCAATAGTCTATCTGTGGAACAGCGATTGGTCAGTTTATGGAATAGCGAGTGGTCAGTCTATGGAACAGCGAGTGGTCAGTCCATGGGACAGCAAGTGGTCAGTCTGTGGAACAGATAGTGTTCAGTCTATGGAACAGTGATTCGTCAATCTATGGAAGAACGACTCGTCAGTCTGTGGAGCAGCGATGGTCAGTCTATGGAACAGTGAGTGCTCACTCTATGGAACAGTGAGTGGTCAGTCTATAGAACAGTGAGTGGTCAATCTATGGAACAGCGAGTGGTCAGTCTATGGAACAGTGAGTGGTCAGTCTATGGAACAACGAGTCGTCAGTCTGTGGAGCAGCGAGTGGACAGTCTATGGAACATCACGTGCTGACTCTATAGAACAGCAAGTGGTCTGTCTATGGAACAGCGAGTGGTCAAACAATGGAACTGCAAGTGGTGAATCTATAGAACAGCGAGTGTTCAGCCTTTGGAACAGTGACTGATCAATCTATGGAAGAACGAGTCATCAGTCTGTGGAGCAGCGTGTGTTCAGTCTATGGAATAGCGAATGGTCAGTCTAAGGAACAGCGAGTGGTCAGTCCATGGGACAGCGAGTGGTCAGTCTACGGAACAGCGTGTGGTCAGTCTATGAAAGAGTGAGTGACCAATCTATGGAACAGTGAGTGGTTAATCTATGGATCAGCGAGTGGTCAGTCTATGGAACAGCGAGTGGTCAGTTTCTGGAACAGTGAGTCGTCAGACTATGGCACAGTGAGTGGGCATCTATCGAACAGTGAGTGGTGAATCTATGGATTATAGCATGTCATCAGTCTGTGGAACAGTGAGTGGTCAGCCCATGGGACAGCATGTGTTCAGTCTATGGAACAGGGAGTGGTCAATCTATGCAACAGTGAGTAGTCAGTCTATGGTACAGCAAGTGGGCAATCTATGGAACAGTGAGTGGTCAGTCTGTGGAAGAGTGTGTTATTAGTCTATGGAACAGCAAGTGGTCAATCTATGGAACAGCCAGTGGTCATTCTGTGGAACTGCAAGTGGTCTGTCTGTGGAACAGTGAGTGGTCAGTCTGTGGAACAGTGAGTGGTCAGTCTATGGAACAGCAAGTGGTCAGTCTGTGGAACAGCAACTGGTCAGTATATGGAGCAGCAAGTGGTCAGTCTGTGGAACAGCGAGTGCTCAGACTGTGGAGCAGCCAGTGGTCTATCTGTGGAACAGCGATTGTTCAGTTTATGGAATAGCGAGTGGCCAGCCTATGGAACAGCGAGTGGTCAATCGATGGAACAGCTAGTGTACAGTCTATGGAACAGTGAGTGGTCAATCTATGGAAGAACGAGTCATTAGTCTGTGGAGCAGCGAGTGGTCAGTCAATGGAACAGCGAGTGGTCACTCTATGGAACAGCGAGTGGTCAGTCTGTGGAGCAGCGAGTGGACAGTCTGTGGAACAGTGAGTGGTCAGTCAATGGAATATCAAGTGGTCAATCTATGGAACATCGAGTGGTCTATCTTTTGTACATCGTGTGGTCAGTCTGTGGAACAGCGAGTGGTCAGTCTATGGAACTTCGATTGGTCAATCTATGGAACAGCTAGTAGTTCATCTTTGGAACAGCGAGTGGTCAGTATATGGAACAGCGGGTTGTCAGTCTATGGTACAGCGGGTGGTCAGTCTATGGAACAGCTAGTAGTTCATCTATGGAAAAGCGAGTGGTCAGTTTGTGGAACAGCGAGTGGTCAGTCTATGGAACATCGATTGGTCAATCTATGGAACAGTTGGTAGTTCATCTATGGAACAGCGAGTGGTCAGTATATGGAACAGAGGGTGATCAGTCCATGGGACAGCGAGTGGTCAGTCTATGGAACAGCGTGTGGTCAGTGTATGAAACAGTGATTGATCAATCTATGGAAGAGCAACTCATCAGTCTGTGGAGCAGCAAGTGGTCAGTCTCTGGCACGGCGAGTCATCTGTCTATCGAACATTGAGTGGTCAATCTATGGATTATAGCGAGTCATCAGTCTGTGGAACAGCAAGTGGTCAGCGCATGGGACAGCATGTGGTCAGTCTATGGAACAGGGAGTGGCCAATCTATGCAACAGCGAGTGGTCAGTCTATGGCACAACGAGAGGTCAATCTGTGGTACAGTGAGTGGTCAGTCTATGGAACAGAGAGTTGTCAGTCTATGGAACAGCGAGTGGTCAGTCCATGGAACAGCAAGTGGTTAATCTATGGAACAGCGAGTGATCAGTCTATGGAACAGTGAGTGGTCAATCTATGCAACAGTGAATCGTCAGTCTGTGGAACAGCGAGTGGTCAGTCTATGGAACAGCATGTGGTGAATCTATAGAACAGCGAGTGGTCTGTCTATGGAAAAGCGAGTGGTCAATCTGTGGAACAGCAAGTGCTCAGTCTATGGAACAGCAAGTGGTCAGACTGTGGAACAGGGAGTTGTCAGTATATGGAACAGTGATTGGTCAGTCTGTGGAACAGCGAGTGGTCAGGCTGTGGAACAGCCAGTGGTAACTGTGTGGAACAGCGAATGATCAATTTATGGAAAAGCGATTGGTCAGTCTATGGAATAGCGAGTGGGCCGTCTGTGGAACAGCGAGAGGTCAATCTATGGAACATTGTGTGGTCAGTCTATGGAACAGCGAGTGGTCAGTCTATGGAACAGCGAGTGGTCAGTCTATGGAACAGCGAGTGGTCAGTCTGTGGAAAAGCAAGTGGTCAGTCTATGGAACAGCGAGTGATCAGTCTATGGAGCAGCGAGTGGTCAGTCTATGGAACAGCGAGTGGTAAGTCTATGGAACAGCGAGTGGTCAGTCTATGGAACAGCGAGTGGTCAGTCTATGCAACAGCGAGTGGTCAGTCCGTGGAACAGCGAGTGGTCTGTCTATGGAACAGCGAGTGGTCAGTCCATGGAATATGGAGTGTTCGGTCAGTGTATTGAACAGCAAGTGTTCAGTCTATGGAGCAGCGAGTGGTCAATCATAGGAACAGTGAGTGGTCAAAGTATAGAACAGCGAAATGTCAATCTATGGAACACCGAGTGATCATTCAATGGACCAGTGAGTGTTCAATCTATGGAACAGCGAGTGTTCTGTCTATGGAACAGCGAGTGGTCAGTCTATGGAACAGCAAGTGGCCAGTCTATAGCAAATTCAATGGTCAGTCTATGGAACAGTGAGTGGTCAGTCTATGGTCCAGTAAGTGGTTAGTCTATGGAACAGTTAGTGGTGGATCTATGGAGCAAGGAGTGGTCAATCTATAGAACAGTGAATGGTCAATCTATAGAACATCGAGTGATCACTGTATGGAACAGCGAGGTGCCGGTCTGTGGAACAGCGAGTGGTTAGTCTAAGGAACAGCGTTTGGTCAATCTATGAAACAGCGCGTGGTCAGTCTGTGCAACAGCGAGTGGTCAATTAATTGGAACAGCAAGTGGTCAGTCTATGGAACAGCAAGTGGTGAATCTATGGAACAGTGAGTGGTCAGTCTGTGGAGCAGCGAGTGGACAGTTTATGGAACATCAGGTGGTGAATCTGTAGAACAGCGAGTGGTCTGTCGATGGAACAGCGAGTGGTCAAACAATGGAACTGCTAATGGTGAATCTATAGAACAGCGAGTGTTCAGTCTTTGGAACAGTGAGTGATCAATCTATGGAAGAACAAGTCATCAGTCTGTGGAGCAGCGTGTGTTCAGTCTATGGAACAGTGAGTGCTCAGTCGATGGAAGAGCGACTCATCAGTCTGTGGAGCAGCGTGTGTTCAGTCTATGGAACAGCGAGTGGTCAATCAATGGAACAGTGAGTGGCACGTCTATGGAACAGTGAGTGGTCAGTCTATTGGACAGCGAGTGGTCAATCTATGGAACAGCGAGTGGTCAATCTATGGAACAGCGGGTGGTTAGTCTATAGAACATCAACTGGTCAGTCTGTGGAACAGCGAGTGGTCAGTCAATGGAATATCGAGTGATCAATCTATGGAACATCGAGTGCTCTATCTATTGAACCGCGAGTGGTCAGTCTCAGGAACAGCGAGTGGGTAAGTCTATGCAACAGCGGGTGGTCAGTATATGGAACAGCGGGTGGTCAGTCTATGGAACAGCAAGTGGTCAATCTATTGAACAGTGAGAAGTCAGTCTGTGGAGCAGCGAGTGGACAGTCTGTGGAACAGTGAGTAGTCAGTCAATGGAATATCAAGTGGTCAATCTATGGAACATCGAGTGGTCTATCTTTTGTACATCGAGTGGTCAGTCTGTGGAACAGCGAGTGGTCAGTCTATGTAACATCGATTGGTCAATCAATGGAACAGCTAATAGTTCATCTTTGGAAAAGCGAGTGGTCAGTATATGGAACAGCGAGTGGTCAGTCTATGGAACATCGATTGGTCAATCTATGGAACAGCTAGTAGTTCATCTTTGGAACAGTGAGTGGTCAGTATATGGAACAGCGGGTGGTCAGTCTATGGAACAGCGGGTGGTCAGCCTATGGAACAGCTAGTAGTTCATCTATGGAACAGCGAGTGGTCAGTCTGTGGAACAGCGAGTGGTCAGTCTATGGAACATCGATTGGTCAATCTATGGAACAGCTAGTAGTTCATCTATGGAACAGCGAGTGGTCAGTCTGTGGAACAGTGGTTGGTCAGTCCATGGGACAGCGAGTGGTCAGTCTATGGAACAGCGTGTGGTCAGTCTATGGAACATCGATTGGTCAATCTATGGAACAGCTAGTAGTTCATCTATGGAACAGCGAATGGTCAGTATATGGAACAGCAGTTGGTCAGTCCATGGGACAGCGAGTGGTCAGTCTATGGAACAGCGTGTGGTCAGTCTATGAAACAGTGAGTGATCAATCAATGGAAGAGCGACTCATCAGTCTGTGGAGCAGCGAGCGGTCAGTCTATGGCACAGCGAGTCATCCGTCTATCGAACAGTGAGTGGTCAATCTATGGATTATAGCGAGTCATCAGTCTGTGGAACAGCAAGTGGCCAGCGCATGGGACAGCATGTGGTCAGTCTATGGAACAGCGAGTGGTCAATCTATGGCACCAGGAGAGGTCAATCTGTGGTACAGCAAGTGGTTAATCTATGGAACATCGAGTGATCAGTTTATGGAACAGTGAGTGGTCAATCTATGGAACAACGAATCGTCAGCCTGTGGAGCAGTGAGTGGTCAGTCTATGGAACAGCATGTGGTGAATCTATAGAACAGCGAGTGGTCTGTCTATGGAAAAGCGAGTGGTCAATCTGTGGAACAGCAAGTGCTCAGTCTATGGAACAGCAAGTGGTCAGACTGTGGAACAGGGAGTGGTCAGTATATGGAACAGTGATTGTTCAGTCTGTGGAACAGCGAGTGGTCAGGCTGTGGAACAGCCGGTGGTAAGTGTGTGGAATAGGGAGTGTTTGGTCAGTGTATTGAACAGCAAGTGTTCAGTCTATGGAGCAGCGAGTGGTCAATCATAGGAACAGTGAGTGTTCAAAGTATAGAACAGCGAATGGTCAATCTATGGAACAACGAGTGATCATTCAATGGACCAGTGAGTGTTCAATCTATGGAACAGCGAGTGTTCCATTTATGGAACAGCGAGTGGTCAGCCTATGGAAAGCAAGTGGCCAGTCTATAGCAAATTCAATGGTCAGTCTATGGAACAGTGAGTGGTCAGTCTATGGTCCAGTGAGTGGTCAGTCTATGGAACAGTTAGTGGTGAATCTATGGCACAAGCAGTGGTCAATCTATAGAACAGTGAATGGTCAATCTATAGAACAGCGAGTGATCAATGTATGGAACAGCGAGTGGTCAGTCTGTGGAACAGCGAGTGGTTAGTCTAAGGAACAGCGTTTGGTCAATCTATGAAACAGCGCGTGGTCAGTCTGTGCAACAGCGAGTGGTCAATTAATTGTAACAGCAAGTGGTCAGTCTATGGAACAGCAAGTGGTGAATCTATGGAACAGTGAGTGGTCAGTCTGTGGAGCAGCGAGAGGACAGTTTATGGAACATCAGGTTGTGAATCTATAGAACAGCGAGTGGTCTGTCGATGGAACAGCGAGTGGTCAAACAATGGAACTGCTAGTGGTGAATCTATAGAACAGCGAGTGTTCAGTCTTTGGAACAGTGAGGGATCAATCTATGGAAGAACAAGTCATCAGTCTGTGGAGCAGCGTGTGTTCAGTCTATGGAACAGTGAGTGCTCAATCTATGGAACAGCGATTGGTCAGTTTATGGAATAGCGAAAGGTCAGTCAAAGGAACAGCGAGTGGTCAGTCCATGGGACAGCGAGAGGTCAGTCTATGGAACAGCGTGTGGTCAGTCTATGAAACAGTGAGTGATCAATCTATGGAAGAGTGACTCATCAGTCTGTGGAGCAGCGTGTGTTCAGTCTATGGAACAGCGAGTGGCCAATCAATGGAACAGCGAGTGGCATGGCTATGGAACAGAGAGTGGTCAGTCTTTTGGACAGCGAGTGGTCAATCTATGGAACAGCGAGTGGTCAATCTATGGAACAGCGAGTGGTTAGTCTATAGAACATCAACTGGTCAGTCTGTGGAACAGGGTGTGGTCAGTCAATGGAATATCGAGTGATCAATCTATGGAACATCGAGTGGTCTATCTATTGTACCGCGAGTGGTCAGTCTCTGGAACAGCGAGTGGGTAAGTCTATGGAACAACGAGTGGTTAGTATATGGAACAGCGGGTGGTCAGTCTATGGAACATCAAGTGGTCAATCTATTGAACAGTGAGAGGTCAATCTATGGAACAGCCAGTGGTCAGTCTGTAGAACTGCAAGTGGTCAGTCCATGGAACAATGAGTGTTCAGTCTGTGGAACAGCAAGTGGTCAGTCTATGGAACAGCAAGTGGTCATTCTATGGAACAGCGATTGGTCAGTTTATGGAATAGTGAATGGTCAGTCTAAGGAACAGCGAGTGGTCAGTCAATGGGACAGTGAGTGGTCAGTCTATGGAACAGCGTGTGGTCAGTCTATGAAACAGTGAGTGATCAATCTATGGAAGAGCGACTCATCAGTCTGTGGAGCAGCGTGTGTTCAGTCTATGGAGCAGCGAGTGCTCAATCTATGGAACAGCAAGTGGTCAATCTATGGATCAGTGAGTGGTCAGTCTCTGGAACAGCGAGTGGTCAGTCTAAGACACAGCGAGTGGTCAGTCTATCGAACAGTGAGTGGTCAATCTATGGATTCTAGTGAGTGATCAGTCTGTGGAACAGCGAGTGGTCAGCCCATGCGACAGCATGTGGTCAGTCTATGGAACAGCGAGTGGTCAATCTATGGAACAGTTAGTGGTCAGTCTATGTAGCAGTGAGTGGTCAGTCTATGGAACAGCGAGTGGTCAGTCTATGGAACAGCAAGTGGTCAATCTATGCAACAATGAATCATCAGTCTGTGGAGCAGCTAGTGGTCAGTCTATGGAACAGCATATGGTGAATCGAAAGAACAGCGAGTGGTCTGTCTATGGAAAAGCGAGTGTTCAATCAATGGAACAGCGAGTGGTATGTCTATGGAACAGTGAGTGGTCAGTCTATGGAACAGCGAGTGGTCAGTATATAGAACAGCGGGTGGTCAGTCTATGGAACAGCAAGTGGTCAATCTATTGAACAGTGAGTGGTCAATCTATGGAACAGACAGTGGTCAGCCTGTAGAACAGCAAGTGGTCAGTCCATGGAACAGTGAGTGTTCAGTCTGTGGAACAGCAAGAGGTCAATCTATGGATCAGTGAGTGGTCAGTCTATGGAACAGTGAGTGGTCAGTCTCTGGAACAGTGAGTGGTCAGTCTATGGCACAGCGAGTGATCCGTCTATCGAACAGTGAGTGGTCAATCCACGGATTATAGCGAGTCATCAGTCTGTGGACAGCGAGTGGTCAGCCCATGGGACAGCATATGGTCAGTCTATGGAACAGTGAGTGGTCAATCTATGGAACAGCAAGTGGTCAGTCTATGGCACAACGGGAGGTCAATCTGTGGTACAGCAAGTGGTCAGTCTATGGAACAGTGAGTGGACAGTCTATGGAACAGCGATTGGTCAGTATTTGGAACAGCATGTGGTGAATCTGTAGAACAGCGAGTGATCAGTGTATGGAACAGTGAGTGGTCAATCTATGCAACAGTGAATCGTCAGTCTGTGGAGCAGCGAGTGGTCAGTCTATGGAACAGCATGTGGTGAATCTATAGAACAGTGAGTGGTCTGTCTATGGAAAAGCGAGTGGTCAATCAATGGAACAGCGAGTGGTATGTCGATGGAACAGTGAGTGGTCAGTCTATTGGACAGCGAGTGGTCAATGTTTGGAACAGCGAGTGGTCAGTCTATGGAACAGCGAGTCGGCAGTATATGGAACAGCGTGTGGTCAGTCTATGGAACAGAAGTGGTCAATCTATGGAACAGCAAGTGATCACTCTGTGGAACAGCGAGTGGTCAGTCAATGGAATATCGAGTGGTCTATCTATTGTACTGCGAGTGGTCAGTCTGTGGAACAGCGAGTGGTCAGTATATGGAAAAGCGGGTGGTCAGTCTATGGCACAGCGAGAGGTCAATCTGTGGTACAGCGAGTGGTCAGTCTATGGAGCAGTGAGTTATCAGTCTATGGAATAGCAAGTGGTCAGTCTATGGAACAGCAAGTGGTCAATCTATGGAACAGCGAGTTATCAGTCTATGCAACAGTGAGTGGTCAATCTATGGAACAATGAATCATCAGTCTGTGGAGCAGCGAGTGGTCAGTCTATGGAACAGCATGTGGTGAATCTATAGAACAGCGAGTGGTCTGTCTATGGATAAGCGAGTGGTCAATCAATGGAACAGCGAGTGGTATGTCTATGGAACAGTGAGTGGTCAGTATATTCGACAGCGAGTGGTCAATGTATGGAACAGCGAGTGGTCAATCTATGGAACAGTGAGTGGTCAGTCTATTTAACATCGAGTGGTCAATCTATGGAACTTCGCATGGTCAATATATGGAACAGAGTGTGGTCAGTCAATGGAATATCGAGTGGTCAATCTATGGAACATCGAGTGGTCAGTCTGTGGAACAGTTATTGGTCAGTCTATGGAACAGTGAGTGGTCAATCTATGGAACAGCGAGTGGTCAGTCTATGGAACAGTGAGTGGTCAGTCTGTGGAACAGCGAGTTGTAAGTCTATGGAACAGTGTGTGGTCAATCTATGGAACAGCGAGTGGTCCGTCTATGGAACACTGAGTGGTCAGTCTGTGGAACAGTGAGTTTTAAGTCTATGGAACAGCGTGTGGTCAATCATTGGAACAGCCAGTGGTCAGTCTGTGGAACAGCAAGTGGTCAGTCTGTGGAACAGCGAGTGGTCAGTCTGTGGAAAGCGAGTGGTCATTCTATGGAACAGCAAGTAGTCAGTCTGTGGAACAGCGAGTGGTCAGTATATGGAACAGCGAGTAGTCAGTCTGTGGAACAGTGAGTGGTCAGTCCGTGGGACAGCGACAGGTCAGACTATGGGACAGCGAGTGGTCAGTCTATGGAACAGCGAGTGCTCACTCTATGGAACAGCGAGTGGTCAGTCTATGGAAAAGCGAGTGGTCAATGTATGAATCAGCAAGTGTTCAGTCTATGGAACAGCGAGTGGTCAGTCTGTGGAACAGCGAGTGGTCAGTCTATGGAACAGCAAGTTGTCAATATATTGAACAGTGAGTGGTTAATCTATGGGACAGCCAGTGGTCAGTCTGTAGAACAGCAAGTGGTCAGTCCATGGAGCAGTGAGTGTTCAGTCTGTGGAACAGCAAGTGGTCAGTCTATGGAACAGCAAGTGGTCAGACTGTGGAACAGGGAGTGGTCAGTATGTGGAACAGTGAGTGGTCAGTCTGTGGAACAGCGAGCGCTCGATCTATGGAACAGCGATTGGTCAGTTTATGGAATAGCAAACGGCCAGTCTAAGGAACAGCGAGTGGTCAGTCTGTGGAACAGAGTGTGGTCAGTCTATGAAACAGTGAGTGATCAATCTATGGAAGAGCGCCTCATCAGTCTGTGGAGCAGTGTGTGTTCAGTCTATGGAACAGCGAGTGCTCAATCTATGGAACAGCGAGTGGTCAATCTATGGATCAGCGAGTGGTCAGTCTATGGAACAGTGAGTGGTCAGTCTCTGGAACAGCGAGTGGTCAGTCTACGGCACAGCGAGTGGTCAGTCTATGGAATAGCAAGTGGTCAATCTATGGAACAGCGAGTGATCAGTCTATGAAACAGTGAGTGGTCGATCTATGGAACAATGAATCATCAGTCTGTGGAGAAGCGTGTGTTCAGTCTATGGAACAGCATGTGGTGAATCTATAGAACAGCGAGTGGTCTGTCTATGGAAAAGCGAGTGGTCAATCAATGGAACAGCGAGTGGTGTGTCTATGGAACAGTGAGTGGTCAGTCTATTGGACCGCGAGTGGTCAATCTATGCAACAGCGAGTGGTCAATCTATGGAACAGCGAGTCGTCAGTCTATGTAAAATCGAGTGGACAATCTATGGAAATTCGCATGGTCAATCGATGGAACAGCGAGTGGTTAGTCTATAGAACATCAAGTGGTCAGTCTGTGAAACAGCCAGTGGTCAGTCAATGGAACATCGAGTGGTCAATCTATGGAACATCGAGTGGTCTATCTATTGTACAGCGAATGGTCAGTCTGTGGAACAGCTAGTGGTCAGTCTATGGAACAGTGAGTGGTCAGTTTATGGAACAGCGGGTGGTCAGTCTATGGAAAAGCAAGTGGTCAATCTATTGACAGTGAGTGGTCAATCTATGGAACAGCCAGTGGTCAGTCTGTAGAACAGCAAATGGTCAGTACATGGAACAGTGAGTGTTCAGTCTGTGGAACAGCAAGTGGTCAGTCTATGGAACAGCAAGTGGTCAGACTGTGGAACAGTGAGTGGTCAGGCTGTGGAACAGCCAGTGGTAAGTGTGTGGAACAGCGAATGATCAGTTCATGGAAAAGCGAGTGGTCAGTCTATGGAACAGCGAGTGGTCCGTCTGTGGAACTGCGAGTGGTCAATCTATGGAACAGTGTGTGGTCAGTCCATGGAACAGTGAGTGGTCAGTCTGCAGACAATTCAGTGGTCAGTCTGTGGAAAAGTGTGTGGTCAGTCCATGGAACAGTGAGTGGTCAATCGATGGAACAACGAGTGGTCACTCTGTGGAACAGCGAGTTTCAGTCTATGGAACAGTAAGTGGTCAGTCTATGGAACAGCGAGTGGTCCGTCTGTGGAACAGCGAATGGTCAACCTATGGAACAGCGAGTGGTCAGTCTATGGAACAGCGAGTTGTCAATCTATGGAGCTGCAAGTGGTCAGTCTATGGAACAGCAAGTGGTCAGTCTGTGGAACAGCGAGTGGTCAATCTATGGAACAGCGAGTGGTCAGTCTATGGAGCAGTGAGTGGTCAATCATAGGAAGAGTGAGTGGTCAAACTATAGAACGCGAATGGTCAATCTATGGAAGAACAAGTGATCATTCAATGCAGCAGTGAGTGTTCAATCTATGGAACAGCGAGTGTTCCGTCTATGGAACAGCGAGTGGTCAGTCTATGGAACAGCAAGTGGCCAGTCTATGGAACAGTCAGTGGTGAATCTATGGAACAGCGAGTGGTCAATCTATAGAACAGCGAGTGGTCAATCTGTGGAACAGCGAGTGGTTAGTCTAAGGAACAGCGTTTGGTCAATCTATGGAACAGCGCATGGTCAGTCTATGCAACATCGCGTGGTCAATTAATTGGAACAGCAAGTGGTCAGTCTATGGAACAGCAAGTGCTGAATCTATGGAACAGTGAGTGGTCAGTCTGTGGAACAGCAAGTGGTCAATCTATGGAACAGCGCGTGGTCAGTCTGTCGAACAGCGGGTTGTCAGTCTATGGAAAAGTGAGTGTTCAATCTATGGAACAGCGAGTGGTCAGTATATGGAACAGAGAGTGGTCAGTCGATGGAACACTGAGTGGTCAGTCTCTGGAACAGCAAGTGGTCAGTCTATGGAACAGCGAGTGGTCAGTCTATGGAACAGCGAGTGGTCAGTCTATGGCACAGCGAGTGGTCAATCTATGGAACAGTGAGTGGTCAGTCCATGGGACAGTGAGTGGTCAGTCTATGGAACCGCGAGTGATCAGTCTATGAAAAAGTGAGTGGTCAATCTATGGAACAACGAATCGTCAGTCTGTGGAGCAGCAAGTCGTCAGTCTATGGAACAGCGAGTGCTCACTCTATGGAACTGCGATGTTAAAGCTATGGATCAGTGAGTGGTCAGTCTCTGGAACTACGAGTGGTCAGTCTATGGAACAGCGAGTGGTCAGTCTATGGAACAGCGAATGGTCAGTCTATGGAACAGCGAGTGGTCAATCTATGGAACAGCGAGTGGTCAGTCTATGGAACAGCGAATGGTCAGTCTATGGAACAGCGAGTGGTCAATCTATGGAACAGCGAGTGGTCAATCTATGGAACAGCGAGTGGTCAATCTATGGAACAGCGAGTGGTCAATCTATGGAACAGCGAGTGGTCAGTCTATGGAACAGCGAGTGGTCAGTCTATGGAACAGCGAGTGGTCAATCTATGGAACAGCGAGTGGTCAATCTATGGAACAGCGAGTGGTCAGTCTATGGAACAGCGAGTGGTCAGTCTATGGAACAGCGAGTGCTCACTCTATGGAACTGCGATGTTAAAGCTATGGATCAGTGAGTGGTCAGTCTATGGAACAGCGAGTGGTCAATCTATGGAACAGTGAGTGGTCAGTCTATGGAACAGCGAGTGGTCAATCTATGGAACAGTGAGTGGTCAGTCCATGGAACAGTCAGTGGTCAGTCTATGAAACAGTGAGTGGACAGTCTATGGAACAGTGAGTGGTCAGTCCATGGAACAGCGAGTGGACAATCTATAGAACAGCGAGTGATCAATGTATGGAACAGCGAGTGGTCAGTCTATGGAACAGCAAGTGGCCAATCTATGGAACAGTGAGTGGTCAGTCTATGGAACAGCGAGTGGTCAATGTATAGAACAGCAAGTGGTCAATCTATGGAACAGCATGTGGTCAATCTATGGAACAGCGAGTTATCAGTCTGTGGAACAGCGAGTGATCAGTCTAAGGAACATCGAGTGGTCAATCTATGGAACAGCGTGTAGTCCATCTGTGGGACAGCGAGTAGTCAGTCCATGGAACAGCAAGAGTTTAGTCTATGGAACAGCGAGTGGTCAGTCTATGGAACAGCGAGTGGTCAGTCTATGAAACAGTGAGTGGTCAGTCTATGGAACAGTGAGTGGTCAGTCCATGGAACAGCGAGTGGACAATCTATAGAACAGCGAGTGATCAATGTATGGAACAGCGAGTGGTCAGTCTATGGAACAGCAAGTGGTCAATCTATGGAACAGTGAGTGGTCAGCCTATGGAACAGCGAGTGGTCAATGTATAGAACAGCGAGTGGTCAATCTATGGAACAACAAATGTTCAGACTAAAGAACAGTGAGTGTTCAATCTATGGAACAGTGAGTGGTCAGTCTGTGGAACAGCGAGTGGTCAGTCTATGGAACATCGAGTGGTCAATTTATGGAACAGCGATTAGTCAACCTATGGAACAGCGTGTGGTCAGTCCATGGAACTGCGAGTGGTCAGTCTATGGGACAGCGAGTGGTCAGTCTATGGAACAGTGAGTGGTCAGCCTATGGAACAGTGAGTGGTCAATGTATAGAGCAGCGAGTGGTCAATCTATGGAACAACGAATGTTCAGACTAAAGAACAGTGATTATTCAATCTACGGAATCAAGTCAAATCAAATCAAATCAACTTTTATTGTCATTGTTAGTGCACAAGTGCAGTACAACGAAATGTAGGCTTGCGGCTTCCGAGAGTGTACATTTAGATTAAGACATTTAAACATTCCACATACATTTGTCTTGTCATACATTAACATAAACATAACCATAATAAAGTGCATTGGCAGATGTGCAGGCTTTAGAGTTTATTTGTGGAGTTCAGTAGGATGACAGCCCTGGGAAAGAAGCTGTTCCTAAATCTGGTTGTATGGGAGCGAATGCATCTGTAGCATCTCCCAGATGGCAGGAGGGCGAACAGACTGTGGCTGGTGTGGGTAGGGTCTTTGATGATGGACCGTGACCTCCGTAGACACTGTTTCTGGTATATGTGCTCTATGGCCGGTAGCCGGGTCGGTAGCTTGGGAACAGCTAGTGGTCAGTCTGTGGAACAGTGAGTGGTTAGTCTATGGAACAGTGAGTGGTCAGTCTGTGGAACAGCGATTTGTCAGTATATGGAGCAGCAATTGGTCAGTCTATGGAACAGCTAGTGTTCAGTCTATGGAACAGCATGTGGTCAATCTATGGAAGAACGAGTCGTCAGTCTGGGAACAGCAATTGGTCAGTTTATGGAATAGCGAGTGGTCAGCCTATGGAACAGCGAGTGGTCAATCTATGGAACAGCTAGTGTTCAGTCTATGGAACAGCATGTGGTCAATCTATGGAAGAACGAGTCGTCAGTCTGGGAACAGCGATTGGTCAGTTTATGGAATAGCGAGTGGTCAGCCTATGGAACAGCGAGTGGTCAATCTATGGAACAGCTAGTGTTCAGTCTATGGAACAGTGAGTGGTCAATCTATGGAAGAACGAGTTGTCAGTCTGTGGAGCAGCGAGTGGTCAGTCTATGGAACATCAGGTGGTGAATCTATAGAACAGCGAGTGATCAAACTATGGAACAGCGAGTGGTCAATCTATGGAACAGTGAGTGGTCAGTCTATGGAACAGTGAGTGGTCAATCTGTCGTAACCTGGGAGGTTATGAGTAACCTGATCCACCAGGTCGTGCTCTGGCAATTGGTCTCCTGAGTTAAGTCTGGTCTGTACTGGTTGTACTTTTTGTTTTTGCTGCCTCATGGCAGAAGCTTTTATGTGCAAGTGTTGATTAAACCATGTTACAGAGTTAACCTGTGTCTGTCTCCATCTATGGCCACCTCAAGATACCACATATGGCGACGAGAATAAAAGACGGAAAAGTTTTGGTGGATCAGTCATAGTTAGGGAGTATTCGGAAGAGGTGCTCGGGTTGGTTAGCAAACTAGTTGGAATAGCATGAGGCTAGGCCACGGGAGTCGAAACAGAGTTTGATTTTTTGGCTGAAGTGACCAGACTCCAAGGATGGCAGGAACGGTAGGCTCCGTGGCACCTTTTGACAGCAAGTCGCAGTCTTGGGAGGAGTATTGTGAAATACCGAACCATTTCTTTATGGCAAACGAGGTGGACAGTGCTGAAAAGAAAAGGGCCATTTTACTGAGTTGTGTGGGAGCACAAACCTATACACGGATGAGGAATCTGCTGAGCCCGGAGCGGCCAGGAGAAAAATCTTTTGACGAGTTGGTGAGTCTACTAAAGAATCATTTCAATCCGAAACCTAGTGAAATAGTACAGAGATGGAAATTCAATTCGAGGATTAGGAGGCCGGAAGACAGCGTTACTGAGTATGTGGAGGAGCTTCGGAAGCTCGCACAGGACTGTAATTTTGGAAATACGCTCACAGTCATGTTAAGGGACAGACTAGTATGCGGAGTTAACGACGACAGTATACAGCAAAGGTTGCTGTCAGAAGAAGGATTAACGTTTGAGACGGCACTTAAAAAAGCACAAGCCATGGAGACAGCTAACAAGAACATTAAGGACTTAAACAGTATGAGCAAGGAGAAATGGAGTAAACCAGTGGGAGGAGCTGTTTTCAAGATGGAAGCTGGCGCGAAAAGTCCACCAGTCGGGGTTGGGGATTGCTACCGATGTGGCGGGATGAGCCATTATGCAAAGGACTGCAGGTTTGCAAAGGCAAAGTGCCACAATTGTGGAAAAATAGGGCACTTAAAGAAAGTCTGTAAAAGGGCAGTGAGTCAGAGAAGCAGTGCTAAAGGGGCAAAGCATGCTAATGGGGGGAGGGAGAAGTACACAAAGCGGGCAAATTACATACAAGAGGAGGAAGAGTCTAGTGAGTCTAGTGAGGAGGTTTTCACTATATACAGTATAGACACTTCAAGGCCCAACGTACCCCCTCTCACTCAGTATTTGATAGTGAACGGAGGTCAAGTAAAGTTTGAGATTGACTCCGGAAGTAGTGTAACCATAATGTCGCAGACTGAGTACACCAAGCTATGGGGGGAAGCAAAAGTACCAGAGCTAGGTACATGCCCCATTAGTCTCAAAACCTACACAGGACAGAAGGTGGCCATTTTGGGGGCGGCCGAAGTACAAGTGGAGCACAAAGGAGTCACCAAAGAGCTTATGGTGGTAGTGGTAGCAGGGTCAGGGCCAAACCTGTTAGGGCGAGGGTGGATCAGTGAGTTGAGTGTGGACTGGCAGGCAATGAATAAAATGGAGGACAGTACAGAGGCACTGCAAGAAGTGCTGATGAAGCATGAGTTAGTGTTCAAGGACGAACTGTGCACCTTAAGGGGAGCCATAGCCAAGATTCATGTAGCCAGTGATGCCACGCCTCGTTTCTTTAAACCAAGGTCGGTACCTTTGCAATGAAAACCAAGGTTGAGGCGGAACTAGATCGCCTGCTAAAGGACAAAGTAATAGAACCAGTGAAATTTTCAGATTGGGCGGCACCAATAGTCCCGGTATTGAAGCCCGACGGTAATGTAAGGGTGTGTGGTGACTATAAGTTAACAGTGAACAGAGTATCATCACTGGAACAGTACCCCATTCCGAGAATGGAGGACATGTTAACATCGCTCGCTGGGGGAGAAAGATTCAGCAAACTGGACATGAATCATGCGTATCAGCAGATATTGCTAGATGAAGAATCAAAAAAGTTTGTCACGGTGAACACGCACAAGGGGCTGTTCATGTATGCCAGGTTACCATTTGGTGTCAGTTCTAGCCCAGCAATATTCCAACGGACTATGGAGGGCATTCTGCAGGGCATTCCAAAGGTGGCCGTGTACTTAGATGATATTCTGCTAACAGGAAGTGACGATCAGGATCACGTAAAAACACTGGACAAAGTGCTACAGTGGCTGGAAGAGGCGGGGCTACGCCTGAAATGGAGTAAGTGTAGTTTCATGGAGAAGGAAGTTACATTCCTGGGACATCGGGTGGATGCCACAGGCCTCCATCTATTACCAGGGAAAGTGCGGGCAGTGCAGGATGCACCTGCACCCACCTCAGTGACTGAACTGAAAGCCTATCTAGGTTTCCTGAATTATTATAACCGGTTTCTTCCAAATTTATCGATGCTGCGGGCACCCCTGCACAAACTGCTGAGAAAGGAGGAGCCATGGCGTTGGGGGCCAGAGCAAGCGAAAGCGTTTGAGCAGTCAAAGAAGCTACTTCAGTCCAGCAGGGTGTTAGTGCATTACGACGAGAAGAAGGAGCTGATAATGTCCTGCGGCACATCAGCCTATGGAATGGGGGCAGTGTTGGCCCACCGCATGCCAGATGGAGCGGAAAGGGTTTGTTTCACGCATGCTCACAGCTGCGGAAAAGAACTATTCACAGCTTGATAAAGAGGTTAGCCATTATATTTGGAGTAAAGAAATTCCAAAAGTACATATATGGGAGGAAGTTTGTAATCAGTACTGACCACAAGCCTCTTATTAGCTTACTGAATGAGATGAAAGCGGTGCCTCAAATGGCATCACAGAGAATAATGAGATGGGCAGTAATACTAAGAGCCTATGAATATGTGATCACGTACAGAGCCGGCAAGGAAAATGGGAACGCTGATGCTCTCAGCCGCCTGTCCCTCTCAAAATTTCCTCGCAGTACTACCCCTGAGGAGCATGTCCTGATGCTGGATCAGGAGATCAGTCCCCTGATGACTTCAGCGCAAATCCAGGGCTGGACAGCCAAGGACCCCGTTCTGTCAAGGGTCCGTGAGTGTGTGTTGAAAGGCTGGCCAGATCACCGTGAGGGACCGGAGTTCGCGCCGTACAGGCAGGGACAGCACGAGCTCAGTGTCCAAGATGGATGTGTGCTATGGGGAGCACGCATCATAGTCCCAGAGCAGGGACGCTCTACTTTGATGGAACAGTTGCATCAATCGCACCCAGGAATGACTAGAATGAAAGGACTGGCTAGGAGCTAACTGTGGTGGCCTAACTTGGATGCTGAAATTGAGTCAAAGGTAAAGTCATGCAATATATGTCAGGAACAGAGGAAAGCACCTGCCGGGGCACCACTCCATCCCTGGGAGTGGCCCAGCAAACCCTGGAGGAGAATTCACATAGACTATGCGGGACCTTTTATGGGCAAAATGTTTTTGGTGCTGGTAGACGCTCACTCAAAGTGGATCGACGTTTATCCAGTGAGCTCTGCAATGACTGATGCCACACTGGATTGTCTCAGGAACAGCTTCAGCACGCATGGTATTCCAGAAATGATTGTATCCGACAATGCACAGTGTTTTGTTAGTGAAGGGAGCAAAGAATTCATGGTAAGGAATGGAATCACACATGTCACCTCAGCTCCATATCACCCAGCCTCAAATGGGTTAGCCGAGCGAGCCGTGCAGACTTTTAAGGAGCTCATGAGGAGAAGCTCAGGTGACACCCTAGAGACCAAGCTCAGCCTTGTTTAGTTATCGTATAACACCCCAAGCTACCACGGGGCTTTCTCCGGCTGAGTTGATGATGGGGAGAAAGTTGCAGTGCACGTTAGACCTGATACACCCAGATCTCAAAAGCAAGGTTGAGACAAAACAAACAAACCAAAAAGCGTACCATGACAAACATACTAAAGCTCGCCATTTCACCATAGGGGACTGTGTGTACACCCGGAACTTCGGCTATGGACCTAAATGGATACCAGGACTAATCCAGGACATTACAGGACCTGTGTCGTACTTCGTGTTACTAGGGGATGGTCGAGGGGTTTGTCGGCATGTGGATCAGCTTTTCAGCCGGCAGCAGGGGGAACTGCCTCAGGTGGAACAAAGGGCAGTAGATGAGGCTGTTCCAGGACCCAGCACAGTTTATAAGGTGCCAGTGGACTCGGGTACTGCCAGGCCACAGCGGGACAGAGTAAAACCAACATCAGAGACTACTCCAACCTCAAGTGCGAATGAATCTGAGAATCCACCAAAAGTGGAATTAAGACGTTCACAAAGGATTCGCAAGCAACCAGAAAGACTTATACAAACCTGTTAAATTAGTCAGGGGTTAACCATGGTTAGAGCACACTGGTTAATTAAAACGTAGTACCTAGTAAGGGTTATTGTTTAAGAATTGCATACGGCAATCTTAAGGGGGGAGGAGTGTAGTAACCTGGGAGGTTATGAGTAACCTGATCCACCAGGTGGTGCTGTGGCAATTGGTCTCCTGAGTTAAGTCTGGTCTGTACTGGTTGCACTTTTTGTTTTTGCTGCCTCATGGCAGAAATTTTTATGTGCAAGTGTTGATTAAACCATGTTACGGAGTTAACCTGTGTCTGTCTCCATCTATGACCACCTCAAGATACCACACAATCTATGGAACAGCGAGTGTTATGTCCCTGGAACAATGAGTGGCCAGTCTGTGGAACAGCGAGTGGTCAGTCTATGGAACAGCAAGTGGTCAGTCTGTGGAACAGCGATTGGTCAGTTTATGGAATAGCGAATGGTCAGTCTGAGGAACAGCGAGTGGTCAGTCCATGGGACAGTGAGTGGTCAGTCTATGGAACAGTGTATTGTACAGCGATTGGTCAGTCTATGGAACAAGCAGTTGGTCAGTATGTGGAACAGCGATTGGTCAGTTTATGGAATAGCGAACGGTCAGTCTAAGGAACAGCGAGTGGTCAGTCCATGGGACAGTGAGTGGTCAGTCTATGGAACAGTGTATTGTACAGCGATTGGTCAGTCTGTGGAACAGCAAGTTGTCAGCCTATGGAACAGCGAGTGGTCCATCTATGAAACAGCCAGTGGTCAGTCTGTAGAACAGCAAGTGGTCAGTCTATGGAACATTGAGTGGTCAATCTATGTAACAGCATGTGGTCAATCTATGGAACAGTGAGTTGTCAGTCTATGGAACAGCGAGTGGTCAATCTATGGAATAGTGAGTGGTCAGTTTCTGAAACTGCAAGTGGTCAGTCTATGGAACAGTGAGTGGTCAATCTATGGAACAGCAAGTGGTCAGTCTATGACACAGCGAGAGGTCAATCTGTGGTACAGCGAGTGGTCAGTCTATGGAACAGTGAGTGGTCAGTCTATGGAACAGTGAGTAGCCAATCTATGGAACAGTGAGTGGTCAATCTATGGAGCAATGCGTCATCATTCTGTGGAGCAGCGAGTGGTCAGTCTATGTAAAAGCATCTGGTGAATCTATAGAACAGCGAGTGGTCTGTCTGTGGAAAAGTGAGTGGTCAATCAATGGAACAGCGAGTGGTATGTCTATGGAACAGTGAGTGGTCAGTCTATTGGACAGCGAGTGGTCAATCTATGGAACAGCGAGTGGTCAATCTATGGAACAGAGAGTGGTCAATCTATGGAACTTCGAGTGGTCAATCTATGGAACAGCGAGTGGTTAGTCTACAGAACATCAAGTGGTCAGTCTGTGGAACAGCGAGTGGTCAGTCAATGGAACATCGAGTGGTCAATCTATGGAACAGCTAGTGGTCCATCTATGGAACAGCAAGTGGTCAGTCCATTCAACAATGAGAGTTCAGTCTATGGAACAGCAAGTGTTCAGACTATGGAAAAGCGAGTGGTCGGTCTATGAAATAGTGAGTGGTCAGTCTATGGAACAGTGAGTGGTCAGTCCATGGAACAGCGAGTGGTCAATCTATGGAACAGCGAGGGGTCAGTCTGTGGAACAGCGAGTGGTCAATCTATGGAACAGCGAGTGGTCAGTCTATGGAACAGCAAGTGGTCAATCTATGGAACAGTGAGTGGTCAGTCTATGGAACAGCGAGTGGTCAATCTATTGAACAGTGAGTGGTCAATAAATGGAACAGTGAGTGGTCAGTCCATGGAACAGTCAGTGGTCCATCTATGGAACAGCGAGTGGTCAATGTATAGAACAGCAAGTGGTCAATCTATGGAACAGCATGTGGTCAATATATGGAACAGCGAGTTGTCAGTCTGTGGAACAGCGAGTGATCAGACTAAGGAACATCGAGTGGTCAATCTATGGAACAGCGTGTAGTCCATCTATGGAACAGCGAGTGGTCAGTCTATGGAACAGCGAGTTGTCAGTCTATGAAACAGTGAGTGGTCAGTCTATGGAACAGTGAGTGGTCAGTCGATGGAACAGCAAGTGGACAATCTATAGAACAGCGAGTGATCAATCTATGGAACAGCGAGTGGTCAGTCTATTGAACAGCAAGTAGTCAATCTATGGAACAGTGAGTGGTCAGTCTATGGAACAGCAAGTGGTCAATGTATAGAACAGCGAGTGGTCAATCTATGGAACAACGAATGTTCAGACTAAAGAACAGTGAGTGTTCAATCTATGGAACAGTGAGTGGTCAGTCTATGGAACAGCGAGTGGTCAGTCTATGGAACATCGAGTGGTCAATTTATGGAACAGCGAGCAGTCCACCTATGGAACAGTGTGTGTTCAGTCCATGGAACAGCGATTGGTCAGTTTATGGAATAGCGAGTGGTCAGTCTATGGACCAGTGAGTGGTCAGTCCATGGAACAGCGAGTGGTCAATCGAAAGAACAGCGAGTGATCAATCTATGGAACAGCAAGTGGTCAGTCTGTGGAACAGTGAGTGGTTAGTCTATGGAACAGCGTGTGGCCAATCTATGGAACAGCGAGTGGTCAGTCTGTGGAACAGTGAGTGGTTAGTCTATGGAACAGCGTGTGGTCAATCTATGGAACAGCGAGTGGTCAGTCTGTGGAGCAGAGTGTGGACAGTCTATGGAACATCAGGTGGTGAATCTATAGAACAGTGAGTGGTCTGTCTATGGAAAGAGTGGTCAAACAATGGAACAGTGAGTGTTATGTCTCTGGAACAGTGAGTGGTCAGTCTGTGGAACAGAGAATGGTCAGTCAATGGAACAGGAAGTGGTCAGTCTGTGGGACAGCGATTGGTCAGTTTATGGAATAGCGAACGGTCAGTCAAAGGAACAGCAAGTGGTCAGTCCATGGGAGAGTGAGTGGTCAGTCTATGGAACAGTGTGTGGTCTATCTATTGTACAGCGTTTGGTCAGTCTGTAGAACAGCGATTGGTCAGTCTATGGAACATCGAGTGGTCAATCTGTGGAACATCAAGTGGTCAATCTATAGAACAGCGAGTGGTCCATCTATGGAACAGCAAGTGGTCAGTCCATTCAACAACAAGATTTCAGTCTATTGAACAGTGAGTGGTCAATCTATGGAACAGTGAGTGGTCAGTCCATGGAACAGTCAGTGGTCCGTCTATGGAACAGCGAGTGGTCAATGTATAGAACAGCAAGTGGTCTATCTATGGAACAGCATGTGGTCGATATATGCAACAGCGAGTTGTCAGTCTGTGGAACAGCGAGTGATCAGACTAAGGAACATCGAGTGGTCAATCTATGGAACAGCGTGTGGTCAGTCTATGGAACAGCAAGTGGTCAATCTATGGAACAGTGAGTGGTCAGTCTATGGAACAGCGAGTGGTCAATGTATAGAACAGCGAGTGGTCAATCTATGGAACAACGAATGTTCAGACTAAAGAACAGTGAATGTTCAATCTGTGGAACAGTGAGTGGTCAGTCGATGGAACAGCGACTGGTCAGTCTATGGAACATCGAGTGGTCAATTTATGGAACAGCGAGCAGTCCACCTATGGAACAGCGAGTGGGCAGTCCATGGAACAGCGAGTGGTCAATCTATTGAACAGCGAGTGATCAATCTATGGAACAGCTAGTGGTCAGTCTGTGGAACAGTGAGTGGTTAGTCTTTGGAACAGCGTGTGGTCAATCTATGGAACAGCGAGTGGTCAGTCTGTGGAACAGCAAGTGGTCAGTCTATGGAACAGTGAGTGGTCAATCTATGGAACAATGAGTCATCAGTCTGTGGAGCAGAGTGTGGACAGTCTATGGAACATCAGGTGGTGAATCTATAGAACAGTGAGTGGTCGGTCTATGGAACAACAAGTGGTCAAACAATGGAACAGCGAGTGTTATGTTTCTGGAACAGTGAGTGGTCAGTCTGTGGAACAGCGAGTGGTCAGTCTATGGAACAGAAAGTGGTCAGTCTGTGGAACAGCAATTGGTCAGTTTATGGAATAGCGAACGGTCAGCCTAAGGAACAGCAAGTGGTCAGTACATGGGACAGTGAGTGGTCAGTCTATGGAACAGTGTGTGGTCTATCTATTGTACAGTGATTGGTCAGTCTGTGGAACAGCAAGCTGTCAGTCTATGGAACAGCGAGTGGTCAATCTATGGAACAGCCAGTGGTCAGTCTGTAGAACAGCAAGTGGTCTGTCTGTGGAACAGTGAGTGTTCAGTCTGTGGAACAGCAAGTGTTCAGTCTATGGAACATTGAGCGGTCAATCTATGTAACAGCATGTGGTCAATCTATGGAACAGTGAGTTGTCAGTCTATGGAACAGCGAGTGGTCAATCTATGGAACAGTGAGTGGTCAGTTACTGAAACTGCAAGTGGTCAGTCTATGGAACAGCGAGTGGTCAATCTATGGAACAGCGAGTGGTCAGTCTATGGCACAGTGAGAGCTCAATCTGTGGTACAGCGAGTGGTCAGTCTATGGTACAGAGAGTGGTCAGTCTATGGAACAGTGAGTGGTCAATCTAAGGAACAGCGAGTGATCAGTCTATGGAACAGTGAGTGGTCAATCTATGGAACAATGCATCGTCAGTCTGTGGAGCAGCGAGTGGTCAGTCTATGGAACAGCATGTGTTGAATCTATAGAACAGCGAGTGCTCTGTCTGTGGAAAAGCGAGTGGTCAATCAATGGAACAGCGAGTGGTATGTCTATGGAAAAGTGAGTGGTCAGTCTATTGGACAGTGAGTGGTCAATCTATGGAACAGCGAGTGGTCAATCTATGGAACAGTGAGTGGTCAATCTATGGAACTTCGAGTGGTCAATGTATGGAACAGCGATTGTTTTGTCTATAGAACATCAAGTGGGCAGTCTGTGGAACAGCGAGGGGTCAGTCAATGGAACATCGAGTGCTTAATCTATAGAACATCAAGTGGTCAGTCTGTGGAACAGTGATTGGTAAGTAAATGCAACATCGAGTGGTCAATCTATGGAACATCAAGCAGTCTATCTATTGTTCAGCGATTGGTCAGTCTCTGGAACAGCGAGTGGTCAGTCTATGGAACATCGAGTGCTCAATCTGTGGAACATCGAGTGGTCAATCTATAGAACAGCGAGTGGTCCATCTATGGAACAGCAAGTGGTCAGTCCATTCAACAACAAGAGTTCAGTCTATGGAACAGCGAGTGGTCAGACTATGCAAAAGCGAGTGGTCAGTCAATGAAATAGTGAGTGGTCAGTCTATGCAACAGTGAGTGGTCAGTCCATGGAACAGCGAGAGGTCAATCTATGGAACAGCGAGTGGTCAGTCTGTGGAACAGCAAGTGGTCAATCTATGGAACAGCGAGTGGTCAGTCTATGGAACAGCAAGTGGTCAATCTATGGAACAGTGAGTGGTCAGTCTATGGAACATCGAGTGGTCAATCTATTGAACAGTGAGTGGTCAATCTATGGAACAGCGTGTGGTCAGTCCAAGTAACAGCGAGTGGTCAGTCTATGGGACAGCGAGTGGTCAATCTATTGAACAGTGAGTGGTCAGTCTATGGAACAGCGAGTGGTCAATCTATAGAACAGCGAGTGATAAATCTATGGAACAGCTAGTGGTCAGTCTGTGGAACAGCGAGTAGTTTGTCCATGGAGCAGCATGTGGTCAATCTATGGAACAGCAAGTGGTCAGTCTGTGGAACAGCGAGTGGTCAATCTATGGAACAGCCAGTGGTAAGTCTGTGGAACAGCTAGTGTTCAGTCTATGGAACAGCATGTAGTCAATCTATGGAAGAATGAGTCGTCAGTCTGTGAACAGCGATTGTTCAGTTTATGGAATAGCGAGTGGTCAGCCTATGGACCAGCATGTGGTCAATCTATGGAACAGCTAGTGTTCAGTCTATGGAACAGTGAGTGGTCAATATATGGAAGAATGAGCTGTCAGTCTGTGGAGCAGCGAGTGGTCAGTCTATGGAACATCTGGTGGTGAATCTATAGAACAGCGAGTGGCCAAACTATGGAACAACGAGTGGTCAATCTATGGAACAGTGACTGGTCAGTCTATGGAACAGTGAGTGGTCAATCTATGGAACAATGAGTCGTCAGTCTGTGGAGCAGAGAGTGGACAGTCTATGGAACATCAGGTGGTGAATCTACAGAACAGTGAGTGGTCTGTCTATGGAAAGAGTGGTCAAACAATGGAACAGTGAGTGTTATGTCTCTGGAACGGTGAGTGGTCAGTCTGTGGAACAGAGAATGGTCAGTCAATGGAACAGGAAGTGGTCAGTCTGTGGGACAGCGATTGGTCAGTTTATGGAATAGCGAACGGTCAGTCAAAGGAACAGCAGGTGGTCAGTCCATGGGAGAGTGAGTGGTCAGTCTATGGAACAGTGTGTGGTCTATCTATTGTACAGTGTTTGGTCAGTCTGTGGAACAGCAAGTTGTCAGTCTATGGAACAGTGAGTGGTCAATCTATGGAACAGCCAGTGGTCAGTCTGTAGAACAGCAAGTGGTCTGTCTGTGGAACAGTGAGTGTTCAGTCTGTGGAACAGCAAGTGTTCAGTCTATGGAACATTGAGTGGTCAATCTTTTTAACAGCATGTGGTCAATCTATGGAACAGTGAGTTGTCAGTCTATGGAACAGTGAGTGGTCAATCTATGGAACAGTGAGTGGTCAGTTTCTGAAACTGCAAGTGGTCAGTCTATGGAACAGCGAGTGGTCAATCGATGGAACAGCGAGTGGTCAGTCTATGGCACAGCGAGAGGTCAATCTGTGGTACAGCGAGTGGTCAGTCTATGGAACAGTGAGTGGTCAGTCTATGGAACAGTGAGTGGTCAGTCTATGGAACAGCGAGTGGTCAATCTATGGAACAGCGAGTGATCAGTCTATGTAACAGTGAGTGGTCAATCTATGGAACAATGCGTCGTCAGTCTGTGGAGCAGCGAGTGGTCAGTCCATGGAACAGCATGTGTTGAATCGAAAGAACAGCGAGTGCTCTGTCTGTGGAAAGGCGAGTGGTCAATCAATGGAACAGCGAGTAGTATGTCTATGGAACAGTGAGTGGTCAGTCCATTGGACAGTGAGTGGTCAATCTACAGAACAGCGAGTGGTCAATCTATTGAACAGTGAGTGGTCAATCTATGGAACTTCGAGTGGTCAATCTATGGAACAGCGACTGGTTAGTCTATAGAACATCAAGTGATCAGTCTGTGGAACAGCGAGTGGTCAGTCAATGGAGCATCGAGTGCTTAGTCTATAGAACATCAAGTGGTCAGTCTGTGGAACAGTGATTGGTCAGTAAATGCAACATCGAGTGGTCAATCTATGGAACATCGAGTGGTCTATCTATTGTACAGCGATTGGTCAGTCTCTGGAACAGCGAGTGGTCAGTCTATGGAACATCGAGTGGTAAATCTGTGGAACATCAAGTGGTCAATCTATAGAACAGCGAGTGGTCCATCTATGGACCAGCAAGTGGTCAGTCCATTCAACAACAAGATTTCAGTCTCTTCAACAGTGAGTGGTCAATCTATGGAACAGTGAGTGGTCAGTCCATGGAACAGTCAGTGGTCCGTCTATGGAACAGCGAGTGGTCAATGTATAGAACAGCAAGTGGTCTATCTATGGAACAGCATGTGGTCAATATATGCAACAGCGAGTTGTCAGTCTGTGGAACAGCGAGTGATCAGACTAAGGAACATCGAGTGGTCAATCTATGGAACAGCGTGTGGTCAGTCTATGGAATAGCAAGTGGTCAGTCTATGGAACAGTGAGTGGTCAGTCTATGGAACAGCGAGTGGTCAATGTGTAGAACAGCGAGTGGTCAATCTATGGAACAACGAATGTTCAGACTAAAGAACAGTGAGTGTTCAATCTGTGGAACAGTGAGTGGTCAGTCTATGGAACAGCGAGTGGTCAGTCTATGGAACATCGAGTGGTCAATTTATGGAACAGCGAGCAGTCCACCTATGGAACAGCGAGTGGTCAGTCCATGGAACAGCGATTGGTCAGTTTATGGAATAGCGAGTGGTCAGTCTATGGACCAGTGAGTGGTCAGTCCATGGAACAGCGAGTGGTCAATCTATAGAACAGCGAGTGATCAATCTATGGAACAGCTAGTGGTCAGTCTGTGGAACAGTGAGTGGTTAGTCTATGGAACAGCGTGCGGTCAATCTATGGAACAGCGAGTGGTCAGTCTGTGGAACAGCGAGTGGTCAGTCTATGGAACAGTGAGTGGTCAATCTATGGAACAATGAGTCGTCAGTCTGTGGAGCAGAATGTGGACAGTCTATGGAACATCAGGTGGTGAATCTATAGAACAGTGAGTGGTCGGTCTATGGAACAACAAGTGGTCAAACAATGGAACAGCGAGTGTTATGTTTCTGGAACAGTGAGTGGTCAGTCTGTGGAACAGCGAGTGGTCAGTCTATGGAACAGAAAGTGGTCAGTCTGTGGAACAGCGATTGGTCAGGTTATGGAATAGCGAACGGTCAGTCTAAGGAACAGCAAGTGGTCAGTCCATGGGACAGTGAGTGGTCAGTCTATGGAACAGTGTGTGGCCTATCTATTGTACAGCGATTGGTCAGTCTGTGGAACAGCAAGCTGTCAGTCTACGGAACAGCGAGTGGTCAATCTATGGAACAGCCAGTGGTCAGTCTGTAGAACAGCAAGTGGTCTGTCTGTGGAACAGTGAATGTTCAGTCTGTGGAACAGCAATTGTTCAGTCTATGGAACATTGAGCGGTCAATCTATGTAACAGCATGTGGTCAATCTATGGAACAGTGAGTTGTCAGTCTATGGAACAGCGAGTGGTCAATCTATGGAACAGTGAGTGGTCAGTTTCTGAAACTGCAAGTGGTCAGTCTATGGAACAGCGAGTGGTCAATCTATGGAACAGCGAGTGGTCAGTCTATGGCACAGTGAGAGCTCAAACTGTGGCACAGTGAGTGGTCAGTCTATGGTACAGTGAGTGGTCAGTCTATGGAACAGTGAGTGGTCAGTCTATGGAACAGCATATGGTCAATCTAAGGAACAGCGAGTTGTCAGTCTGTGAAATAGCGAGTGGTCAGTCTAAGGAACATCGAGTGGTCAATCTATGGAACAGCGAGTGGTCCATCTATGGAACAGCAAGTGGTCAGTCCATTCAACAATGAGAGTTCAGTCAATGGAACAGCGAGTGGTCAGACTATGGAAAAGCAATTGGTCAGCCTATGAAATAGTGAGTGGTCAGTCTATGGAACAGTGAGTGGTCAGTCCATGGAACAGCGAGTGGTCAATCTATGGAACAGCGAGTGGTCAATCTATGGAACAGTGAGTGGTCAGTCTATGGAACAGTGATTGGTCAATCTATGGAACAGTGAGTGGACAATCTATAGAACAGCGAGTGATCAGTCTATGGAACAGTGAGTGGTCAGTACATGGAACAGTGAGTGGACAATCTATAGAACAGCGAGTGATCAATCTATGGAACAGCAATTGGTCATTCTATGGAACAGCAAGTGGTCAATCTATGGACCAGTGAGTGGTCAGTCTATGGAACAGCGAGTGGTCAATGTATAGAACAGCGAGTGGTCAATCTATGGAATAACGAATGTTCAGACTAAAGAACAGTGAGTGTTCAATTTTTGGAACAGTGAGTGGTCAGTCTATGGAACAGCGAGTGTTCAGTCTATGGAACATCGAGTGGTCAATCTATGGAACAGTGAGTGGTCAGTCTATGGAACAGTGAGTGGTCAATCTATTCAACAGTGATTGGTCAGTCCATGGAACAGTCAGTGTTCAGTCTATGGGACAGCGAGTGGTCAGTCTATGGAACAGTGAGTGGTCAATCCATGGAACAGCGAGTGGTCAATCTATAGAACAGCAAGTGTTCAATCTATGGAACAGCTAGTGGTCAGTCTGTGGAACAGTGAGTGGTTAGTCTATGGAACAGCGAGTGGTCAATCTATGGACAGCGAGTGGTCAGTCTGTGGAACAGCGAGTGGTCAATCTATGGAACAGTGAGTGGTCAGTCGATGGAACAGCAAGTGGTCAATCTATGAAACAGTGAGTGGTCAGTCTATGGAACAGCGAGTGGTCAATCTATTGAACAGTGAATGGTCAGTCTATGGAGCAGTGAGTTGTCAGTTTCTGAAATTGCAAGTGGTCAGTCTATGGAACAGCGAGTGGTCAATCTATGGAACAGCGAGTGGTCAGTCCATTGGCACAGTGAGAGGTCAATCTGTGGTACAACGAGTGGTCAGTCTATGGAACAGCGAGTGGTCAATCTATGGAACAGCGAGTGGTCAGTCTATGGCACAGCGAGTGGTCAATCTGTGGTGCAGCGAGTGGTCAGTCTATGGAACAGTGAGTTGTCAGTCTATGGAACAGTGAGTGCTCAATCTATGGAACAGTGAGTTGTCAGTTTCTGAAATTGCAAGCGGTCAGTCTATGGAACAGCGAGTGGTCAATCTATGGAACAGCGAGTGGTCAGTCCATTGACACAGTGAGAGGTCAATCTGTGGTACAGCGAGTGATCAGTCTAAGGAACAGTGAGTGGTCAGTCTATGGCATTGTGTGTGGTCAGTCTATGGGACAGCGAGTGATCAATCTATGGAACAGTGAGTGGTCAATCTATGGAACAATGCGTCATCAGTCTGTGCAGCAGAGAGTGTTCAGTCTATGGAACAGCATGTGGTGAATCTATAGAACAGCGAGTGGTCTGTCTGTGGAAAAGTGAGTGTTCAATCAATGGAACAGCGAGTGGTATGTCTATGGAACAGTGAGTGGTCAGTCTATTGAACAGCGAGTGGTCAATCTATGGAACAGCGAGTGGTGAATCTATGGAACAGTGAGTGGTCATCTATGGAACTTCGGTTGGTCAATCTATGGAACAGCGGGTGGTTAGTCTATAGAACATCAAGTGGTCAGTCTGTGGAACAGCGAGTGGTCAGTCAATGGAACATCGAGTGGTCAATCTATGGAACATCGTGTGGTCTAACTATGGAACAGCATATGGTCAATCTAAGGAACAGCGAGTTGTCAGTCTGTGAAATAGCGAGTGGTCAGTCTAAGGAACATCGAGTGGTCAATCTATGGAACAGCGAGTGGTCCATCTATGGAACATCAAGTGGTCAGTCCATTCAACAACGAGAGTTCAGTCAATGGAACAGCGAGTGGTCAGACTATGGAAAAGCAAGTGGTCAGTCTATGAAATAGTGAGTGGTCAGTCTATGCAACAGTGAGTGTTCAGTCCATGGAACAGCGAGTGGTCAATCTATGGAACAGCGAGTGGTCAATCTATGGAACAGTGAGTGGTCAGTCTATGGAACAGCGAGAGTTCAGTCTATGGAACAGTGAGTAGTCAGTCCATGGAACAGCGAGAGTTCAGCCTATGGAACAGCGAGTGGTCAGACTATGGAACAGTGAGTGGTCAGTCCATGGAACAGCGAGTGGACAATCTATAGAACAGCGAGTGATCAATCTATGGAACAGCAAGTGGTCATTCTATGGAACAGCAAGTGGTCAATCTATGGACCAGTGAGTGGTCAATCTATGGAATAACGAATGTTCAGACTAAAGAACAGTGAGTGTTCAATCTATGGAACAGTGAGTGGTCAGTCTATGGAACAGCGAATGTTCAGTCTATGGAACATCGAGTGGTCAATCTATGGAACAGTGAGTGGTCAGTCCATGGAACAGTCAGTGTTCAGTCTATGGGACAGCGAGTGGTCAATCTATAGAACAGCAAGTGATCAATCTATGGAACAGCGTGTGGTCAGTCTATGGAATAGCAAGTGGTCAATCTATGGAACAGTGAGTGGTCAGTCTATGGAACAGCGAGTGGTCAATGTGTAGAACAGCGAGTGGTCAATCTATGGAACAACGAATGTTCAGACTAAAGAACAGTGAGTGTTCAATCTGTGGAACAGTGAGTGGTCAGTCTATGGAACAGCGAGTGGTCAGTCTATGGAACATCGAGTGGTCAATTTATGGAACAGCGAGCAGTCCACCTATGGAACAGCGAGTGGTCAGTCCATGGAACAGCGATTGGTCAGTTTATGGAATAGCGAGTGGTCAGTCTATGGACCAGTGAGTGGTCAGTCCATGGAACAGCGAGTGGTCAATCTATAGAACAGCGAGTGATCAATCTATGGAACAGCTAGTGGTCAGTCTGTGGAACAGTGAGTGGTTAGTCTATGGAACAGCGTGCGGTCAATCTATGGAACAGCGAGTGGTCAGTCTGTGGAACAGCGAGTGGTCAGTCTATGGAACAGTGAGTGGTCAATCTATGGAACAATGAGTCGTCAGTCTGTGGAGCAGAATGTGGACAGTCTATGGAACATCAGGTGGTGAATCTATAGAACAGTGAGTGGTCGGTCTATGGAACAACAAGTGGTCAAACAATGGAACAGCGAGTGTTATGTTTCTGGAACAGTGAGTGGTCAGTCTGTGGAACAGCGAGTGGTCAGTCTATGGAACAGAAAGTGGTCAGTCTGTGGAACAGCGATTGGTCAGGTTATGGAATAGCGAACGGTCAGTCTAAGGAACAGCAAGTGGTCAGTCCATGGGACAGTGAGTGGTCAGTCTATGGAACAGTGTGTGGCCTATCTATTGTACAGCGATTGGTCAGTCTGTGGAACAGCAAGCTGTCAGTCTACGGAACAGCGAGTGGTCAATCTATGGAACAGCCAGTGGTCAGTCTGTAGAACAGCAAGTGGTCTGTCTGTGGAACAGTGAATGTTCAGTCTGTGGAACAGCAATTGTTCAGTCTATGGAACATTGAGCGGTCAATCTATGTAACAGCATGTGGTCAATCTATGGAACAGTGAGTTGTCAGTCTATGGAACAGCGAGTGGTCAATCTATGGAACAGTGAGTGGTCAGTTTCTGAAACTGCAAGTGGTCAGTCTATGGAACAGCGAGTGGTCAATCTATGGAACAGCGAGTGGTCAGTCTATGGCACAGTGAGAGCTCAATCTGTGGCACAGTGAGTGGTCAGTCTATGGTACAGTGTGTGGTCAGTCTATGGAACAGTGAGTGGTCAGTCTATGGAACAGCATATGGTCAATCTAAGGAACAGCGAGTTGTCAGTCTGTGAAATAGCGAGTGGTCAGTCTAAGGAACATCGAGTGGTCAATCTATGGAACAGCGAGTGGTCCATCTATGGAACAGCAAGTGGTCAGTCCATTCAACAATGAGAGTTCAGTCAATGGAACAGCGAGTGGTCAGACTATGGAAAAGCAATTGGTCAGCCTATGAAATAGTGAGTGGTCAGTCTATGGAACAGTGAGTGGTCAGTCCATGGAACAGCGAGTGGTCAATCTATGGAACAGCGAGTGGTCAATCTATGGAACAGTGAGTGGTCAGTCTATGGAACAGTGATTGGTCAATCTATGGAACAGTGAGTGGACAATCTATAGAACAGCGAGTGATCAGTCTATGGAACAGTGAGTGGTCAGTACATGGAACAGTGAGTGGACAATCTATAGAACAGCGAGTGATCAATCTATGGAACAGCAATTGGTCATTCTATGGAACAGCAAGTGGTCAATCTATGGAACAGTGAGTTGTCAGTCTATGGAACAGCGAGTGGTCAATCTATGGAACAGTGAGTGGTCAGTTTCTGAAACTGCAAGTGGTCAGTCTATGGAACAGCGAGTGGTCAATCTATGGAACAGCGAGTGGTCAGTCTATGGCACAGTGAGAGCTCAATCTGTGGCACAGTGAGTGGTCAGTCTATGGTACAGTGAGTGGTCAGTCTATGGAACAGTGAGTGGTCAGTCTATGGAACAGCATATGGTCAATCTAAGGAACAGCGAGTTGTCAGTCTGTGAAATAGCGAGTGGTCAGTCTAAGGAACATCGAGTGGTCAATCTATGGAACAGCGAGTGGTCCATCTATGGAACAGCAAGTGGTCAGTCCATTCAACAATGAGAGTTCAGTCAATGGAACAGCGAGTGGTCAGACTATGGAAAAGCAATTGGTCAGCCTATGAAATAGTGAGTGGTCAGTCTATGGAACAGTGAGTGGTCAGTCCATGGAACAGCGAGTGGTCAATCTATGGAACAGCGAGTGGTCAATCTATGGAACAGTGAGTGGTCAGTCTATGGAACAGTGATTGGTCAATCTATGGAACAGTGAGTGGACAATCTATAGAACAGCGAGTGATCAGTCTATGGAACAGTGAGTGGTCAGTACATGGAACAGTGAGTGGACAATCTATAGAACAGCGAGTGATCAATCTATGGAACAGCAATTGGTCATTCTATGGAACAGCAAGTGGTCAATCTATGGACCAGTGAGTGGTCAGTCTATGGAACAGCGAGTGGTCAATGTATAGAACAGCGAGTGGTCAATCTATGGAATAACGAATGTTCAGACTAAAGAACAGTCAGTGTTCAATTTTTGGAACAGTGAGTGGTCAGTCTATGGAACAGCGAGTGTTCAGTCTATGGAACATCGAGTGGTCAATCTATGGAACAGTGAGTGGTCAGTCTATGGAACAGTGAGTGGTCAATCTATTCAACAGTGATTGGTCAGTCCATGGAACAGTCAGTGTTCAGTCTATGGGACAGCGAGTGGTCAGTCTATGGAACAGTGAGTGGTCAATCCATGGAACAGCGAGTGGTCAATCTATAGAACAGCAAGTGTTCAATCTATGGAACAGCTAGTGGTCAGTCTGTGGAACAGTGAGTGGTTAGTCTATGGAACAGCGAGTGGTCAATCTATGGACAGCGAGTGGTCAGTCTGTGGAACAGCGAGTGGTCAATCTATGGAACAGTGAGTGGTCAGTCGATGGAACAGCAAGTGGTCAATCTATGAAACAGTGAGTGGTCAGTCTATGGAACAGCGAGTGGTCAATCTATTGAACAGTGAATGGTCAGTCTATGGAGCAGTGAGTTGTCAGTTTCTGAAATTGCAAGTGGTCAGTCTATGGAACAGCGAGTGGTCAATCTATGGAACAGCGAGTGGTCAGTCCATTGGCACAGTGAGAGGTCAATCTGTGGTACAACGAGTGGTCAGTCTATGGAACAGCGAGTGGTCAATCTATGGAACAGCGAGTGGTCAGTCTATGGCACAGCGAGTGGTCAATCTGTGGTGCAGCGAGTGGTCAGTCTATGGAACAGTGAGTTGTCAGTCTATGGAACAGTGAGTGCTCAATCTATGGAACAGTGAGTTGTCAGTTTCTGAAATTGCAAGCGGTCAGTCTATGGAACAGCGAGTGGTCAATCTATGGAACAGCGAGTGGTCAGTCCATTGGCACAGTGAGAGGTCAATCTGTGGTACAGCGAGTGATCAGTCTAAGGAACAGTGAGTGGTCAGTCTATGGCATTGTGTGTGGTCAGTCTATGGGACAGCGAGTGATCAATCTATGGAACAGTGAGTGGTCAATCTATGGAACAATGCGTCATCAGTCTGTGCAGCAGAGAGTGTTCAGTCTATGGAACAGCATGTGGTGAATCTATAGAACAGCGAGTGGTCTGTCTGTGGAAAAGTGAGTGTTCAATCAATGGAACAGCGAGTGGTATGTCTATGGAACAGTGAGTGGTCAGTCTATGGAACAGCGAGTGGTCAATGTGTAGAACAGCGAGTGGTCAATCTATGGAACAACGAATGTTCAGACTAAAGAACAGTGAGTGTTCAATCTGTGGAACAGTGAGTGGTCAGTCTATGGAACAGCGAGTGGTCAGTCTATGGAACATCGAGTGGTCAATTTATGGAACAGCGAGCAGTCCACCTATGGAACAGCGAGTGGTCAGTCCATGGAACAGCGATTGGTCAGTTTATGGAATAGCGAGTGGTCAGTCTATGGACCAGTGAGTGGTCAGTCCATGGAACAGCGAGTGGTCAATCTATAGAACAGCGAGTGATCAATCTATGGAACAGCGATTGGTCAGTCTCTGGAACAGCGAGTGGTCAGTCTATGGAACATCGAGTGGTAAATCTGTGGAACATCAAGTGGTCAATCTATAGAACAGCGAGTGGTCCATCTATGGACCAGCAAGTGGTCAGTCCATTCAACAACAAGATTTCAGTCTCTTCAACAGTGAGTGGTCAATCTATGGAACAGTGAGTGGTCAGTCCATGGAACAGTCAGTGGTCCGTCTATGGAACAGCGAGTGGTCAATGTATAGAACAGCAAGTGGTCTATCTATGGAACAGCATGTGGTCAATATATGCAACAGCGAGTTGTCAGTCTGTGGAACAGCGAGTGATCAGACTAAGGAACATCGAGTGGTCAATCTATGGAACAGCGTGTGGTCAGTCTATGGAATAGCAAGTGGTCAGTCTATGGAACAGTGAGTGGTCAGTCTATGGAACAGCGAGTGGTCAATGTGTAGAACAGCGAGTGGTCAATCTATGGAACAACGAATGTTCAGACTAAAGAACAGTGAGTGTTCAATCTGTGGAACAGTGAGTGGTCAGTCTATGGAACAGCGAGTGGTCAGTCTATGGAACATCGAGTGGTCAATTTATGGAACAGCGAGCAGTCCACCTATGGAACAGCGAGTGGTCAGTCCATGGAACAGCGATTGGTCAGTTTATGGAATAGCGAGTGGTCAGTCTATGGACCAGTGAGTGGTCAGTCCATGGAACAGCGAGTGGTCAATCTATAGAACAGCGAGTGATCAATCTATGGAACAGCTAGTGGTCAGTCTGTGGAACAGTGAGTGGTTAGTCTATGGAACAGCGTGCGGTCAATCTATGGAACAGCGAGTGGTCAGTCTGTGGAACAGCGAGTGGTCAGTCTATGGAACAGTGAGTGGTCAATCTATGGAACAATGAGTCGTCAGTCTGTGGAGCAGAATGTGGACAGTCTATGGAACATCAGGTGGTGAATCTATAGAACAGTGAGTGGTCGGTCTATGGAACAACAAGTGGTCAAACAATGGAACAGCGAGTGTTATGTTTCTGGAACAGTGAGTGGTCAGTCTGTGGAACAGCGAGTGGTCAGTCTATGGAACAGAAAGTGGTCAGTCTGTGGAACAGCGATTGGTCAGGTTATGGAATAGCGAACGGTCAGTCTAAGGAACAGCAAGTGGTCAGTCCATGGGACAGTGAGTGGTCAGTCTATGGAACAGTGTGTGGCCTATCTATTGTACAGCGATTGGTCAGTCTGTGGAACAGCAAGCTGTCAGTCTACGGAACAGCGAGTGGTCAATCTATGGAACAGCCAGTGGTCAGTCTGTAGAACAGCAAGTGGTCTGTCTGTGGAACAGTGAATGTTCAGTCTGTGGAACAGCAATTGTTCAGTCTATGGAACATTGAGCGGTCAATCTATGTAACAGCATGTGGTCAATCTATGGAACAGTGAGTTGTCAGTCTATGGAACAGCGAGTGGTCAATCTATGGAACAGTGAGTGGTCAGTTTCTGAAACTGCAAGTGGTCAGTCTATGGAACAGCGAGTGGTCAATCTATGGAACAGCGAGTGGTCAGTCTATGGCACAGTGAGAGCTCAAACTGTGGCACAGTGAGTGGTCAGTCTATGGTACAGTGAGTGGTCAGTCTATGGAACAGTGAGTGGTCAGTCTATGGAACAGCATATGGTCAATCTAAGGAACAGCGAGTTGTCAGTCTGTGAAATAGCGAGTGGTCAGTCTAAGGAACATCGAGTGGTCAATCTATGGAACAGCGAGTGGTCCATCTATGGAACAGCAAGTGGTCAGTCCATTCAACAATGAGAGTTCAGTCAATGGAACAGCGAGTGGTCAGACTATGGAAAAGCAATTGGTCAGCCTATGAAATAGTGAGTGGTCAGTCTATGGAACAGTGAGTGGTCAGTCCATGGAACAGCGAGTGGTCAATCTATGGAACAGCGAGTGGTCAATCTATGGAACAGTGAGTGGTCAGTCTATGGAACAGTGATTGGTCAATCTATGGAACAGTGAGTGGACAATCTATAGAACAGCGAGTGATCAGTCTATGGAACAGTGAGTGGTCAGTACATGGAACAGTGAGTGGACAATCTATAGAACAGCGAGTGATCAATCTATGGAACAGCAATTGGTCATTCTATGGAACAGCAAGTGGTCAATCTATGGACCAGTGAGTGGTCAGTCTATGGAACAGCGAGTGGTCAATGTATAGAACAGCGAGTGGTCAATCTATGGAATAACGAATGTTCAGACTAAAGAACAGTGAGTGTTCAATTTTTGGAACAGTGAGTGGTCAGTCTATGGAACAGCGAGTGTTCAGTCTATGGAACATCGAGTGGTCAATCTATGGAACAGTGAGTGGTCAGTCTATGGAACAGTGAGTGGTCAATCTATTCAACAGTGATTGGTCAGTCCATGGAACAGTCAGTGTTCAGTCTATGGGACAGCGAGTGGTCAGTCTATGGAACAGTGAGTGGTCAATCCATGGAACAGCGAGTGGTCAATCTATAGAACAGCAAGTGTTCAATCTATGGAACAGCTAGTGGTCAGTCTGTGGAACAGTGAGTGGTTAGTCTATGGAACAGCGAGTGGTCAATCTATGGACAGCGAGTGGTCAGTCTGTGGAACAGCGAGTGGTCAATCTATGGAACAGTGAGTGGTCAGTCGATGGAACAGCAAGTGGTCAATCTATGAAACAGTGAGTGGTCAGTCTATGGAACAGCGAGTGGTCAATCTATTGAACAGTGAATGGTCAGTCTATGGAGCAGTGAGTTGTCAGTTTCTGAAATTGCAAGTGGTCAGTCTATGGAACAGCGAGTGGTCAATCTATGGAACAGCGAGTGGTCAGTCCATTGGCACAGTGAGAGGTCAATCTGTGGTACAACGAGTGGTCAGTCTATGGAACAGCGAGTGGTCAATCTATGGAACAGCGAGTGGTCAGTCTATGGCACAGCGAGTGGTCAATCTGTGGTGCAGCGAGTGGTCAGTCTATGGAACAGTGAGTTGTCAGTCTATGGAACAGTGAGTGCTCAATCTATGGAACAGTGAGTTGTCAGTTTCTGAAATTGCAAGCGGTCAGTCTATGGAACAGCGAGTGGTCAATCTATGGAACAGCGAGTGGTCAGTCCATTGACACAGTGAGAGGTCAATCTGTGGTACAGCGAGTGATCAGTCTAAGGAACAGTGAGTGGTCAGTCTATGGCATTGTGTGTGGTCAGTCTATGGGACAGCGAGTGATCAATCTATGGAACAGTGAGTGGTCAATCTATGGAACAATGCGTCATCAGTCTGTGCAGCAGAGAGTGTTCAGTCTATGGAACAGCATGTGGTGAATCTATAGAACAGCGAGTGGTCTGTCTGTGGAAAAGTGAGTGTTCAATCAATGGAACAGCGAGTGGTATGTCTATGGAACAGTGAGTGGTCAGTCTATTGAACAGCGAGTGGTCAATCTATGGAACAGCGAGTGGTGAATCTATGGAACAGTGAGTGGTCATCTATGGAACTTCGGTTGGTCAATCTATGGAACAGCGGGTGGTTAGTCTATAGAACATCAAGTGGTCAGTCTGTGGAACAGCGAGTGGTCAGTCAATGGAACATCGAGTGGTCAATCTATGGAACATCGTGTGGTCTAACTATGGAACAGCATATGGTCAATCTAAGGAACAGCGAGTTGTCAGTCTGTGAAATAGCGAGTGGTCAGTCTAAGGAACATCGAGTGGTCAATCTATGGAACAGCGAGTGGTCCATCTATGGAACATCAAGTGGTCAGTCCATTCAACAACGAGAGTTCAGTCAATGGAACAGCGAGTGGTCAGACTATGGAAAAGCAAGTGGTCAGTCTATGAAATAGTGAGTGGTCAGTCTATGCAACAGTGAGTGTTCAGTCCATGGAACAGCGAGTGGTCAATCTATGGAACAGCGAGTGGTCAATCTATGGAACAGTGAGTGGTCAGTCTATGGAACAGCGAGAGTTCAGTCTATGGAACAGTGAGTAGTCAGTCCATGGAACAGCGAGAGTTCAGCCTATGGAACAGCGAGTGGTCAGACTATGGAACAGTGAGTGGTCAGTCCATGGAACAGCGAGTGGACAATCTATAGAACAGCGAGTGATCAATCTATGGAACAGCAAGTGGTCATTCTATGGAACAGCAAGTGGTCAATCTATGGACCAGTGAGTGGTCAATCTATGGAATAACGAATGTTCAGACTAAAGAACAGTGAGTGTTCAATCTATGGAACAGTGAGTGGTCAGTCTATGGAACAGCGAATGTTCAGTCTATGGAACATCGAGTGGTCAATCTATGGAACAGTGAGTGGTCAGTCCATGGAACAGTCAGTGTTCAGTCTATGGGACAGCGAGTGGTCAATCTATAGAACAGCAAGTGATCAATCTATGGAACAGCGTGTGGTCAGTCTATGGAATAGCAAGTGGTCAATCTATGGAACAGTGAGTGGTCAGTCTATGGAACAGCGAGTGGTCAATGTGTAGAACAGCGAGTGGTCAATCTATGGAACAACGAATGTTCAGACTAAAGAACAGTGAGTGTTCAATCTGTGGAACAGTGAGTGGTCAGTCTATGGAACAGCGAGTGGTCAGTCTATGGAACATCGAGTGGTCAATTTATGGAACAGCGAGCAGTCCACCTATGGAACAGCGAGTGGTCAGTCCATGGAACAGCGATTGGTCAGTTTATGGAATAGCGAGTGGTCAGTCTATGGACCAGTGAGTGGTCAGTCCATGGAACAGCGAGTGGTCAATCTATAGAACAGCGAGTGATCAATCTATGGAACAGCTAGTGGTCAGTCTGTGGAACAGTGAGTGGTTAGTCTATGGAACAGCGTGCGGTCAATCTATGGAACAGCGAGTGGTCAGTCTGTGGAACAGCGAGTGGTCAGTCTATGGAACAGTGAGTGGTCAATCTATGGAACAATGAGTCGTCAGTCTGTGGAGCAGAATGTGGACAGTCTATGGAACATCAGGTGGTGAATCTATAGAACAGTGAGTGGTCGGTCTATGGAACAACAAGTGGTCAAACAATGGAACAGCGAGTGTTATGTTTCTGGAACAGTGAGTGGTCAGTCTGTGGAACAGCGAGTGGTCAGTCTATGGAACAGAAAGTGGTCAGTCTGTGGAACAGCGATTGGTCAGGTTATGGAATAGCGAACGGTCAGTCTAAGGAACAGCAAGTGGTCAGTCCATGGGACAGTGAGTGGTCAGTCTATGGAACAGTGTGTGGCCTATCTATTGTACAGCGATTGGTCAGTCTGTGGAACAGCAAGCTGTCAGTCTACGGAACAGCGAGTGGTCAATCTATGGAACAGCCAGTGGTCAGTCTGTAGAACAGCAAGTGGTCTGTCTGTGGAACAGTGAATGTTCAGTCTGTGGAACAGCAATTGTTCAGTCTATGGAACATTGAGCGGTCAATCTATGTAACAGCATGTGGTCAATCTATGGAACAGTGAGTTGTCAGTCTATGGAACAGCGAGTGGTCAATCTATGGAACAGTGAGTGGTCAGTTTCTGAAACTGCAAGTGGTCAGTCTATGGAACAGCGAGTGGTCAATCTATGGAACAGCGAGTGGTCAGTCTATGGCACAGTGAGAGCTCAATCTGTGGCACAGTGAGTGGTCAGTCTATGGTACAGTGTGTGGTCAGTCTATGGAACAGTGAGTGGTCAGTCTATGGAACAGCATATGGTCAATCTAAGGAACAGCGAGTTGTCAGTCTGTGAAATAGCGAGTGGTCAGTCTAAGGAACATCGAGTGGTCAATCTATGGAACAGCGAGTGGTCCATCTATGGAACAGCAAGTGGTCAGTCCATTCAACAATGAGAGTTCAGTCAATGGAACAGCGAGTGGTCAGACTATGGAAAAGCAATTGGTCAGCCTATGAAATAGTGAGTGGTCAGTCTATGGAACAGTGAGTGGTCAGTCCATGGAACAGCGAGTGGTCAATCTATGGAACAGCGAGTGGTCAATCTATGGAACAGTGAGTGGTCAGTCTATGGAACAGTGATTGGTCAATCTATGGAACAGTGAGTGGACAATCTATAGAACAGCGAGTGATCAGTCTATGGAACAGTGAGTGGTCAGTACATGGAACAGTGAGTGGACAATCTATAGAACAGCGAGTGATCAATCTATGGAACAGCAATTGGTCATTCTATGGAACAGCAAGTGGTCAATCTATGGAACAGTGAGTTGTCAGTCTATGGAACAGCGAGTGGTCAATCTATGGAACAGTGAGTGGTCAGTTTCTGAAACTGCAAGTGGTCAGTCTATGGAACAGCGAGTGGTCAATCTATGGAACAGCGAGTGGTCAGTCTATGGCACAGTGAGAGCTCAATCTGTGGCACAGTGAGTGGTCAGTCTATGGTACAGTGAGTGGTCAGTCTATGGAACAGTGAGTGGTCAGTCTATGGAACAGCATATGGTCAATCTAAGGAACAGCGAGTTGTCAGTCTGTGAAATAGCGAGTGGTCAGTCTAAGGAACATCGAGTGGTCAATCTATGGAACAGCGAGTGGTCCATCTATGGAACAGCAAGTGGTCAGTCCATTCAACAATGAGAGTTCAGTCAATGGAACAGCGAGTGGTCAGACTATGGAAAAGCAATTGGTCAGCCTATGAAATAGTGAGTGGTCAGTCTATGGAACAGTGAGTGGTCAGTCCATGGAACAGCGAGTGGTCAATCTATGGAACAGCGAGTGGTCAATCTATGGAACAGTGAGTGGTCAGTCTATGGAACAGTGATTGGTCAATCTATGGAACAGTGAGTGGACAATCTATAGAACAGCGAGTGATCAGTCTATGGAACAGTGAGTGGTCAGTACATGGAACAGTGAGTGGACAATCTATAGAACAGCGAGTGATCAATCTATGGAACAGCAATTGGTCATTCTATGGAACAGCAAGTGGTCAATCTATGGACCAGTGAGTGGTCAGTCTATGGAACAGCGAGTGGTCAATGTATAGAACAGCGAGTGGTCAATCTATGGAATAACGAATGTTCAGACTAAAGAACAGTCAGTGTTCAATTTTTGGAACAGTGAGTGGTCAGTCTATGGAACAGCGAGTGTTCAGTCTATGGAACATCGAGTGGTCAATCTATGGAACAGTGAGTGGTCAGTCTATGGAACAGTGAGTGGTCAATCTATTCAACAGTGATTGGTCAGTCCATGGAACAGTCAGTGTTCAGTCTATGGGACAGCGAGTGGTCAGTCTATGGAACAGTGAGTGGTCAATCCATGGAACAGCGAGTGGTCAATCTATAGAACAGCAAGTGTTCAATCTATGGAACAGCTAGTGGTCAGTCTGTGGAACAGTGAGTGGTTAGTCTATGGAACAGCGAGTGGTCAATCTATGGACAGCGAGTGGTCAGTCTGTGGAACAGCGAGTGGTCAATCTATGGAACAGTGAGTGGTCAGTCGATGGAACAGCAAGTGGTCAATCTATGAAACAGTGAGTGGTCAGTCTATGGAACAGCGAGTGGTCAATCTATTGAACAGTGAATGGTCAGTCTATGGAGCAGTGAGTTGTCAGTTTCTGAAATTGCAAGTGGTCAGTCTATGGAACAGCGAGTGGTCAATCTATGGAACAGCGAGTGGTCAGTCCATTGGCACAGTGAGAGGTCAATCTGTGGTACAACGAGTGGTCAGTCTATGGAACAGCGAGTGGTCAATCTATGGAACAGCGAGTGGTCAGTCTATGGCACAGCGAGTGGTCAATCTGTGGTGCAGCGAGTGGTCAGTCTATGGAACAGTGAGTTGTCAGTCTATGGAACAGTGAGTGCTCAATCTATGGAACAGTGAGTTGTCAGTTTCTGAAATTGCAAGCGGTCAGTCTATGGAACAGCGAGTGGTCAATCTATGGAACAGCGAGTGGTCAGTCCATTGGCACAGTGAGAGGTCAATCTGTGGTACAGCGAGTGATCAGTCTAAGGAACAGTGAGTGGTCAGTCTATGGCATTGTGTGTGGTCAGTCTATGGGACAGCGAGTGATCAATCTATGGAACAGTGAGTGGTCAATCTATGGAACAATGCGTCATCAGTCTGTGCAGCAGAGAGTGTTCAGTCTATGGAACAGCATGTGGTGAATCTATAGAACAGCGAGTGGTCTGTCTGTGGAAAAGTGAGTGTTCAATCAATGGAACAGCGAGTGGTATGTCTATGGAACAGTGAGTGGTCAGTCTATGGAACAGCGAGTGGTCAATGTGTAGAACAGCGAGTGGTCAATCTATGGAACAACGAATGTTCAGACTAAAGAACAGTGAGTGTTCAATCTGTGGAACAGTGAGTGGTCAGTCTATGGAACAGCGAGTGGTCAGTCTATGGAACATCGAGTGGTCAATTTATGGAACAGCGAGCAGTCCACCTATGGAACAGCGAGTGGTCAGTCCATGGAACAGCGATTGGTCAGTTTATGGAATAGCGAGTGGTCAGTCTATGGACCAGTGAGTGGTCAGTCCATGGAACAGCGAGTGGTCAATCTATAGAACAGCGAGTGATCAATCTATGGAACAGCTAGTGGTCAGTCTGTGGAACAGTGAGTGGTTAGTCTATGGAACAGCGTGCGGTCAATCTATGGAACAGCGAGTGGTCAGTCTGTGGAACAGCGAGTGGTCAGTCTATGGAACAGTGAGTGGTCAATCTATGGAACAATGAGTCGTCAGTCTGTGGAGCAGAATGTGGACAGTCTATGGAACATCAGGTGGTGAATCTATAGAACAGTGAGTGGTCGGTCTATGGAACAACAAGTGGTCAAACAATGGAACAGCGAGTGTTATGTTTCTGGAACAGTGAGTGGTCAGTCTGTGGAACAGCGAGTGGTCAGTCTATGGAACAGAAAGTGGTCAGTCTGTGGAACAGCGATTGGTCAGGTTATGGAATAGCGAACGGTCAGTCTAAGGAACAGCAAGTGGTCAGTCCATGGGACAGTGAGTGGTCAGTCTATGGAACAGTGTGTGGCCTATCTATTGTACAGCGATTGGTCAGTCTGTGGAACAGCAAGCTGTCAGTCTACGGAACAGCGAGTGGTCAATCTATGGAACAGCCAGTGGTCAGTCTGTAGAACAGCAAGTGGTCTGTCTGTGGAACAGTGAATGTTCAGTCTGTGGAACAGCAATTGTTCAGTCTATGGAACATTGAGCGGTCAATCTATGTAACAGCATGTGGTCAATCTATGGAACAGTGAGTTGTCAGTCTATGGAACAGCGAGTGGTCAATCTATGGAACAGTGAGTGGTCAGTTTCTGAAACTGCAAGTGGTCAGTCTATGGAACAGCGAGTGGTCAATCTATGGAACAGCGAGTGGTCAGTCTATGGCACAGTGAGAGCTCAATCTGTGGCACAGTGAGTGGTCAGTCTATGGTACAGTGTGTGGTCAGTCTATGGAACAGTGAGTGGTCAGTCTATGGAACAGCATATGGTCAATCTAAGGAACAGCGAGTTGTCAGTCTGTGAAATAGCGAGTGGTCAGTCTAAGGAACATCGAGTGGTCAATCTATGGAACAGCGAGTGGTCCATCTATGGAACAGCAAGTGGTCAGTCCATTCAACAATGAGAGTTCAGTCAATGGAACAGCGAGTGGTCAGACTATGGAAAAGCAATTGGTCAGCCTATGAAATAGTGAGTGGTCAGTCTATGGAACAGTGAGTGGTCAGTCCATGGAACAGCGAGTGGTCAATCTATGGAACAGCGAGTGGTCAATCTATGGAACAGTGAGTGGTCAGTCTATGGAACAGTGATTGGTCAATCTATGGAACAGTGAGTGGACAATCTATAGAACAGCGAGTGATCAGTCTATGGAACAGTGAGTGGTCAGTACATGGAACAGTGAGTGGACAATCTATAGAACAGCGAGTGATCAATCTATGGAACAGCAATTGGTCATTCTATGGAACAGCAAGTGGTCAATCTATGGAACAGTGAGTTGTCAGTCTATGGAACAGCGAGTGGTCAATCTATGGAACAGTGAGTTGTCAGTCTATGGAACAGCGAGTGGTCAATCTATGGAACAGTGAGTGGTCAGTTTCTGAAACTGCAAGTGGTCAGTCTATGGAACAGCGAGTGGTCAATCTATGGAACAGCGAGTGGTCAGTCTATGGCACAGTGAGAGCTCAATCTGTGGCACAGTGAGTGGTCAGTCTATGGTACAGTGAGTGGTCAGTCTATGGAACAGTGAGTGGTCAGTCTATGGAACAGCATATGGTCAATCTAAGGAACAGCGAGTTGTCAGTCTGTGAAATAGCGAGTGGTCAGTCTAAGGAACATCGAGTGGTCAATCTATGGAACAGCGAGTGGTCCATCTATGGAACAGCAAGTGGTCAGTCCATTCAACAATGAGAGTTCAGTCAATGGAACAGCGAGTGGTCAGACTATGGAAAAGCAATTGGTCAGCCTGTGAAATAGTGAGTGGTCAGTCTATGGAACAGTGAGTGGTCAGTCCATGGAACAGCGAGTGGTCAATCTATGGAACAGCGAGTGATCAGTCTATGGAACAGTGAGTGGTCAGTACATGGAACAGTGAGTGGACAATCTATAGAACAGCGAGTGATCAATCTATGGAACAGCAATTGGTCATTCTATGGAACAGCAAGTGGTCAATCTATGGACCAGTGAGTGGTCAGTCTATGGAACAGCGAGTGGTCAATGTATAGAACAGCGAGTGGTCAATCTATGGAATAACGAATGTTCAGACTAAAGAACAGTGAGTGTTCAATTTTTGGAACAGTGAGTGGTCAGTCTATGGAACAGCGAGTGTTCAGTCTATGGAACATCGAGTGGTCAATCTATGGAACAGTGAGTGGTCAGTCTATGGAACAGTGAGTGGTCAATCTATTCAACAGTGATTGGTCAGTCCATGGAACAGTCAGTGTTCAGTCTATGGGACAGCGAGTGGTCAGTCTATGGAACAGTGAGTGGTCAATCCATGGAACAGCGAGTGGTCAATCTATAGAACAGCAAGTGTTCAATCTATGGAACAGCTAGTGGTCAGTCTGTGGAACAGTGAGTGGTTAGTCTATGGAACAGCGAGTGGTCAATCTATGGACAGTGAGTGGTCAGTCTGTGGAACAGCGAGTGGTCAATCTATGGAACAGTGAGTGGTCAGTCGATGGAACAGCAAGTGGTCAATCTATGAAACAGTGAGTGGTCAGTCTATGGAACAGCGAGTGGTCAATCTATTGAACAGTGAATGGTCAGTCTATGGAGCAGTGAGTTGTCAGTTTCTGAAATTGCAAGTGGTCAGTCTATGGAACAGCGAGTGGTCAATCTATGGAACAGCGAGTGGTCAGTCCATTGGCACAGTGAGAGGTCAATCTGTGGTACAACGAGTGGTCAGTCTATGGAACAGCGAGTGGTCAATCTATGGAACAGCGAGTGGTCAGTCTATGGCACAGCGAGTGGTCAATCTGTGGTGCAGCGAGTGGTCAGTCTATGGAACAGTGAGTTGTCAGTCTATGGAACAGTGAGTGCTCAATCTATGGAACAGTGAGTTGTCAGTTTCTGAAATTGCAAGCGGTCAGTCTATGGAACAGCGAGTGGTCAATCTATGGAACAGCGAGTGGTCAGTCCATTGGCACAGTGAGAGGTCAATCTGTGGTACAGCGAGTGATCAGTCTAAGGAACAGTGAGTGGTCAGTCTATGGCATTGTGTGTGGTCAGTCTATGGGACAGCGAGTGATCAATCTATGGAACAGTGAGTGGTCAATCTATGGAACAATGCGTCATCAGTCTGTGCAGCAGAGAGTGTTCAGTCTATGGAACAGCATGTGGTGAATCTATAGAACAGCGAGTGGTCTGTCTGTGGAAAAGTGAGTGTTCAATCAATGGAACAGCGAGTGGTATGTCTATGGAACAGTGAGTGGTCAGTCTATGGAACAGCGAGTGGTCAATGTGTAGAACAGCGAGTGGTCAATCTATGGAACAACGAATGTTCAGACTAAAGAACAGTGAGTGTTCAATCTGTGGAACAGTGAGTGGTCAGTCTATGGAACAGCGAGTGGTCAGTCTATGGAACATCGAGTGGTCAATTTATGGAACAGCGAGCAGTCCACCTATGGAACAGCGAGTGGTCAGTCCATGGAACAGCGATTGGTCAGTTTATGGAATAGCGAGTGGTCAGTCTATGGACCAGTGAGTGGTCAGTCCATGGAACAGCGAGTGGTCAATCTATAGAACAGCGAGTGATCAATCTATGGAACAGCTAGTGGTCAGTCTGTGGAACAGTGAGTGGTTAGTCTATGGAACAGCGTGCGGTCAATCTATGGAACAGCGAGTGGTCAGTCTGTGGAACAGCGAGTGGTCAGTCTATGGAACAGTGAGTGGTCAATCTATGGAACAATGAGTCGTCAGTCTGTGGAGCAGAATGTGGACAGTCTATGGAACATCAGGTGGTGAATCTATAGAACAGTGAGTGGTCGGTCTATGGAACAACAAGTGGTCAAACAATGGAACAGCGAGTGTTATGTTTCTGGAACAGTGAGTGGTCAGTCTGTGGAACAGCGAGTGGTCAGTCTATGGAACAGAAAGTGGTCAGTCTGTGGAACAGCGATTGGTCAGGTTATGGAATAGCGAACGGTCAGTCTAAGGAACAGCAAGTGGTCAGTCCATGGGACAGTGAGTGGTCAGTCTATGGAACAGTGTGTGGCCTATCTATTGTACAGCGATTGGTCAGTCTGTGGAACAGCAAGCTGTCAGTCTACGGAACAGCGAGTGGTCAATCTATGGAACAGCCAGTGGTCAGTCTGTAGAACAGCAAGTGGTCTGTCTGTGGAACAGTGAATGTTCAGTCTGTGGAACAGCAATTGTTCAGTCTATGGAACATTGAGCGGTCAATCTATGTAACAGCATGTGGTCAATCTATGGAACAGTGAGTTGTCAGTCTATGGAACAGCGAGTGGTCAATCTATGGAACAGTGAGTGGTCAGTTTCTGAAACTGCAAGTGGTCAGTCTATGGAACAGCGAGTGGTCAATCTATGGAACAGCGAGTGGTCAGTCTATGGCACAGTGAGAGCTCAATCTGTGGCACAGTGAGTGGTCAGTCTATGGTACAGTGAGTGGTCAGTCTATGGAACAGTGAGTGGTCAGTCTATGGAACAGCATATGGTCAATCTAAGGAACAGCGAGTTGTCAGTCTGTGAAATAGCGAGTGGTCAGTCTAAGGAACATCGAGTGGTCAATCTATGGAACAGCGAGTGGTCCATCTATGGAACAGCAAGTGGTCAGTCCATTCAACAATGAGAGTTCAGTCAATGGAACAGCGAGTGGTCAGACTATGGAAAAGCAATTGGTCAGCCTATGAAATAGTGAGTGGTCAGTCTATGGAACAGTGAGTGGTCAGTCCATGGAACAGCGAGTGGTCAATCTATGGAACAGCGAGTGGTCAATCTATGGAACAGTGAGTGGTCAGTCTATGGAACAGTGATTGGTCAATCTATGGAACAGTGAGTGGACAATCTATAGAACAGCGAGTGATCAGTCTATGGAACAGTGAGTGGTCAGTACATGGAACAGTGAGTGGACAATCTATAGAACAGCGAGTGATCAATCTATGGAACAGCAATTGGTCATTCTATGGAACAGCAAGTGGTCAATCTATGGACCAGTGAGTGGTCAGTCTATGGAACAGCGAGTGGTCAATGTATAGAACAGCGAGTGGTCAATCTATGGAATAACGAATGTTCAGACTAAAGAACAGTGAGTGTTCAATTTTTGGAACAGTGAGTGGTCAGTCTATGGAACAGCGAGTGTTCAGTCTATGGAACATCGAGTGGTCAATCTATGGAACAGTGAGTGGTCAGTCTATGGAACAGTGAGTGGTCAATCTATTCAACAGTGATTGGTCAGTCCATGGAACAGTCAGTGTTCAGTCTATGGGACAGCGAGTGGTCAGTCTATGGAACAGTGAGTGGTCAATCCATGGAACAGCGAGTGGTCAATCTATAGAACAGCAAGTGTTCAATCTATGGAACAGCTAGTGGTCAGTCTGTGGAACAGTGAGTGGTTAGTCTATGGAACAGCGAGTGGTCAATCTATGGACAGCGAGTGGTCAGTCTGTGGAACAGCGAGTGGTCAATCTATGGAACAGTGAGTGGTCAGTCGATGGAACAGCAAGTGGTCAATCTATGAAACAGTGAGTGGTCAGTCTATGGAACAGCGAGTGGTCAATCTATTGAACAGTGAATGGTCAGTCTATGGAGCAGTGAGTTGTCAGTTTCTGAAATTGCAAGTGGTCAGTCTATGGAACAGCGAGTGGTCAATCTATGGAACAGCGAGTGGTCAGTCCATTGGCACAGTGAGAGGTCAATCTGTGGTACAACGAGTGGTCAGTCTATGGAACAGCGAGTGGTCAATCTATGGAACAGCGAGTGGTCAGTCTATGGCACAGCGAGTGGTCAATCTGTGGTGCAGCGAGTGGTCAGTCTATGGAACAGTGAGTTGTCAGTCTATGGAACAGTGAGTGCTCAATCTATGGAACAGTGAGTTGTCAGTTTCTGAAATTGCAAGCGGTCAGTCTATGGAACAGCGAGTGGTCAATCTATGGAACAGCGAGTGGTCAGTCCATTGGCACAGTGAGAGGTCAATCTGTGGTACAGCGAGTGATCAGTCTAAGGAACAGTGAGTGGTCAGTCTATGGCATTGTGTGTGGTCAGTCTATGGGACAGCGAGTGATCAATCTATGGAACAGTGAGTGGTCAATCTATGGAACAATGCGTCATCAGTCTGTGCAGCAGAGAGTGTTCAGTCTATGGAACAGCATGTGGTGAATCTATAGAACAGCGAGTGGTCTGTCTGTGGAAAAGTGAGTGTTCAATCAATGGAACAGCGAGTGGTATGTCTATGGAACAGTGAGTGGTCAGTCTATTGAACAGCGAGTGGTCAATCTATGGAACAGCGAGTGGTGAATCTATGGAACAGTGAGTGGTCAATCTATGGAACTTCGGTTGGTCAATCTATGGAACAGCGGGTGGTTAGTCTATAGAACATCAAGTGGTCAGTCTGTGGAACAGCGAGTGGTCAGTCAATGGAACATCGAGTGGTCAATCTATGGAACATCGTGTGGTCTAACTATGGAACAGCATATGGTCAATCTAAGGAACAGCGAGTTGTCAGTCTGTGAAATAGCGAGTGGTCAGTCTAAGGAACATCGAGTGGTCAATCTATGGAACAGCGAGTGGTCCATCTATGGAACATCAAGTGGTCAGTCCATTCAACAACGAGAGTTCAGTCAATGGAACAGCGAGTGGTCAGACTATGGAAAAGCAAGTGGTCAGTCTATGAAATAGTGAGTGGTCAGTCTATGCAACAGTGAGTGTTCAGTCCATGGAACAGCGAGTGGTCAATCTATGGAACAGCGAGTGGTCAATCTATGGAACAGTGAGTGGTCAGTCTATGGAACAGCGAGAGTTCAGTCTATGGAACAGTGAGTAGTCAGTCCATGGAACAGCGAGAGTTCAGTCTATGGAACAGCGAGTGGTCAGACTATGGAACAGTGAGTGGTCAGTCCATGGAACAGCGAGTGGACAATCTATAGAACAGCGAGTGATCAATCTATGGAACAGCAAGTGGTCATTCTATGGAACAGCAAGTGGTCAATCTATGGACCAGTGAGTGGTCAATCTATGGAATAACGAATGTTCAGACTAAAGAACAGTGAGTGTTCAATCTATGGAACAGTGAGTGGTCAGTCTATGGAACAGCGAATGTTCAGTCTATGGAACATCGAGTGGTCAATCTATGGAACAGTGAGTGGTCAGTCCATGGAACAGTCAGTGTTCAGTCTATGGGACAGCGAGTGGTCAATCTATAGAACAGCAAGTGATCAATCTATGGAACAGCGTGTGGTCAGTCTATGGAATAGCAAGTGGTCAATCTATGGAACAGTGAGTGGTCAGTCTATGGAACAGCGAGTGGTCAATGTGTAGAACAGCGAGTGGTCAATCTATGGAACAACGAATGTTCAGACTAAAGAACAGTGAGTGTTCAATCTGTGGAACAGTGAGTGGTCAGTCTATGGAACAGCGAGTGGTCAGTCTATGGAACATCGAGTGGTCAATTTATGGAACAGCGAGCAGTCCACCTATGGAACAGCGAGTGGTCAGTCCATGGAACAGCGATTGGTCAGTTTATGGAATAGCGAGTGGTCAGTCTATGGACCAGTGAGTGGTCAGTCCATGGAACAGCGAGTGGTCAATCTATAGAACAGCGAGTGATCAATCTATGGAACAGCTAGTGGTCAGTCTGTGGAACAGTGAGTGGTTAGTCTATGGAACAGCGTGCGGTCAATCTATGGAACAGCGAGTGGTCAGTCTGTGGAACAGCGAGTGGTCAGTCTATGGAACAGTGAGTGGTCAATCTATGGAACAATGAGTCGTCAGTCTGTGGAGCAGAATGTGGACAGTCTATGGAACATCAGGTGGTGAATCTATAGAACAGTGAGTGGTCGGTCTATGGAACAACAAGTGGTCAAACAATGGAACAGCGAGTGTTATGTTTCTGGAACAGTGAGTGGTCAGTCTGTGGAACAGCGAGTGGTCAGTCTATGGAACAGAAAGTGGTCAGTCTGTGGAACAGCGATTGGTCAGGTTATGGAATAGCGAACGGTCAGTCTAAGGAACAGCAAGTGGTCAGTCCATGGGACAGTGAGTGGTCAGTCTATGGAACAGTGTGTGGCCTATCTATTGTACAGCGATTGGTCAGTCTGTGGAACAGCAAGCTGTCAGTCTACGGAACAGCGAGTGGTCAATCTATGGAACAGCCAGTGGTCAGTCTGTAGAACAGCAAGTGGTCTGTCTGTGGAACAGTGAATGTTCAGTCTGTGGAACAGCAATTGTTCAGTCTATGGAACATTGAGCGGTCAATCTATGTAACAGCATGTGGTCAATCTATGGAACAGTGAGTTGTCAGTCTATGGAACAGCGAGTGGTCAATCTATGGAACAGTGAGTGGTCAGTTTCTGAAACTGCAATTGGTCAGTCTATGGAACAGCGAGTGGTCAATCTATGGAACAGCGAGTGGTCAGTCTATGGCACAGTGAGAGCTCAATCTGTGGCACAGTGAGTGGTCAGTCTATGGTACAGTGTGTGGTCAGTCTATGGAACAGTGAGTGGTCAGTCTATGGAACAGCATATGGTCAATCTAAGGAACAGCGAGTTGTCAGTCTGTGAAATAGCGAGTGGTCAGTCTAAGGAACATCGAGTGGTCAATCTATGGAACAGCGAGTGGTCCATCTATGGAACAGCAAGTGGTCAGTCCATTCAACAATGAGAGTTCAGTCAATGGAACAGCGAGTGGTCAGACTATGGAAAAGCAATTGGTCAGCCTATGAAATAGTGAGTGGTCAGTCTATGGAACAGTGAGTGGTCAGTCCATGGAACAGCGAGTGGTCAATCTATGGAACAGCGAGTGGTCAATCTATGGAACAGTGAGTGGTCAGTCTATGGAACAGTGATTGGTCAATCTATGGAACAGTGAGTGGACAATCTATAGAACAGCGAGTGATCAGTCTATGGAACAGTGAGTGGTCAGTACATGGAACAGTGAGTGGACAATCTATAGAACAGCGAGTGATCAATCTATGGAACAGCAATTGGTCATTCTATGGAACAGCAAGTGGTCAATCTATGGACCAGTGAGTGGTCAGTCTATGGAACAGCGAGTGGTCAATGTATAGAACAGCGAGTGGTCAATCTATGGAATAACGAATGTTCAGACTAAAGAACAGTGAGTGTTCAATTTTTGGAACAGTGAGTGGTCAGTCTATGGAACAGCGAGTGTTCAGTCTATGGAACATCGAGTGGTCAATCTATGGAACAGTGAGTGGTCAGTCTATGGAACAGTGAGTGGTCAATCTATTCAACAGTGATTGGTCAGTCCATGGAACAGTCAGTGTTCAGTCTATGGGACAGCGAGTGGTCAGTCTATGGAACAGTGAGTGGTCAATCCATGGAACAGCGAGTGGTCAATCTATAGAACAGCAAGTGATCAATCTATGGAACAGCTAGTGGTCAGTCTGTGGAACAGTGAGTGGTTAGTCTATGGAACAGCGAGTGGTCAATCTATGGACAGCGAGTGGTCAGTCTGTGGAACAGCGAGTGGTCAATCTATGGAACAGTGAGTGGTCAGTCGATGGAACAGCAAGTGGTCAATCTATGAAACAGTGAGTGGTCAGTCTATGGAACAGCGAGTGGTCAATCTATTGAACAGTGAATGGTCAGTCTATGGAGCAGTGAGTTGTCAGTTTCTGAAATTGCAAGTGGTCAGTCTATGGAACAGCGAGTGGTCAATCTATGGAACAGCGAGTGGTCAGTCCATTGGCACAGTGAGAGGTCAATCTGTGGTACAACGAGTGGTCAGCCTATGGAACAGCGAGTGGTCAATCTATGGAACAGCGAGTGGTCAGTCTATGGCACAGCGAGTGGTCAATCTGTGGTGCAGCGAGTGGTCAGTCTATGGAACAGTGAGTTGTCAGTCTATGGAACAGTGAGTGCTCAATCTATGGAACAGTGAGTTGTCAGTTTCTGAAATTGCAAGCGGTCAGTCTATGGAACAGCGAGTGGTCAATCTATGGAACAGCGAGTGGTCAGTCCATTGGCACAGTGAGAGGTCAATCTGTGGTACAGCGACTGATCAGTCTAAGGAACAGTGAGTGGTCAGTCTATGGCATTGTGAGTGGTCAGTCTATGGGACAGCGAGTGATCAATCTATGGAACAGTGAGTGGCCAATCTATGGAACAATGCGTCATCAGTCTGTGCAGCAGAGAGTGTTCAGTCTATGGAACAGCATGTGGTGAATCTATAGAACAGCGAGTGGTCTGTCTGTGGAAAAGTGAGTGTTCAATCAATGGAACAGCGAGTGGTATGTCTATGGAACAGTGAGTGGTCAGTCTATTGAACAGCGAGTGGTCAATCTATGGAACAGCGAGTGGTGAATCTATGGAACAGTGAGTGGTCAATCTATGGAACTTCGGTTGGTCAATCTATGGAACAGCGGGTGGTTAGTCTATAGAACATCAAGTGGTCAGTCTGTGGAACAGCGAGTGGTCAGTCAATGGAACATCGAGTGGTCAATCTATGGAACATCGTGTGGTCTAACTATGGAACAGCATATGGTCAATCTAAGGAACAGCGAGTTGTCAGTCTGTGAAATAGCGAGTGGTCAGTCTAAGGAACATCGAGTGGTCAATCTATGGAACAGCGAGTGGTCCATCTATGGAACATCAAGTGGTCAGTCCATTCAACAACGAGAGTTCAGTCAATGGAACAGCGAGTGGTCAGACTATGGAAAAGCAAGTGGTCAGTCTATGAAATAGTGAGTGGTCAGTCTATGCAACAGTGAGTGTTCAGTCCATGGAACAGCGAGTGGTCAATCTATGGAACAGCGAGTGGTCAATCTATGGAACAGTGAGTGGTCAGTCTATGGAACAGCGAGAGTTCAGTCTATGGAACAGTGAGTAGTCAGTCCATGGAACAGCGAGAGTTCAGTCTATGGAACAGCGAGTGGTCAGACTATGGAACAGTGAGTGGTCAGTCCATGGAACAGCGAGTGGACAATCTATAGAACAGCGAGTGATCAATCTATGGAACAGCAAGTGGTCATTCTATGGAACAGCAAGTGGTCAATCTATGGACCAGTGAGTGGTCAATCTATGGAATAACGAATGTTCAGACTAAAGAACAGTGAGTGTTCAATCTATGGAACAGTGAGTGGTCAGTCTATGGAACAGCGAATGTTCAGTCTATGGAACATCGAGTGGTCAATCTATGGAACAGTGAGTGGTCAGTCCATGGAACAGTCAGTGTTCAGTCTATGGGACAGCGAGTGGTCAATCTATAGAACAGCAAGTGATCAATCTATGGAACAGCTAGTGGTCAGTCTGTGGAACAGTGAGTGGTTAGTCTATGGAACAGCGAGTGGTCAATCTATGGAACAGTGAGTGGTCAGTCGATGGAACAGCAAGTGGTCAATCTATGTAACAGTGAGTGGTCAGTCTATGGAACAGCGAGTGGTCAATCTATTGAACAGTGAGTGGTCAATCTATGGAGCAGTGAGTTGTCAGTTTCTGAAATTGCAAGTGGTCTGTCTATGGAACAGCGAATGGTCAATCTTTGGAACAGCGAGTGGTCAGTCCATTGGCACAGTGAGAGGTCAATCTGTGGTACAGCGAGTGGTCAGTCTATGGAACAGCGAGTGGTCAATCTATGGAACAGCGAGAGGTCAATCTGTGGTGCAGCGAGTGGTCAGTCTATGGAACAGTGAGTTGTCAGTCTATGGAACAGTGAGTGCTCAATTTATGGAACAGTGAGTTGTCAGTTTCTGAAATTGCAAGTGGTCAGTCTATGGAACACAGAAGAATCACAGAATCACAGAAACCCCACAGTGCAGATAGAGGCCATTTCGGCCCATCGAGCCTGCACCGACACATATCCCACCCGATTCCCGTAACCCCTACACCATCACATATCCCACCCTATCCCCGTAACCCCATGTATTTAATCCCCCTAACACTAAGGGTCAATTTATCATAGCCAATCAACCTAACCCGCACATCTTTGGACTGTGGGAGGAAACCGGAGCACCCGGAGGAAACCCACTCAAACACGGGGAGAATGTGCAAACTCCACACAGACAGTCGCCCGAGGCTGGATTCGAACCCGGGTCCCTGGCGCTGTGAGGCAACAGTGCTAACCAGCGAGTGGTCAATCTATGGAACAGCGAGTGGTCAGTCCATTGGCACAGTGAGAGGTCAATCTGTGGTACAGCGAGTGGTCAGTCTAAGGAACAGTGAGTGGTCAGTCTATGGCATTGTGAGTGGTCAGTCTATGGGACAGCGAGTGATCAATCTATGGAACAGTGAGTGGTCAATCTATGGAACAATGCATCGTCAGTCTGTGGAGCAGCGAGTGTTCAGTCTATGGAACAGCATGTGGTGAATCTATAGAACAGCGAGTGGTCTGTCCATGGAAAAGTGAGTGTTCAATCAATGGAACAGCGAGTGGTATGTCTATGGAACAGTGAGTGGTCAGTCTATTGAACAGCGAGTGGTCAATCTATGGAACAGCGAGTGGTGAATCTATGGAACAGCGAGTGGTCAATCTATGGAACAGCGGGTGGTTAGTCTATAGAACATCAAGTGGTCAGTCTGTGGAACAGCGAGTAGTCAGTCAATGGAACATCGAGTGGTCAATCTATGGAACATCGTGTGGTCTAACTATGGAACAGCATATGGTCAATCTAAGGAACAGCGAGTTGTCAGTCTGTGAAATAGCGAGTGGTCAGTCTAAGGAACATCGAGTGGTCAATCTGTGCAACAGCGAGTGGTCCATCTATGGAACATCAAGTGGTCAGTCCATTCAACAACGAGAGTTCAGTCAATGGAACAGCGAGTGGTCAGACTATGGAAAAGCAAGTGTTCAGTCTACGAAATAGTGAGTGGTCAGTCTATGCAACAGTGAGTGGTCAGTCCATGGAACAGCGAGTGGCCAATCTATGGAACAGCGAGTGGTCAATCTATGGAACAGCGAGAGTTCAGTCTATGGAACAGCGAGTGGTCAGTCTATGGAACAGTGAGTGGTCAGTCCATGGAACAGCGAGTGGACAATCTATAGAACAGCGAGTGATCAATCTATGGAACAGCAAGTGGTCATTCTATGGAACAGCAAGTTGTCAATCTATGGACCAGTGAGTGGTCAGTCTATGGAACAGCGAGTGGTAAATGTATAGAACAGCGAGTGGTCAATCTATGGAATAACGAATGTTCAGACTAAAGAACAGTGAGTGTTCAATCTATGGAACAGTGAGTGGTCAGTCTATGGAACAGCGAGTGTTCAGTCTATGGAACATCGAGTGGTCAATCTATGGAACAGTGAGTGGTCAGTCTATGGAACAGTGAGTGGTCAATCTATTGAACAGTGAATGGTCAGTCCATGGAACAGTCAGTGTTCAGTCTATGGGACAGCAAGTGGTCAGTCTATGGAACAGTGAGTGGTCAGTCCATGGAACAGCGAGTGCTCAATCTATAGAACAGCAAGTGATCAATCTATGGAACAGCTAGTGGTCAGTCTGTGGAACAGTGAGTGGTTAGTCTATGGAACAGCGAGTGGTCAATCTATGGACAGCGAGTGGTCAGTCTGTGGAACTGCGATTGGTCAATCTATGGAACACTGAGTGGTCAGTCGATGGAACAGCAAGTGGTCAATCAATGTAACAGTGAGTGGTCAGTCTATGGAACAGCGAGTGGTCAATCTATTGAACAGTGAGTGGTCAATCTATGGAGCAGTGAGTGGTCAGTCCATGGAAAAGTCAGTGGTCAGTCTATGGAACAGCGAGTTGTCAGTCTGTGGAACAGCGAGTGGTCAATCTATGGAACAGCCAGTGGTCAGTCTGTGGAACAGCGATTTGTCAGTTTATGGAATAGCGAGTGGTCAGTCTATGGACCAGTGAGTGGTCAGTCCATGGAACAGTGAGTGGTCAATCTATAGAACAGCGAGTGATCAATCTATGGAACAGCTAGTGGTCAGTCTGTGGAACAGTGACTGGTTAGTCTATGGAACAGCGTGTGGTCAATCTATGGAACAGCGAGTGGTCAATCTATGGAGCAGCCAGTGGTAAGTCTGTGGAACAGCGATTTGTCAGTATATGGAGCAGCGAGTGGTCAGTCTGTGGAACAACTAGTGTTCAGTCTATGGAACAGCATGTGGTCAATCTATGGAAGAACGAGTCATCAGTCTGGGAACAGCGATTGGTCAGTTAATGGAATAGCAAGTGGTCAGCCTATGGAACAGCATGTGGCAATCTATGTAACAGCTAGTGTTCAGTCTATGGAACAGTGAATCCAGCTGACCTCACCACCAGGCCAGTGCCTGCCTCCCAGCTCTCCAGTACAATGTGGTTTACCGGGCCAGCTTTCTTACACAAACTTGACCAAGCTGACCATACGGCACAAGAATCATTCAAGCTCGTCAGCCCAGAACTAGATGTGAAGGCCACTGTTCAAGGGACGGTCAAAACGTTCTTCAGACCCATCTCAGAGGTCGCACTCCTCTTACCTAAGGAGGACCGAGTTTTTCCAGCATTTTCTGTTGTTATTCGAGGACTGAGTGTTATTGATTCCACAGTTCTGTATGTTTTATAAGTAGTGGCATCTAATAGACGCCAGGCGGGGCGTGTTCTGCCTTATAATTGCAGGAATTTGTTTTGTTGCCGCCAGTAGGTGGCAGTAAAGGGGAATGACAAGTAGGGTCACTCAACAGGAAGTAGTATAGTGATAGCAAACCAAGGAGGTCACACCACAGCATGGAATGTGCTGCAAGTTAATCCGCTGTAATCTTACATCGTTACGTCTTCGAAAGCATTGCCTGTGAGTTGAATAGTTTCTTTACATATTCATGTTTAAATGTTAGTTATATCTCATGTATGTAACAAGGTGCATTTCTTTCTTTTGTCTTTCTCAGTTTTACTCCAACCCAATGCAACTGATTTGTATTGTTTCATTGACCTCATGCAAATGTGGCATTATTAAACACCGGAGCTTGGACGCTAATCCTGACTCCCATGTCATTACTGAAAGGAGTTTGGCTGGCTGTCTAACTGCGTACAGACATATAAATGCAGGGAGGACAGTACAAGTGGTCAATCTATGGAACAATGCATCGTCAGTCTGTGGGCAGCGAGCGGTCAGTCTATGGAACAGCATGTGGTGAATCTATAGAACAGCGAGTGGTCTGTTTATGGAAAAGTGAGTGGTCAATCAATGGAACAGCGAGTGGTATGTCTATGAAACTGTTGAATCCGTGAATCTTTAGGTAGTGTGTCCTTCAAATAATCGACAGAGACTGCAGAGGAACAATCAACAGATGTTTACTGGATGAGGGTTGCTCTAAAACTAAACAGTACAGATCCCTACTCAGGGTTATATACAGGTGTGGTCACTGCCGGTACTACAGGATACAGGAGCTGTAAAAAGTAGTTCTCCCCTTAAAGGCACATACACTGCAATTCCTCCCCTTTTAGATTAACAGTACCATAACATTCATTTAACAATTAACACTTTTAACATGCAACATTAACTGAAGATAGTCCATTTATAAATTCCGTCTTTGGGGCGGCTTCCTAATCCTTTCTGGATAGCGCCTTTCCTGAGTGTCTTGCTCTTGCTGCGGAGGCGATTCTGGCCCCCTATCGTCGGTTGGTTCATCAGCTTCCGATACTACTGTTTCTGGGGTAGATGTTACCTGTATGTCGGGTTCATTACCAGGTACGCGAGACATGGGGTTGACTCGTTCCTGTGACGTTAGGATCTGGTCGACATGGCGTCTCATAATGTTCTCCCCATCATTCACTGTGTACATTAGTGGCCCCTGCCGTGTGCATATCGTTCCTGGTTGCCATTTCTCTGTTCGGTAGTCGCGGGCCAAGACTGGTTGTCCTACATTGAAGCTCCGTGTCGGCTTCTCATTGATGTGCTGGAATTGCTTATTCTCAACATTTCTTCATACATTTGGTCTGAGCAAGTCCAGACGAGATCTCAACCTTCGGTTAAAGAACATCATGGCCGGGGTCTGGTTGGTAACTACATGTGTCGCATTTCTGCAGGCTAACAGGAAATTGTACACCTTATGCTGCAGTGGAATGTCGTCATTGCACATGGCCCTTACGGCCTTTTTAAAGGTTTGTACGAACCTCTCAGCCAATCCATTTGTGGCTGGATGATACGGGGCGGATGTGTAATGCCTTACCCCATTCCTTTTCATAAATTTCCGAAACTCTTCGGACACAAACTGTGGTCCGTTATCAGAGCAAATCTGCTCTGGCAAGCCGTTCCTGGCAAATATGGTCCATAGGACTGCAATCATTTTCTCCGTGGTGGTGGAGGACATTTTGATCACCTCAGGCCATTTCAAGTGCGCATCCACGGCTATTAAGAACATTGAGTCCATGAATGGACCAACAAAATCAATATGCACCTGTTGCCATGGAGAGGAGGGCCACTCCCATGGGTGTAGAGGGGCATGTGGTGGTGCATTTTGGACATTCTGGCATCCTGAGCAGCTCTTTGTCAGGCCCTCGATTTGCTGATCGATCCCCGGCCACCACACATAAGCCTTTTCATTTTCACCCCTCCCAGATGGCCTTCGTGAAGCTCATTGAGCACTCTCTCCCTTAACTTGGGTGGAATTACCACTCGGGATCCACAAATCAATGTCCCCTGGCATACTGACAGCTGTTCTCTTCTGGATGAGAATGCTGGCAACAGTGAGTCACCATGTGTTGGCCATCCCTTCACCGTCAAATCATATACCCGAGACAGTGTCGGGTCATTTCGGGTCTCCTTCTCTATATCCACGTTAGTTACTGGCAAGCGTTCAATTATAGTCGAATAAAATATTTGGCAGGGTCCACTGCTGGTGCTTCCTCCGCAGTAGGCAGTGGCAGGCATGATAGCCCATCAGCGTTTCCATGCTGTTTCGTGCCTTTATACTCTATTTCATATTGGTTCGCCCCTAGAAAAAGGGACCATCTTTGTAGCCGTTGCGCAGTCATCACCGGAACGCCCTTCTTTGGATTAAAGATGGAGACAAGTGGTTGGTGGTCAGTCAGCAAGGTGAACTTCTGCCCGTGCAGATAGTGGTTGAACTTTTTCACTCCCCACACTAGGCTGAGGGCCTCCCTATCAATCTGGATGTAGTTACACTTGGCTGAGGTTAGTGACCGAGACGCAAAAGCTACTGGCCTCTCCGAGCCGTCCGGGAATTTGTGCGACAGCACCACTCCAATACCATAGGGTGATGCATCACATGCCAACCGAATTGGTAGTGCTGGGTTGAAATGAGCCAACACCTCTTTTGATGTGATCAATTCTTTGCACTTCTGGAAAGCTCGTTTACATTCGTCACTCCACTTCCATGGTACCCCCGTTTGCAGCAGGGTGTTCAGTGGGTGTAGTACGGTAGACAAATTCGGCGACAACTTATGCTAGTAGATCACCAGCCCGAGGAACGACCTCAGTTGTGACACATTTTCCGGTGCTGGAGCCTTGACTACTGCCTCAATCTTTTCAGGGGACTTATGTAACCCCTCTTCATCAATAATGTGGCCACAATACGAGATCTGCTTCTGGAAAAACTCGCATTTGTGGCGATTAGCTCGGAGCCCATATTCCTTCAATCTAGTGAGCACCTGTTCCAGGTTGGCGAGGTGATCACTGTCATTTTCGCCCGTGGCCAGGATGTCGTCCAAATAACACTGGGTCCCTGGAATCCCTTGCAGGACTTGATCCATTGCCCTTTGCCAAATAGCGGGAGCTGATCGCCTTACCTGAGGAAGGACGTTCTTGCCATGGAAGGAGTGCAGCGAAGATTCACCAGGCTGATACCTGGGATGGCAGGAATGACGTATGAGGAGAGATTGTGTCGCTTGGGCTTATACTCACTGGAGTTTAGAAGATTGAGAGGGGATCTCATCGAAACTTATAAAATTCTGTCAGGCCTGGACAGACTAGATGCAGGAAGGATGTTTATGATGGCCGGGGAGTCCAGAACCAGGGGTCATAGTCTAAGAATAAGGGGTAAGACATTTATGACTGAAATGAGGAGGAATTTCTTCACCCAGAGAGTGGTGAACCTATGGAATTCTCTGCCACAGAGGGCGGTGGAGGCCAGTTCATTAAATATATTCAAAAAAGAGTTGGATATATTTCTTAAGGCTAAAGGGATCAAGGGATATGGGGAGAAGGCAGGGACAGGGTACTGAATTTGGATGATCAGCCATGATCTCATTGAATGGCGGAGCAGGCTCAAAGGGCCGAATGGCCTACTCCTGCTCCTATCTTCTATGTTTCTATGATGCTACCCCGAACACCAGCCGGTTGTATTGGTAGAGACCTTTGTGAGTGTTGATCGGAAGGTACTGTTTCAAGGCATCTTCTACCTCCATTTGCAGGTACGCCTGGGCCAGATCAATCTTAGTGAAGCGTTTTCCTCCAGATAGCGAGGCGAAAATATCTTCAATCCTCGGAAGCGGATATTGTATCGTGTGAAGGATTGGGTTCACTGTCACCTTAAAGTCCCCACAGATGCGAATCTTCTTTGGTTCCCAGGCGTATTACTCAACGACCTCTTCATTACAGAAACGATGGGTGTAGCCCACTCGCTCCAGTCCACTTTGGACAGTACTCCAGAACGTTCCAAACCTTCCAGCTCTGCTTCGACGGCTGGGCGGATCGCATAAGGCCTTAAAAAAACTTTGGGCTTGCATTTTCCTCTATTTTGATCATCGCTGTTATGCCTTTTAGTGTTCCGAGTCCCTCCTGGAACACTTCTTGTGCGTCAGTTAGCATTTTTGACAGTCGTCCAGGTGTGACGTCGTCATCCTTTTTGGCATCTACCGTCAGTGCTTTTATGGCATGCCAATCTAACTGTATCTTCCGGATCCATTCACGTCCTAGTAGTGGTGGTCCTCCATCTGACAATACATATAAGTCCATTTTTGGTGTTTCCTTGCCGTTGTATATCACGTTCACCCTTATTTTTCCTTTGGGGTAGACTTTTTGCCCCGTGTACGTCTTCAAGATAATCTCTGTATCTCTCAAGGGTATATGTGAGAATAGCCGCTTGTAGTCCCTTTAGTTTATGACTGTTAGGGCTGATCCTGTGTCCAATTCCATTTTCACTTGGACTCCGTCTATCTTGAGCGTGACCCAGATAGTTTGGTGATCCTCCATTTTGGTTACATTATGTAGTTTCAGACAACCCAGCTCCTTGCTTCCGGAGTCTGTATCACTTTTCTGTTCATCTGAACTACTCTCCGTCACCTTATGTACCTTTTTGTACTTCTCCTGTGGAGGTTTCTTGCTGCTGCTTTTCTTTCCCGACTTGCTGACTCTTATTATCTGTCCTACTTTTCCACGCTGTCTGCACACTTGGTCCTTGAACCAACAATCCTTATGGTCGTGTGTTGTTCTGCCGCAGCGATAACACTTCACTGCTCCATATGACATTTCATTTGTGCCATATTCTTGCGGTCTCCGTTGTATCTCTGCAGCGCCCCGTGCGGCTGCTTCGTGTGATACTGCCATGTTGAAAGCCTTGTCCAGCGTAAGATCCTTTTCTGATAGAAGCCGTTTCTGGGTTCCTTCACTTTGAAGCCCACACACAAACTTGTCCCTTAAAGTATCTGCTAGTCCCGTTCCAAACTGGCAGTGTTTCGATAGCTTGCGCAGTTCCGTTAAATACTCAGCATTACTTTCGTCTTTATGCTGGTTCCTTTTGTGCAACTTAAATCTTTCTGCTATCAGCAGCGGTGTGGAGTTTAAGTGGTCCTGTAGGATTGCCACTATGCTTTCAAAATCCTTTTCCACTGGCTTCTCTGGGGTGACTGGGTTTCGCAGTAAGTCTTATGTTTTTGCACCCATGGAATTCAACAATACCAGTGCTTTCCTGGCATCTGGCACTTCATTCGCTTTGCAGTACACCTCTATGCGTTCTACATATGTCGCCCAACCTTCGACTTCATTGTCGAACGCTGTGACCCTGCCAATCTTCTGCATCCCTGGGTGTGGTTAGACTGGCTAAAAATGGCGTCTCCCGCGCTCTCCCTTCTTCTCCGCTGGCTCAAAATGGCGTCTCCCGCTCTCTCCCTTCTTCTCCGCTGGCTCAAAATAGCATCTCCCGCCCTTCCCTTTCTTCTCCGCTGCGGCCCAAATGGCATCTCCCGCGCTTTCTTTTCTTCCCCCGCGGACGCTGCTCAGCCCTTGAACACCGGCCGCGCTCTGCGCGTTTTCCTGCGCGCTTCTCTCGTTGACGCCGCTCGGTCTTCAACCCCGGCTGCGCCCTGCGCGCTTCACCCTCTCTCGTTGATGCCGCTCGGTCTTCAACCCCGGCCTGCGCCCTGTGCGCTTTACCCTCTGCCTTACCCGTCAACGCGGCTCGGCCTTTTTCTGTGCCGTCGGTCGGCTCCCGCCGCCGCTGTCCAGGAAGGGTCTGCGCCGTACCTGCTGCCAGCCCGCTGCGCTGGATCATCGTGGCTGGAGAACCAAGCCCATGTCTCCACAGCCTCCTCTGCCTGCTCAAGTCCTCTCAGGATGGTCGACGCCCGCACTGATGGAATCGGCCTTCTTCTGCAGAGTTGCAGGTAGGTTCGAATCACCTCATCGCCAATGTTGAATCCGTGAATCTTTAGGTCGTGTGTCCTTCAAATAATCGACAGAGACTGCAGAGGAACAATCAACAGGTGTTTACTGGATGAGGGTTGCTCTAAAACTAAACAGTACAGATCCCTACTCAGGGTTATATAGAGGTGTGGTCACTGCCGGTACTACAGTATACAGGAGCTGTAAAAAGAAGTTCTCCCCTTAAAGGCACATAGACCGCAGGAACAGTCTATTGGACAGCGAGTGGTCAATCTATGGAACAGCGAGTGGTCAATCTATGGAACAGCGAGTGGTCAATCTATGGAACAGCGAGTGGTCAATCTATGGAACTTCGAGTGGTCAATCTATGGAACAGCGAGTGGTTAGTCTATAGAACATCAAGTGGTCAGTCTGTGGAACAGCAAGTGGTCAGTCAATGGAACATCAAGTGGTCAATCTATTGAACATCGAGTGGTCTATCTATTGCACAGCAATTGGTCAGTCTCTGGAACAGTGAATGGTCAGTCTATGCAACAGCGAGTGGTCAATCTATGGAACAGCGAGTGGTCAAACTATGGAACTGCGAGTGGTCACTATATGGAACAGCGGGTGGTCAGTCTATGGAGCAGCAAGTGGTCAATCGATGGAACAGTGAGTGGTCAGTCTATGGAACTCCGACTGGTCAATCTATGGAACAGCGAGTGGTCAGTCTGTGGAACAGTGAGTTGTCAGTCTATGCAACAGTGAGTGGTCAATCTATTGAACAGCAAGTGGTCAAACTATGGAACTGCGAGTGGTAACAGCGAGTGGTCAGTCTATGGAACAGCAAGTGGTCAATCTATGGAACAGTGAGTGGTCAGTCTATGGAACTCCGACTGGTCAATCTATAGAACAGCGAGTGGTCAGTCTGTGGAACAGTGAGTTGTCAGTCTATGGAACAGCGAGTGGTCAATCTAATGAACAGCAAGTGGTCAGTCTGTGGAACAGCAAGTGGTCAGTCTGTCGAACAGTGAGTGGTCAGCCTAAGGAACATCGAGTGGTCAATCTATGGAACAGCGAGTAGTCCATCTATGGAACAGCGAGTGGTCAGTCCATGGAACAGCGAGAGTTCAGTCTGTGAAATAGTGAGTGGTCAGTCTATGGAACAGTGAGTGGTCAGTCCATGGAACAGCGAGTGGTCAATCTATAGAACAGCGAGTGATCAATCTATGGAACAGCGAGTGGTCGGTCTGTGGAACGGTGAATGTTTAGTCTATGGAAAAGCGTGTGTTCAATCTATGGAACAGCGAGTGGCCAGTCTGTAGAACAGCGAGTGGTCAATCTATGTAACAGCGAGTGGTCAGTCTATGGAACAGCAAGTAGTCAATCTATGGAACAGTGAGTGGTCAGTCTATTGAACAGTGATTGGTCAATCTATTGAACAGTGAGTGGTCAATCTATGGAACAGTGAGTGGGCAGTCTATGGAACAGTCAGTGGTCAGTCTATGGAACAGCGAGTGGTCAATGTATAGAACAGCGAGTGGTCAATCTATGGAACAGTATGTGGTCAATCTATGGAATAGAGAGTTGTCAGTTTGTGGAACAGCGAGTGGTCAGTCCATGGAACAGCGAGAGTTCAGTCTATGGAACAGCGAGTGGTCAGTCTATGGAACAGTGAGTGGTCAGTCCATGGAACAGCGAGTGGACAATCTATAGCACAGCGAGTGATCAATCTATGGAACAGCGAGTAGTCCACCTATGGAACAGCGTGTGGTCAGTCCATGGAACAGCGAGTGGTCAGTCTATGGGACAGCGCGTGGTCAGTCTATGGACCAGTGAGTGGTCAGTCCATGGAAGAGCGAGTGGTCAATCTATAGAACAGCGAGTGTTCAATCTATAGAACAGCTAGTGGTCAGTCTGTGGAACAGTGAGTGGTTAGTCTATGGAACAGCGTGTGGTCAATCTATGGAACAGCGAGTGGTCAGTCTGTGGAACAGTGAGTGGTTAGTCTATGGAACAGCATGTGGTCAATCTATGGAAGAGCAAGTGGTCAGTCTATGGAACAGCGTGTGGTCAGTCTATGGACCAGTGTGTGGTCAGTCCATGGAACAGCGAGTGGTCAATCTATAGAACAGCGAGTGATCAATCTATGGAACAGCTAGAGGTCAGTCTGTGGAACAGCGAGTGGCCAGTCTCTGAAACAGCGAGTGGTCAGTCTATGGAAGAGCAAGTGGTCAGTCTGTAGAACAGCGATTTGTCAGTATATGGAGCAGTGAGTGGTCTGTCTATGGAACAGCTAGTGTTCAGTCTATGGAACAGCATGTGGTCAATCTATGGAAGAACAAGTCGTCAGTCTGGGAACAGTGAGTGGTCAGCCTATGGAACAGCATGTGGTCAATCTATGGAACAGATAGTGTTCAGTCTATGGAACAGTGAGTGGTCCATCTATGGATGAACGAGTCATCAGTCTGTGGAGCAGCAAGTGGTCAGTCTATGGAACATCAGGTAGTGAATCTATAGAACAGCAAGTGGTCAATCTATGGAACAGCGAGTGGTCAATCTATGGAACAGTGAGTGGTCAGTCTATGGAACAGTGAGTGGTCAATCTATGGAACAGCATGTGGTCAGTCTGTGGAACAGCGATTGGTCAGTTTATGGAATAGCAAACGGTCAGTCTAAGGAACAGCGAGTGGTCAGTCCATGGGACAGTGAGTGGTCAGTCTGTGGAACAGTGTGTGGTCTATCTATTGCACAGCGATTGGTCAGTCTGTGGAACAGTGAGTTGTCAGTCTATGGAACAGCGAGTGGTCAACCTATGGAACAGCCAGTGGTCAGTCTGTAGAACAGCAAGTGGTCAGTCTGTGGAACAGTGATTGGTCAGTCTATGGAACAGTGAGTGGTCAATCTATGGAACAGCGAGTGGTCAGTCTATGGAACAGTGAGTGGTCAGTCTACAGAACAGTGAGTGTTCAATCTATGGAACAGCGAGTGGTCAGCCTATGGAACAGCAAGTGGTCAATCTATAGAACAGCGAGTGATCAATCTATAGAACAGCGAGTGATCAATCTATGGAACAGCGAGTGGTCAGTCTGTGGAACAGCGAATTGTCAGTCTCTGGAACAGCGAGTGATCAGTCTGTGGAACAGCGAGTTGTCAGTCTATGGAACAGCGAGTGATCAGTCTATGGAACAGTGAGTGATCAGTCTGTGGAACAGCGAGTGATCAATCTACGGAACAACGAGTGGTCAGTCTGTGGAACAGCGAATTGTCAGTCTATGGAACAGCGAGTGATCAGTCTATGGAACAGCGAGTGGTCAGTCTGTGGAACAGCGAGTGATCAATGATGTAAAAAGACTACAGAGCACTTGGTTTGAGTATAAAACAAGGTGTTGAGATCACGCGGCAAACGCGGGAGTCGAGACCAGAGTTAGTAAAACACAACTGCTTTAATCAACCTCATGGCAAAGAGGAAAAGCCCGCGCATCCACTTAAATACTCCCCAGACAGGAAGTGCTCCCGGCAGCCTGTCCCTGCGGGAAACAAGTTGCTGGAGGAAAGGGCCCCTAGCTGGGGGCGTCTGCTTAAACTGTCCGTGCCGCCGTGAGCGGATTATGTCCAGTGGTGGCGTGTCGCCACAAAGCTCCCCCCAGAATCCAGTTAGAAGGAGTGGACGAGTCGTGACGGTGGTCTGATGGTTCTGCCGGAGCGGCTCTGAGTGGTCGCCGGTCTAGTTGGTGGGGCCGGGCGGTTCGCCGCCGGCTGTGCTGGCTTGCTGGCGGGACGGCCTCTAGTTGGAGGCCAGGCCACGGGGACCTGTTCCCCTGGTTCTGTGTGTGCTGGTTTGAGCCGGTCGATGGAGACTGTGTCGACCCTGTCTGCAAGTCGCAGCTTGAAGACCTTGTCCCTGGTTTGTAGTACCTCATACAGTCTGTCGTACGGGGGTCGCAGGGGCCCGCGGTGCGCGTCGTGTCGCACGAAGACGAAGCGCGCCTGCTGTAAGTTTGGCGGGACGTGAGGTGCGAGTTCGCCGTGTCGGTTGACCGGAAGTGGGGCGAACTGCTGAGCAGAAGAGAAAGAGTTGAGCCGCTGCTGTTTGGCCGACCAAGGCGTGGTGGCCTCCGGAAGGAATTCACCTGGGACGCGCAGCGGTTGTCCGTAGACTAACTCCACTGCCGAGGACTGGAGGTCTTCCTTGACCGTGGTGCGTAGGCCTAGTAGCACCCACGGTAGGCGGTCAGTCCAGGTACTGTCCTGCAGACCGGCGCGGAGTGAGGCCTTGAGTGACCTGTGGAAGCGTTCACACAGCCCTGTTAAGTATGTGTATTGTATTGAACAATTAACACAAAGACTTAAACGTATAACTCAAACAGGTCGTTACTGGTTGGAGGTAGGGACTGCACGTAGGTCTTTACTTCATGCCCACAGGCGGGAACTGAGGGGAGATCAGTACCCACAGTACTATTTATACCCCTATGGCCAGGAGTGGTACTGCGTATCACTACGCCCTACAAGTAGTGCAGTCCTGTCCATAGGTTCAAAGTAGCACACGTATTACATACACAACAAGCCCATTGGCCTGCGGGTGGTACGCCGTGGTTCGGTGGAGCGTCACCCCGAGGTTGCGTGCTGTGGCCGTCCAGAGTTCGGAGGTGAACTGGGCGCCTCTGTCGGAGGTTATGTCGGCTGGTACGCCGAACCTTGCGACCCAGGTGTTAACGAATGCCCTGGCGATGTCGGCTGTAGTGGTGGAGGGCAGCGGCACTGCCTCAGGCCATCGTGTGTAGCGGTCGACCATCGTGAGGAGATAAGTTTGGCCTTGCGATGGCGGCAGAGGACCGACGATGTCGACGTGTACGTGGTCGAAGCGGCGGCTGGGTACCTCGAAGTCTCCCAGGGGTGCTTTTGTGTGTAGCTGTACCTTAACCCGTTGGCAGGCGAGGCAGGAGGTGGCCCAAGTCCGAACACCTTTGCTGAGGCCGCGCCAGACGAAACGTTGGGAGAGGAGTTTGACGGATGCGCGGGCACCCGGATGGGAGAGCGCGTGTAGCGCGTCGAAGATGCGGCGGCACCAGGTTGCAGGGACGACCGGCCTGGGTTGGCCGAGTGAGACGTCGCAAGTGACTGCCGTGGCTTCGGGCCCGTGTGCAACCTTGGCTAGGCGTAGCCCTGGCAGGCTGGTAGCCGCTGAGAGGAGGTCTGGGTCCGTGAGCTGGCCCACTGCTAGCTGCGCGTAGTCGACCGCGAGGTGATTCGCACAGATGGCGGGACGGGAAAGGCAGTCGGCGACAACGTTGTCTCTACCGGAGACGTGCTGGATGTCCGTAGTAAACTCGGACACGGCCGCGAGCTGGCGTTGCTGCCTAGCGGACCAGGGTTCGGTGTGCTTGGCCATCGCGTATGTGAGCGGCTTGTGGTCCACGTACGCGGTGAAGGGGCGGCCTTCCAGGAGGAACCTGAAATGGCGGACCGACAGGTGGAGCGCGAGAAGCTCGCGGTCGAAAGTAGAGTATTTGACCTCCGGGGGGCGCAGTTGGCGGCTGTAGAAGGCAAGTGGCTGCCACGCGCCATTGACCCACTGCTCGAACACAGCTCCGACCGCGTGGTCAGAGGCGTCGGTAGGGGGCGCGACCCGGGCATCGGCCCTCGGGTGCGCGAGCAGGGTGGCATCGGCGAGCGCATTTTTGGTGGCGTCGAAGGCGGCTGACGTGTCAGTGGTCCAGGCTACGTCCATCTTGCCAGATTTACCTCGGAGGGAGTCGTATAGGGGCTTCATGAGGGCTGCAGCTCTGGGCATGAACCTGTTGTAGAAGTTCACCATCCCGAGGAACTCCTGGAGGCCCTTGATGGTTTTGGGGCGGGGGAATTGCTGGACGGCCTGCACCTTGTTGGGCAGGGGGACGGCCCCAGCAGGGGTGATGTGGTGACCGAGGAAATCGATCTCGGTTAGGCCGAATTGGCACTTCGCCGGGCTGAGGATGAGCCCGTGTTGGGCTAGGCGCCCGAACAGGATGCAAAGGTATTCGAGGTGTTCCTGTTTGGAGGAGCTGGCCACGAGAATGTCGTCTAGGTAGACGAATAGGAAGTACAGGTCCCGGAGGACTGAGTCCATAAGGCGCTGGAAAGCCTGGGCTGCATTCTTGAGGCCAAAGGGCATCCTCAGGAACTCGAACAGGCCGAATGGGGTGATGACAGCCGTTTTGGGGATGTCCGCGGGGTGTACGGGGACTTGGTGGTAACCGCGCACCAGGTCGAACTTGGAAAAGACGGTTCGTCCGGCCAGTCGGGCCGAGAAGTCCTGGATGTGTGGCACCGGGTATCGGTCGGGGGTGGTGGCGTCGTTGAGGCGGCGGTAGTCCCCGCAAGGGCGCCAGCCTCCACCGGGCTTGGGGGCGATGTGGAGGGGCGAGGCCCAAGGGCTGCTGGAGCGGCGGATGATGCCGAGTTGTTCCATGGTGGTGAACTCGGCCCACGCAATTTCCAGCTTGGCCGGGTTGAGTCTGCGGGCGTGGGCAGAAACCGGGGGGCCGGTGGTGGGGATATAGTGCTCCACACCGTGTTTGGCGGCTTTGGCCGAAAAGGTCGGGTTAGTGAGGGCGGGAAACTCGGCTAGAAGTGCCGAGTAGTCGTCCGTGGCTCTGGCGAGGCAGTAGGTCATCAGGCCGGCCGAACGGGCCGGGGTGAATGCGCTGGGGATGGGGACCATAGTGTTGATGTCAACGAGGCGGTGCCTCGGAATGTCGACAAGGAGGCCGTGGGCGCGTAGGAAGTCGGCGCCGATGAGTGGGCAGAGGACCCTGGCTGTGAGGAACTCCCAGCGGTAGCGGCGGCCTGCGAGGTCGAGCGTGACCAGGCGGGTGCCATATGTGTGGATGTCAGAGCCATTGGCTGCGGCCAGCGTGATACCCCGTGCGCCGCGTTGGATTTCGAGGGCGGAGGCGGGGGTGATGCTGTGATGGGCCCCTGTGTCGCACAGAAATCGGCGGTTGGTTCTGTCGTCGGTGACGTACAGTAGAGGCACCTTTTGCCCCGCGGCCATCGCGGGGGCCGGTGCGGGGGGGATTTGAAAGTGCACGGTGGCGTGCAGCGTTGGGCCCTAGTGCCAAAACGGGTGTGGTAGTAACAGTGACCCGGAGTGGTAGGGCGGTCGGGCCTAGTGGGCCGGGAAGACCGCGTGGTCGTTGCCGCGAGGTCAGGCGCGACGTCGCGAGCGGACTGCGCAGAGAGCAGCCGGTCGGCCTTTTCGGCTATCTCATTCAGGTCCGTGGAGTCAGACTCCACAATGAGCGGGCGGATGCTGGTGGGGAGCTGCCGAATGAAAAGCGTGCGAAAGAGGGCGCCGGTGTTTTTGTCGTCCGAGAGGGACAGCATGTGGGAAAGCAGATCCGACGGTGAAGCGTCACCAAGGCCGGGGAGGTCAAGGAGTTGGCAGTTGCGCTGGTAAGAGGACGTTTGAAATTTTTTAAGGAGCGCAGCCTTCAGATGTTCGTACTTGCCTTCCACTGGTGGATCCTGCAGCGCTGCCCAAACCTTGGGGACTGTGGCGTAGGTGAGAGAGGAGACGAGGTGGTCATACTTTGTGGCGTCGACTGTAATGAGTTTCAGCCGGAATCTGGACTCAGCTTGAACAAACCAGGCTTCGGCCAGGTTCTCCCAAAAGTCCGGTAGTTTAACCGTGACTGCGTTTGTATCCGCCATGCTAGCTTAGGATTCGTCCTGAGCGTCGGGGTCACCAGTGTTGAGATACCGCGGCAAACGTGGGAGTCGAGACCAGAGTTAGTAAAACACAACTGCTTCAATCAACCTCATGGCAAAGAGGAACTGGAAAAGCCGGCGCATCCACTTAAATACTCCCCAGACAGGAAGTGCTCCCGGCAGCCTGTCCCTGCGGGAAACAAGTTGCTGGAGGAAAGGGCCCCCGGCTGGGGGCGTCTGCTTAAACTGTCTGTGCCGCCGTGAGCGGATTATGTCCAGTGGTGGCATGTCGCCACAAAGGCTTTAATCAACAGTTTCAATTCCATGAGCTTTCTAGTTACATCACTAGTTCCTGGTTACAGAAACACCCTGAGCAAATTGGGCCCACGCCCGAGAATTTATACTCCTTGGATGGCGCCACCAGCTGGCCACCCAGTGTTACTTCATGAGTCATGATAAGATTCATCACAGTCAGCCTATGGGAAAGCAAGTGATCAAACTATGGAACAGCAAGTGGTCAGTCTATGGAACCGTGAGTGGTCAATCTAAGGAACAGCGAATATGGAATAGCGAGTGGTCAATCTATAGAACAGCGAGTGGTCAGTCTGTGGAACAGCGAATGGTCAATCTCTGGTACAGCGAATGGTCAATCTATGGAACAGCGAGTGGTCAGTCTGTGGAACAGCGAGTTGTCAATCTATAGAACAGCGAGCGGTCAATCTATATCAATTTACTACCTGAGCCACGAACAAATTTGGCTAGGGTAAATAAAATCAGAGAGTTAAATGCGTGGCTCAAAGACTGGTGTGGGAGAAATGGGTTTTGCTTCTTGGGACACTGGCACCAGTACTGGGACAGGAGAGAGCTGTTCCATTGGGACGGACTTCACTTGGCCAGTGCTGGGACTAGAATCCTGGCATATCGAATAACTAGGGCTGTAGAGAGGGCTTTAAATTAATTAGTGGGGGGAGGTTTCAAGAGAGCGAAAAATAAAAATGTCAGTGGAGAAGGCAATAGAGTAAAGTAGCAGTGGGGAAATTAAAAACCAGGGCGTGTCAGGAAGGGACAGAATATATAAAGATAAAGGTAAAGTAGTAAAGGGGATAAAAGCAGAAATAAATTGTCACAAAACATATTTAAAAGTTCTTTATCTGAATGCACGCAGCATTCGTAACAAAATAGACGAGTTGATGCGACAAATAACTACACATGGGTATGATCTGGTGGCCATTACAGAAACATGGCTGCGAGGTGACCATTGTAATGTATGTACCTTTAAGGGGAGAACTACTTTTTACAGCTCCTGTATACTGTAGTACCGGTAGTGACCACACCTGTATATAAACCCTGAGTAGGGATCTGTACAGTTAGTTCTAGAGTAACCCTCATCCAGTAAACACCTGTTGATTGTTCCCTGCAGTCTCTTGTCTAATTATTGAAGGACACAACATCAAAATACACGGATCTAACATTGGCGACGAGAAGATTCAAACCTACCTGCAACTCTGCATCACCTCCCAGGGATTCGCTCCTGGAGAACAGTGGAAGAAGGCCGAGTCCACAAGCACAGGCGTCGACCACGGGAAACCCCCCCAGTCATCCAGCGGAGATTTGAGCATCGCAGGGGAGGCTGTTGAGAGCCGGGCTTGGTTCTCCAGTCACGGTGGTCCAGCGAAACGGGCTGGCAACAGGTCCTGCGCAGACCCTTCCCGGTCAGCGGCGGCTACAGCCGACCGACGGCACAGGAAAAGGCCGAGCAGCGTCGATGGGGAGAGAGAGAGGGTAGAGCGCACAGGGCGCAGCCGGTGTTCGGGACCGAGCGGCGTCAACAGATGAGAGAGAGAGCAGAGCGCAGCCGGTGTTCAAGGGCCGAGCAGCGTCAACGGGAGACAGAGGCGCGCAGGAAAACGTGCAGAGCGCAGCCGGTGTTCAAGGGCCAAGCAGCGTCAGCGGGGAAGAAAGGAAAGCGCGGGAGACGCCATTTTGAGCCGCAGCGGGGAAGAAGGGAGAGCGCGGGAGACGCCATTTTTAGCCAGCCTAACCACACCCAGGGATGCCGAAGAGTGGCAGTGTCACAGCGTTCGACAATGAAGTCGAAGATTGGACGACATATGTCGAAAGCATAGAAGTGTACTGCAAGGCGAATGAAGTGCCAGATGACAGGAAAGCGCTGGTATTGTTGAATTCAATGGGTGCAAAAACGTATGGCTTACTGCGAAACCTAGTAACCCCAGAGAAGCCAGTGGAAAAGGATTTTGAAAACATAGTGTCAATCCTACAGGACCACTTAAACCCCACACCGCTGCTGATAGCAGAAAGATTTAAGTTTCAGAAAAGGAACCAGCATAAAGATGAAAGTAAAGCTGAGTATTTAACGGAACTGCGCAAGCTATCGAAACACTGCCAGTTTGGAACGGGACTAGCAGATACTTTAAGGGACAAGTTTGTGCGTGGGCTTCAAAGTGAAGGAACTCAGAAACGGCTTCTATCAGAAAAGGATCTTACGCTGGACAAGGCTTTCAGCATGGCAGTATCACATGAAGCAGCCGCATGGGGAGCTGCAGAGATACAACGGAGACCGCAAGAATATGGCACAAATGAAATGTCATATGGAGCAGTGAAGTGTTATCGCTGCGGCAGAACAACACATGACCATAAGGATTGTTGGTTCAAGGACAAAGTGTGCAGACAGTGTGGAAAGGTAAGACACATAGCAAGAGTCTGCAGGTCGGGAAAGGAAACCAGCAGCACGAAATCTCCACAGGAGAAGTACAAAAAGGTGCATAAGCTGACGGAGAGTAGTTCAGATGAACAGAAAAGTGATACAGACTCCGGAAGCAAGGAGCTGGGTTGTCTGAAACTATATAATGTAATCAAAATGGAGGATCACCAAACTATCTCGGTCACGCTCAAGATAGACGGAGTCCAAGTGAAAATGGAATCGGACACAGGATCAGCCCTAACAGTCATAAACCAAAGGGACTACAAGCGGCTATTCTCACATATACCCTTGAGAGATACAGAGATTGTCTTGAAGACGTACACGGGGCAAAAAGTCTACCCCAAAGGAAAAATAAGGGTGAACGTTATATATAACGGTAAGGAAACACCAAAAATGGACCTATATGTATTGCCAGATGGAGGACCACCACTACTAGGACGTGAATGGATCTGGAAGATACAGCTAGATTGGCATTCCATACAAGCACTGACTGTAGATGCCAAAAAGGATGACGACGTCACACCTGGACGACTGTCAAAAATGCTAACTGACGCACAAGAAGTGTTCCAGGAGGGACTTGGAACACTAAAAGGCATAACAGCGACGATCAAAATAGAGGAAAATGCAAGCCCAAAGATTTTTAAGGCCAGACCGGTGCCTTATGCGATCCGCCCAGCTGTCGAAGCAGAGCTGGAAGGTTTGGAACGTTCTGGAGTACTGTCCAAAGTGGACTGGAGCAAGTGGGCTACACCCATCGTTCCTGTAATGAAGAGGTCGTTGAGTAATATGCCTGGGGAACCAAAGAAGGTTCGCATCTGTGGGGACTTTAAGGTGACAGTGAACCCAATCCTTCACACGGTACAATATCCGCTTCCACGGATTGAAGATATTTTCACCTCGCTATCTGGAGGAAAACGCTTCACTAAGATTGATCTGGCCCAGGCGTACCTGCAAATGGAGGTAGAAGAAGCCTCGACAGAGCACCTCACGATCAACACTCATAAAGGTCTCTACCAATACAACCAGCTGGTGTTCGGGGTAGCATCAGCTCTGGCTATTTAGCAAAGGGCAATGGATCAAGTCCTGCAAGGGATTCCAGGGACCCAATGTTATTTGGATGACATCCTGGTCACGGGCGAAAATGACAGTGATCACCTGGCCAACCTGGAGCAGGTGCTCACTAGATTGAAGGAATATGGGCTCCGAAGTAATCGCCAGAAATGCGAGTTTTTCCAGAAGCAGATCTCGTATTGTGGCCATGTTATTGATGAAGAGAGGTTACATAAGTCCCCTGAAAAGATTGAGGCAGTAGTCAAGGCTTCAGCACCAGAAAATGTTTCACAACTGAGGTCGTTCCTCGGGCTGGTGAACTACTACCATAAGTTCTTGCCGAATTTGTCTACAGTACTGCACCCACTGAACACCCTACTGCAAACGGGGGTACCATGGAAGTGGAAAGACGAATGTAAACGAGCTTTCCAGAAGTGCAAAGAATTGATCACATCAAAAGAGGTGTTGGCTCATTTCAACCCAACACTACCAATTCGGTTGGCGTGTGATGCATCACCCTATGGTATTGGAGCGGTGCTGTCGCACAAATTCCCGGACGGCTCGGAGAGGCCAGTAGCCTTTGCGTCTCGGTCACTAACCTCAGCCGAGCGTAACTATGCCCAGATTGACAGGGAGGCCCTCAGCCTAGTGTGGGGAGTGAAAAAGTTCAACCACTATCTGCACGGGCAGAAGTTCACCTTGCTGACTGACCACCAACCACTTGTCTCCATCTTTAATCCAAAGAAGGGCGTTCCGGTGATGACTGCGCAACGGCTGCAAAGATGGTCCCTTTTTCTAGGGGCGAACCAATATGAAATAGAATATAAGGGCACGAAACAGCATGGAAACGCTGATGGGCTATCACGCCTGCCACTGCCTACAGCGGAGGAAGCACCAGCAGTGGACCCTGTCGAAATATTTTATTCGACTATAATTGAACGCTTGCCAGTAACTAACGCGGATATAGAGAAGGAGACCCGAAATGACCCCACACTGTCTCGGGTATATGACTTGACGGTGAAGGGATGGCCAACACATGGCGACTCACTGTTGCCAGCATTCTCATCCAGAAGAGAACAGCTGTCAGTATGCCAGGTGACCTTGATGTGTGGATCCCGAGTGGTAATTCCACCCAAGTTAAGGGACAGAGTGCTCAATGAGCTTCACGAAGGCCATCTGGGAGGGGTGAAAATGAAAAGCCTTGCTAGGGCTTATGTGTGGTGGCCAGGGATCGATCAGCAAATCGAGGACCTGACAAAGAGCTGCTCAGGATGCCAGAAGGTCCAAAATGCACCACCACATGCCCCTCTACACCCATGGGAGTGGCCCTCCTCTCCATGGCAACGGGTGCATATTGATTTTGCTGGTCCATTCATGGACTCAATGTTTTTAATAGCCGTGGATGCGCACTCGAAATGGCCTGAGGTGATCAAAATGTCCTCCACCACCACGGAGAAAAGGATTACAGACCTACGGACCATATTTGCCAGGAACGGCTTGCCAGAGCAGATTTGCTCTGATAACGGACCACAGTTTGTGTCCGAAGAGTTTCGGAAATTTATGAAAAGGAATGGGGTAAGGCATTATACATCCGCCATGTATCATCCAGCCACAAATGGATTGGCTGAGAGGCTCGTACAAACCTTTAAAAAGGCAGTAAGGGCCATGTGCGATGACGACATTCCACTGCAGCATAAGGTGGACAATTTCCTGTTAGCCTACAGAAATGCGACACATGCAGTCACCAACCAGACCCCGGCCATGATGTTCTTTAACCGAAGGTTGAGATCTCGTCTGGATTTGCTCAGACCAAATGTATGAAGAGATGTTGAGAATAAGCAATTCCAGCACATCAATGAGAAGCCGACACGGAGCTTCAATGTAGGGCAACCAGTCTTGGCCCGCGACTACCGATCAGAGAAATGGCAACCAGGAACGATATGCACACGGCAGGGGCCACTAATGTACACAGTGGATGTTGGGGAGAACATTGTGAGACGCCATGTCGACCAGATCCTCGAGTCACAGGAACGAGTCAACCCCATGTCTCGTGTACCTGGTGATGAACCCGATATACAGGTAGCATCTACCCCAGAAACAGTAGCATCGGAAGCTGATGAACCAACCGACGACAGGGGGCCAGAATCGCCTCCGCACCGAGAGCAAGACACTCAGGAAAGGCGCTATCCAGAAAGGATCAGGAAGCCGCCCCAAAGACTGAAATTATAAATGGACTATTTTCAGTTAATGTTGCATGTTAATAGTGTTAATTGTTAAATGAATGTTATGGTACTGTTAATCTAAAAGCGGAGGAATTGTAATGTATGTACCTTTAAAGGGAGAACTACTTTTTACAGCTCCTGTATACTGTAGTACCGGCAGTGACCACACCGCTATATAAACCCTGAGTAGGGATCTGTACTGTAAGTTTTAGAGTAACCCTCATGTAGTAAACACCTGTTGATTGTTCCTCTGCAGTCTCTGTCTATTTTTTGAAGGACACCATACATCAAGATTCATGGATTTAACAACATAAGTCCCCTGAAAAGATTGAGGCAGTCGTCAAGGCTCCAGCATCGGAATATGTGTCACAACTGAGGTCGTTCCTCAGGCTGGGGAACTACTACCATAAGTTCTTGCTGAATTTGTCTACCGTACTACACCCACTGAACACCCTACTGCATACAGGGGTACCATGGAAGTGGAATGACGAATGTAAACGAGCTATCCAGAAGAGCAAAGAATTGATCACATCAAAAGAGGTGTTGGTTCATTTCAACCCAGCACTACTAATTCGGTTGATGCATCACCCTATGGCATTGGAGCGGTGCTGTCGCACAAATTCCCGGACGGCTCGGAGAGGCCAGTAGCCTTTGCATCTCGGTCACTAACCTCAGTCGAGCGTAACTACGCCCAGATTGACAGGGAGGCCCTCAGCCTAGTGTGTGGAGTGAAAAAGTTCAATCACTATCTGCACGGGCAGAAGTTCACCTTGCTGACTGACCACCAACTGTTGTGTATGTACCTTTAAGAGAGAACTGTTTTACAGCTCCTGTATACTGTAGCACCGGCAGTGACCACACCTGTATATAAAGTCGGAGCAGGCTTCTGTACTTCAGTCTTGAGACTACTCTACTCCAGTAAATACCTGTTGATTGTTAAGTTACAGCATCCGTGTAGTTCTTGGGGAAACATGGTGGCATAGTGGTTAGCACTGTTGCCTCACAGCGCCAGGGACCCGGGTTCGAATCCGGCCTCGGGTGACTGTCTGTGTGGAGTTTGCACATTCTCCCCGTGTTCGCGTGGGTTTTCTCCGGGTGCTCCGGTTTCCTCCCACAGTCCAAAGATGTGCGGGTTAGGATGATTGGCTATGATAAATTGACCCTTAGTGTCAGGGGGATTAAATACGTGGGGTTACGGGGATAGGGTGGGATATGTGTTGGTGTAGGGGTTACGGGGATCGGATGGGATATGTGTCGGTGCAGGCTCGATGGGCCGAAATGGCCTCTATCTGCACTGTGGGGTTTCTGTGAATCTGTGAATCTGTGAAAGAATCACAGATCTAACAGTGGCGACGAGTGTCGATTCAAATCTACCTGCAACTCTGCATTTCCCTTCGAGGATTCGCTCCGGGAGGGCGGTGGAAGAAAGTCGAGGCCAGAAACACGGGCGTCGACCACGAGCAACCGTCCAGTCGTCCGGCAGAGAGTGAACATCACAGGGGAGGCTGTGGAGAGCCAGGCTTGGTTCCCCAGCCATGACGATCAGCAACAGAATGACGACAGGTACAGCGCAGACCCTTCCCGGACAGCGACGGCTGGAGCCGACCGACGGCAGAGAAAAAGCTGAGCTGTGTCGACGGGGTAAGATAGAGGGTGAAGCGCACAGGACGCAGCCGGGGGTTGAAAACCGAGCAGCGTCGAGGAAAAACAAAACAGAGAGAGAGAGGGTAAAGCAGCAGCCGGGTTCAGGACCGAGCGGCAGAAACGTGAAAGGTGCACAGAAAAAAAAAATGCGCAGAGCACAGCCAGGGCTCAAGGGCTGAACAGTGTCCACAAGGAGAAGAAGGGAGAGCGTGGGAGATGCCATTGAGCCGCGGAGAAGAAGGAAGAGCGTGGGAGACGCCATTTTTAGAAGCCGCAGCGGAGAACAAGGGTGAGAGCGGGAAGAAAGGAAAGCGCGGGAGACGACATTTTGTGCCAGCGGAGAAGAAGGGAAAGCGCGGGAGACGCCATTTTTGACAGTTAAATCACAACCAGGGATGCCGAAGAGTGGCAGTATCTCTACGTTTGACAATGAAGTCGAAGATTGGGCGACATATGTGGAACGTATTTGTAAAGTCTGTGGGTTATATGGTGAATTAATACACAGACTACAAGAGTAACTTTAACAGGACATTACTATTCAAAGGTCAGGGCGAATCTGCCCAATAAATCCTTACACAGCACTTATATACCGGTGTGGTCACCACCGGTATTACAGTATACAGTAGCCAAGATAAAGTAGTGCAACCCTTAAAATAGTTCTCTTAAAGGTGGAACGTTACATACACTACAATCCTCCCTTTTTAGGTTAACAATATATACATATTCCCATTAATATAACATCTTAACATATATACAACTTTATGCGAAACAGTTCACAGATTCAGTCTCTCTGGAGGCTTCCGGACTCTGTCCGGATAACGCCTCAGTGGTGTAGTCGTTTTCGGTGATGTAGTAGGTTCTTCTGGCAAGGTCGATTCGGCTTGAAGGACCGTTTCAGGTTCATCGGATTCCAGTATTACCGGATCAGAGGTAGATGCTCTGGGTATCTCTGCTTCAACATTAGACGTATAGAGTTGTGGAGTAGGTTGGGCCTTTGTGGATGATTCTATGATCTGGTCAACATGGCGCCTTATTATGCTTTCACCAATGTCCACGGTATACATCAACGGTCCTAGCCTTTTTCCAATAGTTCCCGGCTGCCATTTCTCGGTACGGTAGTCCCGGGCCAAAACTTGTTGACCTACCTGAAAGGATCTAGTTGGCCTTTCATTCATGCCTTGAAATTGCCGGTTCTCTACGTCCCTTCTGACGTTTGGCTTAATCAAATCCAGCCGGCATCTTATTCTTCTATTGAAAAACATCATGGCGGGAGTTTGGTTTGTGACCGCATGTGTTGCATTCCTGTACGCCAACAAGAAGTTATCTACCTTATGTTGTAGATTTATGTCTTCATTACCCATGGCCTTTATGGCCTTCTTGAAGGTCTGGACAAACCTTTCAGCTAATCCATTGGTGGCGGGATGGTATGGGGCGGACGTATAGAGCTTGACCCCATTGCTTCTTAAGAACTTCCTGAATTCTTCGGACACAAATTGCGGTCCATTATCAGAACAGATCTGTTCCAGCAGCCCATTCCTGGCAAATATGGTCCTTAATACTGTGATGGTTTTTTCCGTGGTGGTGGAGGACATTTTTATTACCTCCGGCCACTTGGAGTGTGCATCCACCGCGATTAAAAACATTGAGTCCATAAATGGACCAGCAAAGTCGATATGTACCCTTTGCCATGGAGATGAGGGCCACTCCCATGGATGCAGAGGAGCTTGTGGTGGCGCGTTTTGGACCTTCTGGCATCCTAGACAGCTCTTGGTTATTTCTTTGATGTCTCCATCAATACCTGGCCACCACACAAACGCTCTGGCTAGGTTCTTCATTTTCACTCCACCCAGATGCCCCTCGTGAAGCTCCTTTAGTACTTTCTGCTGGAGTTTGGGTGGAATCACCACTCTAGATCCACACATCAAGGTTCCTCGGCGCACTGACAGCTGTTCTCTTCTGTGCGAAAATGCTGGCAGCATTGGTTCGCCATGTACTGGCCATCCCTCCACCGTTAAATCGTAGACTCGTGAGAGAGTCGGGTCATTTCTTGTTTCCTTTTCGATCATGGAATTTGTTACTGGTAGACATTCCATTATGGTTGAGTGGAACATCTCCACTGGGTCCACTGTAGTCGCCTCTTCTTCCACTGGCAACGGTAGGCACGATAACCCATCAGCATTCCCATGCTGTTTGGACCTTTTGTATTCGATGTCATATTGGTGTGCCCCTAGTAGAACGGACCACCTCTGTAGCCTTTGTGCTGTCATAGTGGAAACGGCCTTGTTAGGGTTGAATATGGACACCAACGGCTGGTGGTCTGTCAGCAATGTAAACTTCTTGCCCTGCAGGTAATGATTGAATTTCTTTACTCCCCACACAAGGCTGAGAGCCTCCCTATCTATCTGAGCATAATTTCGCTCAGCGGAGGTCAATGATCGGGACGCAAATGCGACTGGCCTTTCCGAGCCATTTGGTAACTTGTGTGAGAGTACAGCTCCAATACCATAAGGGGAAGCATCACAAGCTAGACGAAGAGGTAGCGTTGGGTTGAAGTGAGCCAACACTTCCTCAGAGGTAATCAACGCCTTGCTTCTGCGAAAGGCCTTCTTACAGTCCTCGCTCCACTTCCATGGTACTTCTTTCCGCAACAGAGCATTCAGCGGATGCAGCACCGTGGATAGATTTGGCAGAAACTTATGGTAATAATTAATCAACCCCAGAAACTACCTCAACTGTGATACATTTTCCGGAGCGGGGGCCTTCACGACCGCTTCGATCTTGTCAGGTGACTTGTGCAGCCCCTCTTGGTCAATGACATGACCGCAGTACGAGATCCGTTTCTGGAAGAACTCACATTTCTGGCGATTAACTCGAAGGCCATATTCCTTCAACCTGGTGAGCACCAGTTTCAAATTTGTGAGGTGTTCCTCCTCGTCTTCTCCCGTAATCAGGATATCGTCCAAGTAACACTGAGTGCTTGGAATACCCTGTAAGACCTGCTCCATGGCCCTCTGCCAAATTGCTGGAGCCGAAGCTACTCCAAAAACCAGTCTATTATATCGATACAAGCCTCTGTGCGTGTTGATTGTGAGATACTGGCGTGACTCTTCCTCGACCTCCATCTGTAAATATGCTTCTGCCAGGTCTATCTTGGTGAAGTGTTTCCCGCCAGACAATGAAGCAAAGATATCCTCAATCCGCGGAAGCGGGTATTGTACCGTGTGAAGCACCGGATTAACTGTGATCTTGAAGTCTCCGCAGATGCGGACCTTCCCCGGTCCCCCTGGCTTGCTACTTGATGAAGACTTCATGACGGGAACAATGGGCGTGGCCCACTCACTCCAGTCCACCTTCGACAGTACCCCTGCACGTTCAAGCTCTTCCAGTTCTGCCTCCACAGCAGGTCGTATCGCGTAAGGTACCGATCTGGCTTTGAAAAATTTTGGGCTTGCATGTTCTGCAATCTTGATTTTTGCCTTAATTCCTCTCAGTGTTCCCAGTCCCTGCTGGAATACCTCTTTAGCCTCGTCCAATATTCTGGACAACCGTTCAGGTTTGACATCTTTCTTTCCGAAATCTACCGTCATTGTGTTTAGTGAGTGCCAGTCTATCTTTATTTTCCTGATCCACTCCCGTCCCAGAAGTGGTGGACCTCCCTCGGGTAGTACATATAAGTCCATTCCTTGGTGATCTTTGCCCTTGTGTCTCACCTTGACTTTTATCTTTCCGATGGGGTATACTTTATGCCCCGTGTATGTCTGCAATACTGTCTCCGTATCCCGTAGGGGAATATGTTTGAATAACTTTTTGTAATCTTGTTTATTCATGACCGTCAACGCCGATCCGATGTCCACTTCCATCTTCACTTGGACTTTTGCAATCTGCAGTGTGACCCAGATAGTTTGTCGGTCAGCTTCTTTACTCACATTGTGAATCCTCAGACTACCCAGTTCCTTGCTGTTGGGGTCTGAATCCGAATTCAGTTCATCTGGACTCTTCACAGTCACCTTATGTACCTTTCTGTACTTCTTCTGCGGTGACTTATTGTTGCTGGTCTTCTTTCCTGACCGGCATACTTTAGCTATGTGACCAAGTTTGCCACATTTTCTACATTCCTGGTTTTTAAACCAGCATTGGTTCTGGTCGTGTGTTGTCTTCCCACAACGGTAACATTTCGTTGTACCCGAAGTCATTTGATCCACACTGAGTACCGCTGTCTTCAGCTGCATTTCCGCCGTGCCTCTCGCTGCGGCTTCGTGCGATGCTGCAGTAAGGACAGCCTTATCAAGTGTAAGATCGTTCTCTTCGAGCAGTCGCTTTTGTGTTCCTTCCTTCGACATCCCGCACACGAACTTGTCTCTCAGTGCCTCTGTCAGATTTACCCCAAACTGACAGTCTTTTGCTAGCCTACGCAGTTCAACCAGGTACTCCGTGTTGCTTTCCTCCTTTTAGTTGCGTTCTCCCGTAAAATTTAGTTCATTCCGCTATCATCAGCGGTGTGGGGTTCACATGATCCTTCAGGACAGCAACAATATTAGCGAAAGACTGATCCGTCGGTTTAACTGGTGATAGAAGATGCTTCAATAACCCGTATGTCTTCGCACCCATTGAGTTTAGTAAGGTTAGAGCTTTATCATAATTTGCTATCTTATTGACCTTACAATATATCTCGATGCGTTCTACATACATGGTCCAATCTTCCACATCAGAATCGAATTCGTTGATGTTGCCACGCTTAGGCATCTTCACAATCTTCCTGAGAAACAACAACGAAATTTTTCTTTAACTTTTTTTTTCCAAAAATGGCGGTTTCCCGCGCTTGTCTTCTTCCCCCGCCCACTTTCAAAATGGCGGTTTCCCGCTCCTGTCTTCTTCTCCGCCTACTGGCGGGAGGGGTAAGCTTTTCCCTCGGGCGACGACCGCTGGCTTTCGGGGTTCGCAGCCTGCGCGCCGGCTTCAGTGCGTTCTTTGTTCCCTTTTCTCGGCAGGGCAACCGGCGCTGGGGACAACCCTTTGACGGCGAACAGTTCCAGCCGCTGGCTGAATCTCCTCGGTCTCCCTCGCTCGGCTTTGTCTCTCCCGCTCGCTCGGGCTCTGTCTCTCCCTCAGCGGCTTCCTATCGCGCCTCCCAGCCCTCTCGCAGTCCGGTCCTTTCCTCCCCCGGCTGAGGCTGAGTTCTCCGCGGTTTCTTATTTTTATTTCTTCCCGCGCCTTACGATCCCGGTCGCAGCACCTTGCAGCCTTGGTAGCTGCCCGGCCTTTCGCCGGTCGCGGTCGAGCTGTCTCACGACGCTGTTGCGTCTCCCAGCCCGCTTGTAGCCCGGTCTCTCACACCAGCTGCGTTCCCGCTTGTACCGCGGCTTCCGTGCCCCACGCTGCCCCAGTCTCAGCGCCTCTGGGCCCGACTTCTGTCCGGCTCCTTTCCCCCCCGACCGTGGTCGAGTTCACCGCCCGTCCTCCGTTCTTTTTTTTTATTTTCCCCCTTCTCACAGTCAACGTGGCCAACTTGCTTCTCGTGGCTGATCGGCTCTCTCACCACCATGGCAGAAGGGACGATCACTGCCTGTTGCTGATGGAAGGCTTTGTGTCTGAATTCTTCCTTCTTCCTTGCTCTGCAGACTCGAGTCTTCTCTCAGCAGAATGATGAGGGCGGGTGCCTCCTCTCGACGCTCGTTAACTGCTTCGGATGTATCGCTGCCGCAGGGTAAGATCGAACTCGTCGCCACTGTAAAGTCTGTGGGTTATATGGTGAATTAATACACAGACTACAAGAGTAACTTTAACAGGACATTACTATTCAAAGGTCAGGGCGAATCTGCCCAATAAATCCTTACACAGCATTTATATACCGGTGTGATCACCACCGGTATTACAGTATACAGTAGCCAAGATAAAGTAGTGCAACCCTTAAAATAGTTCTCTTAAAGGTGGAACGTTACATACACTACAGTATTGTGGTGTACTGCAGGACGAATGAAGTGCCAGATGCTAGGAAAGCACTGGTTTTGTTAAATTCCATGGGTGCAAAAACTTAGGTTTCGCAGTAACCCATAATAACCACAGTGAAGCCTGTGAATAAGAATTTCGAAAGCATAGTAGAAATCCTACAGGACCACTTAAACCCCACACCACTGCTGATAGCAGAACGATTTAAGTTCCATAAAAGGAACCAACACAAAGATGAAAGCAATGCTGAGTACTTAACGGAACTGCGCAAGCTATCGAAACACTGCCAGTTTGGAGTGGGACTAGCAGATACGTTAAGGGACAAGTTTGTGTGTGGGCTTCAAAGTGAAGGAACCCAGAAACGGCTTCTATCAGAAAAGGATCTTACGCTGGACAAGGCTTTCAGTATGGCAGTATCACACGAAGCAGCCGCAAGGGGTGCTGCAGAGATACAACGGAGACCGCAAGAATATGGCACCAATGACATGTCCTATGGAACAGGGAAGTGTTATCGCTGCGGCAGAACAACACACGACCAGAAGGATTGTTGGTTCAAGGACCAAGTGTGCAGACAGTGTGGAAAAGCAGGACACATAGCAAGAGTCTGCAGGTCTGGGAAGAAAACCAACAGCAAGAAATCTCCACAGGAGAAGTACAAAAAGGTACACAAGGTGATGGAGAGTAGTTCAGACGAACAGAAAAGTGACACAGACTCCGGAAGCAAGGAGCTGGGTTGCCTGAAACTACATAAGGTAACCAAAATGAAGGATCACCAGACTATCTGGGTTACACTCAAGATAGACGGAGTCCAAGTGAAAATGGAATTGGACACAGGATCAGCCCTAACAGTCATAAACCAAAGGGACTACAAGCGGCTATTTTCACATATACACTTGAAAGCTACAGAGATTGTCTTGAAGACGTACATGGGGCAAAAAGTCTACCCCAAAGGGAAAATAAGGGTGAAAGTGATATACAAAGGCCGTGAAATACCTAAAATGGACTTATATGTGTTGTGTCGGTACCTTTCTACCTAGACACAATTTAGGACTCAGAACTCAGAAATTCAAATATGAAGTGCTTTATTGGAAGGAAAGGAAGTTCTGGAAAGTTCCGAACAAAGAGAGCTAAACTTAACAGAGAACACCCAACCATTTATCTCCTGTGACAGCGCCACCACAGTGTAATGATCGATAACATGTCATTCTATAGTGGACACTAGGTGGAGCCGTAGAGCTATGTAGAGCTGTGTAGAGCTGTATGTCTATTAAGACGGCATTACCCATGAGGCACTAGGCTACCCACAAGGCAGCAGTCAAGATGGAAGCCTCTACAGATGCTGTACAAGTCCACATGTGCTCAATAAAAGTGTCTAGCAAAAGCTAGCTGTGTTCATAATAAGAATGTCTATTTATTAATGAACATAAGATGGTACCAGGATGGTGAAGATCTGCTGAAAATTGTGAAAAGCGACATGGAGAATTTGAAGCCACCAGAGCGTTTGAAACTCACAGGAAATATCGACTACAATTGGCAGACTCTTAAACAACAATTCGAACTCTACATTGCAGCCATCGGATTTGGTACGAAGCCAGACACAAGGAAGATAGCGTTGCTGCTTATGGTTGCAGGCCCACAGGTGATAGAGGTAAATAATACATTTGTATTTAATCCAGAGGAGAACAGAGAAAAATTAGAAGATGTGCTAAAAAAATTTGATGCACATTGCTCTCCCAAAAAGAATGAGACCTATGAAAGATTCATGTTCTGTTCAAGGACACAGCAGCAAAATGAGACTTTTGATAGCTTTATAACTGATCTGAAACTGAAAGCACAGACATGTAATTTCTCTGAGCTGAAATCATCCATGATTCGTGACCAGATTGTGTTTGGTATTCATGATAAAAAAAAGTCAGGGAACGTCTGTTGAGAGAAACCGAACTAAATTTGGAAAATACAGTGAAAATATGCCAAGCCAGCGAGCTAGCTCGAAAGCACGCGAAGACTTTCAGTGAAATCAATAATGATGCGATTGTAATGAGTGATAATGCTGCTGTTGGTGCTGTGTCCTACAAGGGGAAGAAACGTGGGCAGAACAGAAATGAAAAGCAATCGGAGGATGAAATTTTTAATTGTAAACGCTGTGGTTACAAACACCAGCTAAGACGATGCCCAGCGTTTGGAAAAATGTGCACAAAGTGTAATGGAAAGAATCACTTTGCCAAACAATGCTTTTCAAAAGTAAAAACTAAGAAAGGGCAATGAGTTAATGTAATTGAGGACACTGATTTAAGTGAGACATTTTTTGTAGGAATGGTGTCATGTGACAATATCAAAAAGGATACAGAAAATGTGCAGCCCTCAGAAATGGACAATGCTGAACATAAAGTTAATGCAGTAAAAGAGGACAAATGGATGATCCCACTGCAGGTAAATGGAGCATTAGTTACCTTGAAACTAGACACTGGGGCAAAAGCAAACTTAATCAGTATGAGTGACATTAACAATATGAAAGAAAAGCCCAAAATACAGAAAAAGTCAGTACTACTGAAGGACTATAATGGACAGAAAATAGATAGCTTAGGTGTATGCAGACTTAAAGTGACAGTCAAAGACAAAGTGCATCATCTCATGTTTTCTGTTGTGGCTGAAAGACTTGATTCGATACTAGGTGACAAAGCTTGTGAGGACTTAGAACTGGTCAAGAGAGTCTACCGTATAAACTGTGCCATAAGCAGACCAGATGACTCAGTGGATTCTGCAGTGAATAATTTCCAGGATGTGTTCAAAGGATTTGGAGTTCTACCATTCACTTACAAGATCCAGCTAAAGGAGAATGCTCAGCCAGTGGTACATGCTCCATGAAGAGTTCCAGCACCCCTGCGTGACCGGCTCAAGAATGAACTGGACAGAATGACCACTCTAGGAGTCATCAGGAAAGTCGAAGAGCCAACAGACTGGGTTAACTCCATGGTATGTGTAAAGAAAAAGAACAATGATCTAAGAATATGCATGGATCCAAAGGACTTAAATGCAAACATAAAATGTGAACACTACCAGATTCCCAAGCGAGAAGAAATCACCAGTGAAATGTCAGGTGCCAGATACTTTACAAAGCTCGATGCCTCACAAGGATTTTAGCAACTAAAATTGGATGAAGAGAGCACCAAATACTGTACCTTCAACACACCATTTGGCAGGTATTGTTTCCTCAGAATGCCTTTCGGGATAATATCTGCATCTGAAATCTTTCATAGAGCGATGGAACACATAATTGAAGGTCTGCAAGGAGTTCGGGTCTATGTTGATGACATCATCATCTGGGGCTCCACACTGAAAGAACACAATGAGAGACTGACTGAAGTGCTACAGAGCATACGCCGGAATGGACTGCAGCTCAAAAAGCCAAGTGTCAGTTTGGCGTCCAGGAAGTCACTTTCCTAGGAGAAAATCTATCTGGTAAAGGAATAGAGCCAGATATGGAAAAAGTAAACGCCATACTCAAAATGCCCCGGCCCACTGACAAAAAAGGAGTGCTACGCATCATGGGGATGATAAACTTCATTGGAAAGTTCATTCCTAACTTGTCAGCCAAGACAGCCTGTCTGCGAGACCTGCTACATAAAACAAATGAGTTTGCATGGACAGAAAGACATGAACAAGAGTGGATAAACCTCAAAACAGTGCTGACAACCACACCTGTACTCACCTTCTTTGACCCAACAAAAAGAATCAAAGTGTCAACGGACGCATCAAAAGATGGCCTAGGTGCGGTCTTGCTACAAGCAGAGGGTGAAGATTGGAAGCCTGTTGCCTATGCCTCCAGGTTTATGACTGATACTGAGTGTCGATACGCCCAGATTGAAAAGGAATGTCTAGGCTTGGTAGTTGGACTAGAAAAGCCACAGTCTGTTCCCCATCCTACCATCTGGAAGACGCTACAGATGCATTCGCAACCGTACGACCAGATTTAGGAACAGCTTCTTTCCCAGGGCTGTCATCCTACTGAACTCCACAAATAAACACTAAAGCCTGCACATCTGCCGATGCACTTTATTATGGTCATATTTATGCTAATATATATGTACAAATGTATGTTGAAATGTTAAGTGTCCTAATCCAAATTGTACACTCTCGGGAGCCGCAAGCCTACATTTCATTGTACTGCACTTGTGCACTAAAAATGACAATAAAAGTTGATTTGATTTGATTTGATTTGATTTGATATGGACTTCCCACCTTCACAGTTGAGACAGACCACAGCCCTCTGGTTGCCATCATAAAAAAAAAACCTGAATGAGATGTCTCCAAGGATTCAACGACTCATGATGAAGCTGCAAAGATATGACTTTGAACTGATCTACACACCAGGCAAATACATAGTGTTGGCAGATGCACTATCCCGAGCACCCACAATGAGTCATGTGAGCTCTACTGAAGAAGACGTGGATGTTCATGTGAGTATAGTCACTGCTGCGCTGCCCGTGTCAGACACAAAATCAAAGCAAATAGCAGAAGAAACAGTAAATGATACAGTATTACAAACAGTAATAGAGAACATTCATCATGGTTGGCCAAAATGTTCCTGTCCAAAATATTTTCACATAAGGTCAGAATTGAGTGTCGCAAGTGGACTATTACTAAAACAGAACAGAATAGTCATTCCACAGGCTCTACATCAAGACATGCTCAAAAGGATTCATGAGGGACACCTCGGAATTGAAAAATGCAAAAGGAGGGCAAGAGACACTGTTTATTGGCCTGGCATAAATAAGGACATTGAGAACATGATAGGCAAATTGTGAGACATGTCAGAAACACCAAAACACACAAGCAAAGGAACCAATGATAGTAGCTGACATACCAACAGCACCATGGCAAAAGACATGGAATTCCCATGGAACTGGAAAGCTACAGTTCTTGAGGAAGTAGGACCAAGGTCATACACTGTTAGAACTGAGGAAGGACAGATTCTCAGGAGGAACCGCCGTTCCCTCCTAAAAACACAAGTGACTATTCAAGACCAGATTGATGACAATGCCACAACTGCATCTTGTCATTCACCGCCAGAACAATCTCATGAAGACACATCAGACTTACCCGTGTTGAGAAGATCCACACGTGAAGTAAAAAAGCCTGATAGACTTAATCTTTGAGTACAATGTAAAGCTTTGAAAATGTGTTGACTGTTTTGAAAATGTTTATGTTTATAGAGCACTAACAAAAGTGTTACTGATATTATCTTTATTGTTTTCTTGAAAGTTGATTGATATTGATTTTGTTAAACCTCAAAGAAAGGGGGATGTAATGATCAATAACATGTCATTCTATAGTGGACACTAGGTGGAGCCGTAGAGCTGTGTAGAGCTGTATGTATATTAAGACTACATTACCCATGAGGCACTAGGCTACCCACAAGGCAGCAGTCAAGATGGATGCCTCTACAGATACTGTACCTAGTCCACATGTGCTCAATAAAAGTGTCTAGCAAAAGCTAGCTGTGTTCATAATAAGAATGTCTATTTATTAATGAACATAAGACACAGGTGGGAGGAGAACACACAATAGAACACTCAATACATAACATTTCCTCCCCTCTTAAATGGAAGCTCCACATTATTGCTCAACAGGTAAGTTACTTTCAATGCACTCAACGAACCTAGGGTAGAGGTAGACTGCCTCAAACCCTGACTTTACCCTGGGGTTTATTCTGCCCCAGTCTTGTGGGTAAGTCACTAAGCCTACAGATCCAAGCGTCTTGGAGGCCGCCGCTCTCTGACAGGATACCGGCGGTCATCACTGGCTTCCACAGCAGTAGGCATTGACACAGACCTGGATGGAGAAGGTGCCTGTGTCAGTCGAAAGTCAGGAGTTTGCACAGGTGGAACAGTCTCTTTGACTTCCTGTGTTGGAGAAGAGCACTGTGGCAAAGGATGCTGGTTTGTGGTATCATCCGGAAACAGTTCAGGCCAACCAGCCGTTGGAGCCTCTGTGGCTGTCTCTGCTCCTAGCAACAGTTGATCTGTGTGTCTTCTCCAGACGACGTCCTCAGCAGTCTCAACCATGTAAGACACAGGGCCCGTCTGCGCGATCACCGTAGCAGGAACCCATTTCGGTCCAGTGTTGTAGTTTCGAGCTAGGACGTGCCCTCCGGATGAAACCGTCTCTCCTTGGCTCTTTTCTCTCTCTTTTCAACTTGAGCTTGTTGTTGACAATGGACAACCTGTTCTGCCCTTGGAGGTTTGAGTAAGTCAAAACTTGTCCGCAACTGCCTCTTCATCGTGAGTGAAGCGAGGGAAGTTTTGGTTGTGGCATGTGGCTCGTTCCTGTAGGACAACAGGAAGCTGTTCAGACGTTGGTGGATTGAGCCCTGACCTTGCGATGCCTTCAAGGCGTGCTTCAAAGTTTGCACAAACCTTTCTGCCTGGCCGTTAGTAGAGGGATGATAGGGCGCAGACCTGATGTCACAGAAATCACAGAAACCACACAGTGCAGATAGAGGCCATTTCGGCCCATCGAGCCTGCACCGACACACATCCCATCCGATCCCCGTAACCCCTACACCAACACATATCCCACCCTATCCCCGTAACCCCACGTATTTAATCCCCCTAACACTAAGGGTCAATTTATCATAGCCAATCAACCTAACCCACACATCTTTGGACTGTGGGAGGAAACCGGAGCACCCGGAGTAAACCCACGCAAACACGGGGAGAATGTGCAAACTCCACACAGACAGTCGCCCGAGGCCGGATTCGAACCCGGATTCGAACACCATTCACATGCAGGAAGGTTGCAAACTCCTGTGATACAAATTGTGGACCGTTGTCACTTACGAGTTGTTCCGGTGAGCCATAACAGCTGAACATCTCACCAAGTTTCTCAATTGTTTTCTCTGCCGTGGTAGACCTCATCACAGCAACCTCCGGCCATTTGCTACGAGCATCTACAACCACCATAAACATCTCCTCTTCGAAAGGACCGGCGAAGTCCACATGTACTCGATGCCACACTTCTGCAGGCCAATCCCAGGGGTGTAGGGTTGCCCGCTGTGGAACATTCCGGACCCTTTGACATGGGGAACATGTTTTGGCTTTCTCCTCAATATTCCCATCGAGACCTGGCCACCAGAAGTAGCTTCTTGCCATTCCCTTCATCCGAACCATCCCACTGTGGCCTGTATGAAGTTGTTGCAGTATAGGTTCCCTCAGAGGTGGCGGAATGATGACACAGCATCCCCAAAGAAGACAACCTGCCTGGACGGAGAGCTCATTTCTTTTTGAAACGTAAGGTTTCAAACTAGGAGAATCTCCTATAGCTCTCCCTCGAATGACATCGTCCATTACCTCAGACAGGACTGGATCATTGCGGGTGTACCTTCACACCTGAGCTGCAGTGACAGGTGCTCCCTCCACTTGTCTAAAGTAGAAGATGTCTATCTTACGAGGCTCTGGGGGAGTAACAGGCAAGGGTAGCCTCGAGAGACCGTCTGCGTTGCCGTGCAAGTCTGATTTGCGATATTTGATGTTGAATGTGTGTCCTGACAACAGTAAAGCCCACCTTTGCATCCTGCTTGCAGCGAGAGACGGAATTCCGGTGTGGGGCCCGAAGATTGAAGTCAATGGACGGTGGTCCATCAGGAGTGTGAACCTTCTCCCAAACAGGTACTGATGAAATTTTCGAATTCCAAAAACGATTCCCAAGGCCTCGCGCTCGATCTGCGCATAGTTACTCTCGGCCTTGTTCAAGGTGCATGATGCGAAGGCGATAGGTTTCTCTTCACCCGAAGGCATGATGTGGGATATGACTGCTCTCACACCATATGGTGATGCATCACATGCTAGCTGCATGGGTAGCTTTGGGTCGAAGTGTGTCAGGACCTCCGATTTCAGCAATGCTTTCTTTGCTTGGGCGAAAGCTTCGTTGCACAGTTCAGTCCATTTCCATGTTTTGCCTTGACATAGCAACTGATGTAACGGCTTCAACAATGTTGCTAAGTCTGGAATAAACTTCCCATAGTAGTTAAGTAGCCTCAGAAAGGAACGTAACTGACTCACATTCTGGGGTGCTAGGGCCTCCACGATCGCCTTGACCTTTGACGGCGCCTTATGCAGGCCAGTAGCGTCAATCACATGCCCCAGGTACTCAACTGAAGACTGAAAGAATTCACATTTGTCTTTACGAACTCTGAGTCCGTACTCTTTCAGTCGTTGTAGTGTCGCATCCAAGTTCAGAAGATGATCCTCCTCATTTGTCCCAGTGACAAGGATGTCATCCAGGTAGCACTGGACTCCTGGCAGTCCACTCAAAATCTGATCCATTGCCCTTTGGAATAGAGCAGGGGCCGACGTAATTCCAAACAGAAGGCGGCAGTACCTGTATAGCCCCTTGTGTGTCACAATTGTCAGCAGCTCCTTTGATTTGTCATCGACATGCATTTGAAGATAAGCCTGGCATAAGTCTATTTTGCTGAACTTTTGCCCTCCGGCCAGGCCCGTAAAAAGATCATCAATGAGGGGAAGAGGGTACTGTTCTGCAGACAACACCGGGTTAATAGTCACTTTAAAATCCCCGCAGATTCGAGCAGATCCATCCTTTTTCAGGACAGGAACAATGGGTGTGGCCCATTTGCTCACGCTCACAGGCTCCAGGACTCCATTCTCGACTAAGGCCTCCAAGTTAGCCTCAACTTTTGGCCTAATTGCATAGGGTACAGGTCGGGCTTTGTGAAACTTCGGCTTGCTGTCAGGTTTAATGTCCAGTCTCACGCTGATCTTTTTCATGCTCCCAAGTTTCCCATTGAAGAGTTCTGCATGTTTGTTTAACACTGCAGTCAGACCTGACTCCCCTTTTGACATCATGCAGACTGCAGGCCAGTCCAGCGTGATTTTCTCTAGCCACACACGTCCCAGTAGTGATGGGTAATTTCCCTTTACCACATATAGTGGCAGTTTTGCAGTCTGTCCGTTCAATTTAACTGTCACCTCAATGACACCTCTCATAGCCACAGGTTTGCCGGTATATGTCTTTAGCACAATGTTTGTTGGCTGAAGGGTAAGATGCTTTAGCATTTTGTTGTAGACAGTGTCTGAAACAAGGGACACAGCCGCGCCTGTGTCCACCTCCATCCGCACTGATTGTCCCTCCACCAGTGGTGACACCCAGTAGCCATTTGAATCACCTGCAACCGTCATTATGTGCACCTCTTCCTCCTCAGAGGTGTCGCTCCCCTCTGTTTTGCTTGTTCCATCATACTGCACTGAATGAATACTCTTTTTCCTCTCTTGTCCAAATACAGACATTTTGCTTCCATGCTTCCCAGCTCTGTCTTCTTTTTTTACCTCTACAGGCGCGTTCAATGTGACCCTTTTTGCCACAATTTCGGCATTCCAGCTCCGTACACCAGCAGTCATTAGCGTGATGGCTCGTTTTCCCACAACGGTAACATATGCCGTTCCGCGCACCTTTAGGCTCAGACGACACCTTGTGAACTCTCCCTGTTGAACTCAACTGGTGAGCCTCCTTTTCCACCATCTCCATGGAGACACTAACTTCAATGGCCTTTTCAAGAGTAAGGTTGTCCTCAGTAAGAAGGCGCTTCTGTGTGGCTGCATTTTGCAGACCACACACAAGTCTGTCTCGAATGGTGTCATTCAGCACCTCCTTGAACTGGCAGTGTTCCGACAACCTTTTTAAAGCAGCAATAAACATCATCACTGATTCCCCCTCCTCTTGATTCCGTTTGTGAAATCTAAATCTCTCAGCAATAACCAGAGATTTTGGTGAAAAATGTGCTCCAAGAATTTCCACTCGTTGCTTATATGTTTTAGTTTCTGGCTTATCTGGCTGCACGAGGCTGCGAAGTAAATTGAATGTCTTCGGCCCGATTACACTCAAAAAGTTAGGCACGACCTTTTCATTTGCCACCGCATTCGCCAATACAAAATAGTTAAAACGTTCTGTATATGCGCTCCATTGCTCCACATTTTCATCAAAATCACCGATGTTTCCTAATATAGTAGCCATCTCACGTTTCAAATTAAAATTTCTGTTTACTCACTGCACCTGTAACGTACGCAGATTCATCCGCTCCTCATTGCCACTTGTTGTGTCGGTACCTTTCTACCTAGACACAATTTAGGACTCAGAACTCAGAGATTCAAACATGAAGTGCTTTATTGGAAGGAAAGGAAGTTCTGGAAAGTTCCGAACAAAGAGAGCTAAACTTAACAGAGAACACCCAACCATTTATCTCCTGTGACAGCGCAACCACAGGTGGGGGGAGAACACATAATAGAACACACAATACATAACAATATGTATTGCCAGATGGAGGACCACCACTGCTAGGACGTGAATGGATCCGGAAGATACAATTAGATTGGCATTCCATGCAGGCACTGAAGGTTGAGGCCAAAAAGGATGACGACGTCACACCTGGATGACGGTCAAAAATGCTAACTGAAGCAAAAGAAGTGTTCCAGGAGGGACTCGGAACACTAAAAGGCATAACAGCAATGATTAAAATAGAGGAAAATGCAAGCCCAAAGTTTCTTAATGCCAGACCAGTGCCTTATGCGGTCAGACCAGCCGTCGAAGCAGAGCTGGAAGGATTGGAACATTCAGGAGCACTGTCCAAAGTAGACTGGAGCGAGTGGGCTACACCCATCGTTCCTGTAATGAAGAGGTCATTGAGTAATACACCTGGGGAACCAAAGAAGGTCTGCATCTGTGGGGATTTTAAGGTGACAGTGAACCCAGTCCTTCACACGGTACAGTAGCCGCTTCCATGAATTGAGGATATTTTCGCCTCGCTATCTGGAGGTAAACGCTTCAGCAAAATTGATCTAGCCCAGGCGTACTTGCAAATGGAGGTAGAAGAAGCCTCGAAACAATACCTCACGATCAACACTCATAAAGGTCTCTATCAATACAATCGGCTGGTGTTCGGGGTAGCATCGGCTCTGGCTATTTGGCAAAGGGCGATGGATCAAGTCCTGCAAGGGATTCCAGGGACCCAGTGTTATTTGGACGACATCCTGGTCACGGGCAAAAATGACAGTGATCACTTCGCCAACTTGGAGAAGGTGCTCACCAGATTAAAGGAATATGGGCTACGAGCTAATCACCACAAGTGCGAGTTTTTCCAGCAGCAGATCTCGTATTGTGGCCACGTCATCGATGAAGAGGGGTTACATAAGTCCCCTGAAAAGATTGAGGCAGTAGTCAAGACTCCAGCACCGGAAAATGTGTCACAACTGAGGTCATTCCTCGGGCTGGTAAACTACTACCATAAGTTCTTACCAAATTTGTCCACGGTATTACACCCACTGAACACCCTACTGCAAACAGGGGTGCCATGGAAGTGGAATGATGAATGTAGATGAGCTTTCCAGAAGTGTAAAGAATTGATCACATCAAAAGAGGTGTTGGCCCATTTCAACCCAGCACTACCAATTCGGTTGGCATGTGATGCATCACCCTTGGTATTGGAGCGGTGCTGTCGCACAAATTCCCCGACGGGTTGGAGAGGCCAGTAGCCTTTGCGTTTCGGTCACTAACCTCAGCCGAGCGCAACTACGCCCAGATTGACAGGGAGGCCCTCAGCCTAGTATGGGGAGTAAAAAAATTCAACCACTATCTGCATGGGCAGAAGTTCACCTTGCTGACTGACCACCAACCACTTGTCTCCATCTTTAATCCTAAGAAGGGCGTTCCAGTGATGACTGCACAACGGCTACAAAGTTGGTCCCTGTTTCTAGGGGCGAATCAATATGAAATAGAATATAAAGGCACGAAACAGCAAGGAAACGCTGATGGGCTATCATGCCTGCCACTGCCTACAGTGGAGGAAGCACCAGCAGTGGACCCTATCGAGATATTTTATTCATCAATAATTGAACGATTGCCAGTAACGAACGCGGATATAGAAAAGGAGACCCGCAATGATCCGACACTGTCTCGGGTATATGATTTGACGGTGAGGGGATGGCCAACACATGGCAACTCATTGTTGCCAGCATTCTCATCCAGAAGAGAACAGCTGTCAGTATGCCAGGGGACAGTGATGTGTGGATCCCGAGTGGTGATTCCACCCAAGTTAAGGGAGAGAGTGCTAAATGAGCTTCATGAAGGTCATCTGGGAGGGGTGAAAATGAAAAGTCTTGCTAGGGCTTATGTGTGGTGGCCGGGGATCAATCAACAAATCGAGGACCTAACCAAGAGCTGCTCAGGATGCCAGAAGGTCCAAAATGCACCACCACATGCCCCTCTACACCCATGGGAGTGGCCCTCCTCTCCATGGCAACGGGTGCATATTGATTTTGCTGGTCCATTCATGGACTCAATGTTCTTAATAGCAGTGGATGCTCACTTGAAATGGCCTGAGGCGATAAAAATGTCCTCAACCACTACAGAGAAAACGATTGCAGTCCTACGGACCATATTTGCCAGGAACGGCTTGCCAGAGCAGATTTGCTCTGATAATGGACCACAGTTTGTGTCCGAAGAGTTTTGAAAATTTAGGAGAAGGAATGGGGTAAGGCATTACATATCCGCCCCGTATCATCCAGCCACAAATGGATTGGCAGAAAGGTTCGTACAAACCTTTAAAAAGGTGATAAAGGCCATGTGCGACGATGAAATTCCACTGCAGCATAAGGTGGACAATTTCCTATTAGCCTACGGAAATGCGACACATGCAGTTACCAACCAAACCCCGGCCATGATGTACTTTAACCGAAGGTTGAGATCTCGTCTGGATTTGCTCAGACCCAATGTGCGAAGAAATGTTGAGGATAAACAATTCCAGCACATCAATGAGAAGCTGACAAGGAGCTTCAATGTAGGACAACCAGTCTTGGCCCGTGATTACCGAACAGAGAAATGGCAACCCGGAACGATATGCACAAGGCAGGGGCCATTAATGTACACAGTGGATGTCGGGGAGAACATTGTGAGATGCCACGTCGATCAGATCTTAGCGTCACAGGAACGAGTCAACTCCATGTCTCGAGTACCTGGGGATGAACCCGACATACCGGTAGCATCTACCTCCAAACCAGTAGCAGTGGAAACCGATGAACTAACCGACGAAAAGGGGCCAGAATCGCCTCCGCACCAAGAACAAGAACCTCAGGAAAGGTGCTATCCCGAAAGGATCAGGAAGCCGCCCCAAAGACTGAATTTATAAATGGACTATTTTCAGTTAATGTTGCATGTTAAAAAAGTTAATTGTTAAATGAATGTTATGGTACTGTTAATCTAAAAGGGGAGGAATTGTTGTGTATGTACCTTTAAGAGAGAACTTTTTTACAGCTCCTGTATACTGTAGTACCGGCAGTGACCACACCTGCATATAAAGCCGGAGCAGGCTTCTGTACTTCAGTCTTGAGACTACTCTACTCCAGTAAATACCTGTTGATTGTTAAGTTACAGCCTCCGTGTAGTTCTTGGGGAAACATCCGATTTAAAGAATCACGGATCTAACACCAAGCATTTGTCTCCATCTTTAATCCAAAGAAGGGCGTTCCGGTGATGACTGCGCAACGGCTACAAAGATGGTCCCTTTATCTAGGGGCGCACCAATATGAAATAGAGTATAAGGGCATGAAACAGCATGGAAACGCTGATGGGCTATCACGCCTGCCACTGCCTACTGCGGAGGAAGCACCAGCAGTGGACCCTGTCGAAATATTACATTCGACTATAATTGAACGCTTGCCAGTAACTAACGATGGTATAGAGAAGGAGACCCGAAATGACCCAACACTGTCTCGGGTATATGACTTGACGGTGAAGGGATGGCCAGCACATGGCGACTCACTGTTGCCAGCATTCTCATCCAGAAGAGAACAGCTGTCAGTATGCCAGGGGACATTGATGTGTGGATCCTGAGTGGTGATTCCACCCAAGTTAAGGGAGAGAGTGCTCAATGAGCTTCACGAAGGTCATCTGGGAGGGGTGAAAATGAAAAGCCTTGCTAGGGCTTATGTGTGGTGGCCGGGGATCGATCAGCAAATCGAGGACCTGACAAAGAGCTGCTCAGGATGCCAGAAGGCCCAAAATGCACCACCACATGCCCCTCTACACCCATGGGAGTGGCCCTCATCTCCATGGCAACGGGTACATTGTTGAGATACCGCGGCAAACGTGGGAGTCGAGACCAGAGCTATTGAAAACACAACTGCTTTATTCCAACCACATGACAAACAGGAACTAGAAAAGCCCGCGCATCCACTTAAATACTTCCCAGACAGGAAGTGCTCCCGGCAGCCTGTCCCTGCGGGAAACAAGTTGCTGGAGGAAAGGGCCCCCGGCTGGGGGCTTCTGCTTAGACTGTCTGTGCCGCCGTGAGCGGATTATGTCCAGTGGTGGCGTGTCACCACAGAGCTCCCCCCAGAATCCGCTTAGGAGGAGTGGACGAGTCGTGACGGTGGTCTAATGGTTCTGCCGCAGCGGCTCTGAGTGGTCGCCGGTCTGGTTGGTTGGGTCGGGCGGTTCGCCGCCGGCTGTGCTGGCTTGCCGGGGGGACGGCCTCTAGTTGGAGGCTGGGCCACGGGGACCTGTTCCCCTGGTTCTGTGTGTGCTGGTTTGAGCCGGTCGATGGAGACTGTCTCGACCCTGTCACCGAGTCGCAGCTTGAAGACCTTGTCCCCGGTTTGTAGTACCTCGTACGGACCATCGTACGGGGGTCGCACGGGCCCGCGGTGCGCGTCGTGTCGCACGAAGACGAAGCGCGCCTGCTGTAAATTTGGCGGGACGTGAGGTGCGAGTTCACCGTGTCGGTTGACCAGAAGTGGGGCGAACTGCTGAGCGGAAGAGAAAGAGTCGAGCCGCTGCTGTTCGGCCGACCAAGGCTTGGTAGGCTCCGGAAGGAATTCGCCTGGGACGCGAAGCGGTTGTCCGTAGACTAACTCCGCTGCCGAGGACTGGAGGTCTTCCTTGACCGCGGTGCGTAGGCCGAGTAGCACCCACGGTAGGCGGTCGGTCCAGGTACTGTCCTGCAGGCCGGCGCGGATTGAGGCCTTGAGTGACCTGTGGAAGCGTTCACAAAGTCCGTTGGCCTGCGGGTGGTACACCGTGATGCGGTGGAGCGTCACCCCGAGGTTGCGTGCTGTGGCCGTCCAGAGTTCGGAGGTGAACTGGGCGCCTCTGTCGGAGGTTATGTCGGCCGGTACGCCGAACCTCGCCACCCAGGTGTTAACGAACGCCCTGGCGATGTCAGCTGTGGTGGTGGAGGTCAGCGGCACTGCCTCAGGCCAGCGTGTCTAGCGGTCGACCATTGTGAGGAGATAAGTTTGGCCTTGCGATGGCGGCAGGGGACCGACGATGTCGACGTGTACGTGGTCAAAGCGGCGGCTGGGTACCTCAAAGTGTCCCAGGGGTGCTTTGGTGTGCAGCTGTACCTTAGCCCGTTGGCAGGCGAGGCAGGAGGTGGCCCAAGTCCGAACATCTCTGCTGAGGCCGCGCCAGATGAAGCGCTTGGAGAGGAGTTTGACGGATGCGCGGGAACCCGGGTGAGAGAGCCCGTGGAGCGCGTTGAAGACGCGGCGGCGCCAGGTCTCAGGGACGACCGGCCTGGGTTGGCCGAGTGAGACGTCGCACGTGACTGCCGTGGCTTCGGGCCAGTGCACGACCTTGGCTAGGCGTAGCCCTGGCAGGCTGGTAGCCGCCGAGAGGAGGTCTGGGTCCGTGAGCTGGGCCGCTGCTAGTTGTGCGTAGTCGACCGCGAGGTGATTCGCACAGACGGCGGGACGGGAAAGGCAGTCGGCGACCACGTTGTCTCTACCGGAGACGTGCTGAATGTCCGTAGTAAACTCGGAGACGGCCGCGAGCTGGCGTTGCTGCCTAGCGGACCAGGGTTCAGTGTGCTTGGCCATCGCGTATGTGAGTGGCTTGTGGTCCACATACGCAGTGAAGGGGCGGCCTTCCAGGAGGAACCTGAAATGGCGGACCGACAGGTGGAGTGCGAGAAGCTCGCGGTCGAAAGTGGAGTATTTGACCTCCGGGGGGCGCAGTTGGTGGCTGTAGAAGGCAAGTGGCTGCCACGCGCCATTGACCCACTGCTCGAACACGGCCCCGACCGCGTGGTCGGAGGCGTCGGTGGTGAGCGCGACCCGGGCATCGGCCCTCGGGTGCGCGAGCAGAGTGGCGTCGGCGAGCGCGTTTTTGGTGGCGTCGAAGGCAGCTGCCGTGTCAGTGGTCCAGGCTACGTCCATCTTGCCGGATTTTCCTCGGAGGGAGTCGTATAGGGGTTTCATGAGGGCTGCGGCTCTGGGGATGAACCTGTTGTAGAAGTTCACCATCCCGAGGAACTCCTGGAGGCCCTTGATGGTTGTGGGGCGGGGGAATTGCTGGACGGCCTGCATCTTGTTGGGCAGGGGGACGGCCCCAGCAGGGGTGATGTGGTGACCGAGAAAATCGATCTCGGTTAGGCCGAATTGGCACTTCGCCGGGCTGAGGATGAGCCCGTGTTGGGCTAGGCGCCCGAACAGGATGCGAAGGTGTTCGAGGTGTTCCTGTTTGGAGGAGCTGGCCACGAGAATGTCGTCTAGATAGACGAATAGGAAGTTCAGGTCCCGGAGGACTGAATCCATAAGGCGCTGGAAAGCCTGTGCTGCATTCTTGAGGCCGAAGGGCATCCTCAGGAACTCGAACAGGCCGAATGGGGTGATGACGGCCGTTTTGGGGATGTCCGCGGGGTGTACGGGGACTTGGTGGTAACGGCGCACCAGGTCGACTTTGGAAAAGACGGTTCATCCGGCCAGTCGGGCCGAGAAGTCCTGGATGTGTGGCACCGGGTATCGATCGGGGGTGGTGGCGTCGTTGAGGCGGCAGTAGTCCCCGCAAGGGCGCCAGCCTCCGCCAGGCTTGGGGGCGATGTGGAGGGGCGAGGCCCAAGGGCTGCTGGAGCGGCGGATGATGCCGAGTTGTTCCATGGTGGTGAACTCGGCCCACGCGATTTCCAGCTTGGCCGGGTTGAGTCTGCGGGCGTGGGCAGAAACTGGGGGGCCGGTGGTGGGGATATAGTGTTCCACACCGTGCTTGGTGGCTTTGGCCGAAAAGGTCGGGTTAGTGAGGGCGGGAAACTCAGCTAGGAGTGCCGAGTAGTCGTCCGTGGCTCTGGCGAGGCAGTAGGTCGTCAGGCCGGCCGAACGGGCCGGGGTAAAGGCGCCGGGGATGGGGGCCATAGTGTTGATGTCGACGAGGCGGTGCCTCGGAATGTCGACAAGGAGGCCGTGGGCGCGTAGGAAGTCGGCGCCGATGAGTGGGCAGAGGACCTTGGCTGTGAGGAACTCCCAGCGGTAGCGGCGGCCCGCGAGGTCGAGCGTGACCATGCGGGTGCCATATGTGTGGATTTCAGAGCCGTTGGCTGCAGCCAGTGTGATACCCCGTGTGCCGCGTTGGATCTCGAGGGCGGAGGCGGGGGTGATGCTGTGCTGGGCCCCTGTGTCGCACAGAAATCGGCGGTTGGTTCTGTCGTCAGTGACGTACAGTAGGGGCTCCTTCTGCCCCGCGGCCATCGCGGGGGCCGGTGCGGGGGGGGTTTGAAGGTACACGGTGGCGTGCAGCGTTGAGCCCTAGCGCCAAAACGGGTGTGGTAGTAGCAGTGACCCGGAGTGGTAGGGCGGTCGGGCCTAGCGGACCGGGAAGACCGCGTGGTCGTTGCCGTGAGGTCGGGCGCGACGTCGCGAGCGGCCTGTGCAGAGAGCAGCCGGTCGGCCTTTTCGGCTATATCATTCAGGTCCGTGGAGTCAGACTCCACAATGAGCGGGCGGATGCTGGCGGGGAGCTGCCGAATGAAAAGCGTGCGAAAAAGGGCGCCGGGATTTTTGTCGTCTGAGAGGGACAGCATGTGGGAAAGCAGGTCTGATGGTGAAGCGTCACCAAGGCCGGGGAGGTCCAGGAGTTGGCAGTGGCGCTGGTAAGAGGACGTTTGAAATTTTTTAAGTAGCGCAGCCTTCAGATGTTCGTACTTGCCATCTGTTGGTGGATTCTGCAGCGCTGCCCAAACCTTGGGGACTGTAGCGTAGGTGAGCGAGGCGACGAGGTAGTCGTACTTCGTGGCGTCGACTGTAATGCCTTTCAGCCGGAATCTGGACTCAGCTTGAACGAACCAGGCTTCGGCGAGGTTCTCCCAAAAGTCTGGTAATTTAACCGTGACTGCGTTTGTATCCGCCATGCTAGCTTAGGATTCGTCCTGAGCGTCGGGGTCACCAGTGTTGAGATACCGCGGCAAACGTGGGAGTCGAGACCAGAGCTATTGAAAACACAACTGCTTTATTCCAACCACATGACAAACAGGAACTAGAAAAGCCCGCGCATCCACTTAAATACTTCCCAGACAGGAAGTGCTCCCGGCAGCCTGTCCCTGCGGGAAACAAGTTGCTGGAGGAAAGGGCCCCCGGCTGGGGGCTTCTGCTTAGACTGTCTGTGCCGCCGTGAGCGGATTATGTCCAGTGGTGGCGTGTCGCCACAACATATTGATTTTGCTGGTCCATTCATGGACTCAATGTTTTTAATAGCCGTGGATGCGCACTCGAAATGGCCTGATGTGATCAAAATGTCCTCCACCACCACGGACAAAACTATTGCAGTCCTACGGACCATATTTGCCAGGAACGGCTTGCCAGAGCAGATTTGCTCTGATAACGGACCACAGTTTGTGTCCGAAGAGTTTCAAAGATTTATGAAAAGGAATGGGGTAAGGCATTACACATCCGCCCCGTATCATCCAGCCACAAATGGATTGGCTGAGAGGTTCGTACAAACCGTTAAAAAAGCAGTAAGGGCCATGTGCGATGACGACATTCCACTGCAGCATAAGGTGGACAATTTCCTGTTAGCCTAACGGAATGCGACACATGCAGTCACCAACCAGACCCCGGCCATGATGTTCTTTAACCGAAGGTTGAGATCTCGTCTGGATTTGCTCAGACCAAATGTATGAAGAGATGTTGAGAATAAGCAATTCCAGCACATCAATGAGAAGCCGACAAGGAGCTTCAATGTAGGGCAATCAGTCTTGGCCTGCGACTACCGAACAGAGAAATGGCAACCAGGAACGATATGCACACGGCAGGGGCCACTAATGTACACAGTGGATGTTGGGGAGAACATTGTGAGATGCCATGTTGACCAGATGCTAGAGTCACAGGAACGAGTCAACCCCATGTCTCGCCCATACGTACCTGGTGATGAACCCGACGTACAGGTAGCATCGACCCCAGAAACAGTAGCATCGGAAGCTGATGAACCAACCGACGACAGGGGGCCAGAATCGCCTCCGCACCAAGAGCAAGACACTCAGGAAAGGCGCTATCCAGAAAGGATCAGGAACCCTCCCCAAAGACTGAATTTATAAATAGACTATTTTCAGTTAATGTTGCATGTTAAAAGTGTTAATTGTAATTAGTTGATATTTAATTGTTCAATGAATGTTATGGTACTGTTAATCTAAAAGGGGAGGAATTGTAATGTATGTACCTTTAAGGGGAGAACTACTTTTTATAGCTCCTGTATACTGTAGTACCGGCAGTGACCACACCTGTATATAAACCCTGAGTAGGGATCTGTACATTTAGTTCTAAAGTAACCCTCATCCAGTAAACAGCTGTTGATTGTTCCCTACAGCCTCTTGTCTAATTATTGAAGGACACAACATCAAAATACATGGATCTAACAACCATGACTGGGAACTAAACATCCAGGGGTATTTGACTATTAGGAAGGACAGACAGGAAGGAAAGGGAGGTGGGGTGACTATGTTAATAAAGGATGGAATCACTGCAATAGTGAGAAATGATATTGGATCAAAGGATCAGGATAGTGAAACAGTTTGGGTGGAGATAAGGAATAATAAGGGGAAAAAGTCACTAGTGGGCATAGTCTATAGGCCTCCTAACAGTTGCAACTCTATTGGTCGGAGTATAAATCAGGAAATAATTGGGGCTTGTAATAAGGGAACAGCTATAATTATGGGAGATTTTAACTTTCATATTGACTGGACAAATCAAATTGGGCAGGGCAGCCTTGAGGAAGAGTTCATAGAGTGCATTAGAGACGGGTTCCTTGAGCAGTATGTTACTGAACCAACCGGGGGCAGACAATCTTAGATCTGGTCCTGTGTAATGAGACAGGATTAATAAAAAATGTCCTAGTAAAGGATCCCCTTGGTATGAGTGACCATAACATGGTTGAATTCCAAATTCAGTTGGAGGGTGAGAGTTGGATCTCAAACCAGCGTACTAAGCTTAAATAAAGGTATGAGAGCAGAGTTGACTAAAGTGGATTGGAAAATAGATTAAGGTGTAAGACGGTACAGGAGCAGTGGTGTACATTCAAGGAGATATTTCACAACTTTCAAGAAAAATATATTCCACGGAGGAAAAAGGGGCGTAAAAGAAAAGACAGCCATCCGTGGCTAAGTAAAGTAATAAGGGATAGTATCCGACTGCATATAAAGTAGCCAAATCTAGTGGGAGGATAGAAGATTGGGAAGCATTTAAAAGCCAGCAAAGAATAACTAAAAGATTAATTAAGAAAGGGAAGATAGATTATGAAAGTAAACTAGCAAAAAACATAAAAACAGATAGCAAGAGTTTCTACAGTTATATAAAAAGGAAAAGGGTGGCTAAAGTGAATGTTGGTCCCTTAGAGGACGAGACCGGGAAATTAGTAGTGGGGAACATGGAGATGGCAAATACACTGAACAAATATTTTGTATCAGTCTTTACAGTAGAGGACACTAAAAATATCCCAACACTGGACAAACAGGGGGCTATAGGGGAGGAGGAGCTAAACACAATTAAAATCACTAAGGAGATGGTGCTCGGTAAGATAATGGGACTTAAGGCGGATAAATCCCCTGGACCTGATGGCTTACATCCTAGGGTCTTGAGAGAAGTAGCGGTAGGGATTGCGGATGCATTGGTGGTAATTTTCCAAAACTCCCTGGATTCAGGAAAGGTCCCAGCAGATTGGAAAACTGCTAATGTAACGCCCTTATTTAAAAAGGGAGGTAGACAAAAGGCTGGAAACTATAGACCAGTTAGCCTAACATCTGTGGTTGGTAAAATGTTGGAGTCCATTATTAAGGAAGCAGTAACAGGACATTTGGATAAGCATAATTTAATCGGACAGAGTCAGCATGGTTTTCACAGAAACAGAATCACAGAAACCTCACAGTGCAGATAGAGGCCATTTCGGCCCATCGAGCCTGCACCGACACATATCCCACACCCGATCCCCGTAACCCCTACACCAACACATATCCCACCCTATCCCCGTAACCCCACGTATTTAATCCCCCTAACACTAAGGGTCAATTTTATCATAGCCAATCAACCTAACCTGCACATCTTTGGACTGTGGGAGGAAACCGGAGCACCCGGAGGAAACCCACAGCAAACACGGGGAGAATGTGCAAACTCCACACAGACAGTCACCCGAGGCCGGATTTGAACCCGGGTCCCTGGGGACTGGGGGTAATATACTGGCATGGGTGGAAGATTGGCTATCTAACAGAAAACAGAGAGTTGGGATAAGTGGTTCATTCTCGGGTTGGCAATCAGTAACTAGTGGTGTTCCGCAGGGGTCAGTGCTGGGACCCCAACTCTTTACAATCTATATTAATGATTTGGAGGAGGGGACCAAGTGCAACGTATTCAAGTTTGCCGACGAAACAATGATGGGAGGGAAAGCAGTGAGTGAGGAGGACATAAATAACCTGCAAAAGGACATAGACAGGCTAAGTGAGTGGGCAGAAATTTGGCAGATGGAATATAATGTTGGAAAGTGTGAGGTTATGCAATTTGGCAGAAAAAATCAAAGAGCAAGTTATTATCTAAATGGAAAGAAACTGCAAAGTGCTACAGTACAAAGGGATCTGGGGGTCCTAGTGCATGAAACACAGAAGGTTAGTATGCAGGTACAGCAGGTGATCAGGAAGGCCAATGGAATCTTGGCTTTTATTGCAAGGGGGATGGAGTATAAAAGCAGGGAAGTCTTGCTTCAGTTATACAGGGTACTGGTGAGGCCACACCTGGAATACTGCGTACAGTTTTGGTTTCCATATTTAAGAAAAGATATACTTGCTCTCGAGGCAGTTCAGAGAAGGTTCACTTGGTTGATTCCGGAGATGAGGGGGTTGACTTATGAGGAAAGGTTGAGTAGGTTGGGCCTCTACTCATTGGAATTCAGAAGAATGAGAGGCGATTTTATCGAAACATATAAGATTGTGAGGGGGCTTGATCGGGTGGATGTGGGGAGGATGTTTCCACTGATGGGTGAGACTAGAACTAGGGGGCATAATCTTAGAATAAGGGGCTGCCGTTTCGAAACTGAGATGAGGAGAAACTTCTTCACTCAGAGGGTGGTAAATCTATGGAATTTGCTACCTCAGAGAGCTGTGGAAGCTGCGATATTAAATAAATTTAAAACGGAGATAGACAGTTTCCTAGCTGATAAGGGAATTAAGGGTTATGGGGAGCAGGCAGGGATGTGGACATGAGTCTAGGTTCAGATCAGCCATGATCCTATTGAATGGCGGAGCAGGCCCGAGGGGCCGTATGGCCTACTCCTGCTCCTACTTCTTATGTTCTTATGTTCTTCTAGAACAGTGAGTAGTCAGTCTGTGGAACAGCGAGTGGTCAGTCTGTGGAACAGCGAGTGGTCAGTCTGTGGAACAGCGAATTGTCATTTTATGGAATAGCGAATGGTCAGTCTATGGAACAGCGAGTGGTCAGTCCATGGGCCAGCGAGTGGTCAGTCTATGGAACAGCGTGTGGTCAGTCTATGGAACAGTGAGTGGTCAATTTATGGAACAGCGTGTGGTCAATCTACGGAACAGCGAGTGGTCAGTCTGTGGAACAGCGAGTTGTCAGTCTGTGGAACAGCGAGTGCTCAATCTATGGAACAGACAGTGGTCAGTCTGTGGAACAGCGAGTGGTCAGTCTGTAGAACAGTGAGTGGTCAGTCTGTGGAACAGTGAGTGGTCAGTCTATGGAACAGCAAGTGGTCAGTCTGTGGAACAGCAAGTGGTCAGTATTTGGAACAGCAAGTGGTCAGTCTGTGGAAAAGCGAGTGGTCAGTTTATGGAAAAGCGAATGGTCAGTCTATGGAACAGCAAGTCGTCAGTCCATGGGACAGCGAGTGGTCAGTCTATGGAACAGCGTGTGGTCAGTCTATGGAACAGCGAGTGGTCAGTTTATGGAATAGCGAATGGTCAGTCTATGGAACAGCGAGTGGTCAGTCTATGGGACAGTGAGTGGTCAGTCTATGGAACAGCGTGTGGTCAGTCTATGGAACAGTGAGTGGTCAATCTATGGAAGAATGAGTCGTCAGTCTGTGGAGTAGCGAGTGTTCAGTCTATGGACAAGCATGTGCTCACTCGATGGAATAGCGAGTGGTAAATCTATGGATCAGCGAGTGGTCAGTCTTTGGAACAGTGAGTGGTCAATCTTGTTACGTCCGTGTAATAATCAGACACAGACAGCGGAGAACGGTACAACGGTGTTTACTCAACGTGGCTCAGACTGCAACTGATCTGTACAGATTACGACTCAGTGTTATATACAGGTGTGGATACTGCCAGTACTACAGTATACATGAGCTGTAGAAAGTAGTTTCCCCCTTAAAGGTACATACATTACAAATCTATGGAACAGCGAGTCGTCAGTCTGTGGAGCAGCGATTGGACAGTCTATGGAACAGCATGTGATGAATCTATAGAACAGCGAGTGGTCTGCCTATGGAACAGCGAGTGGTCAATCAATGGAACAGCAAGTGGTATGTCTATGGAACAGTGAGTGGTCAGTCTATTGGACAGCGATTGGTCAATCCATGGAACAGTGAGTGGTCAATCTATGGAACAGCAAGTGGTCAGTCTATGTAACATCGAGTGGTCAATCTATGGAACATCGAGTGGATAGTCTATAGAACATCAAGTGATCAGTCTGTTGTACAGCGACTGGTCTGTATATGGAACAGTGAGTGGTCAATGCATAGAACAGTGAGTGGTCAATCTATGGAACAACGAGTGGTCAGTCTATAGAACAGTGAGTGTTCAATCTATGGAACAGCGAGTGTTCAGCCTATGGAACAGCGAGTGATCAGTCTATGGAACAGTGAGTGGTCAGTCAATAGCTCATTCAATGGTCAGTCTATGGAACAGTGAGTGGTCAGCCTATGGACCAGTGAGTGGTCAGTCCATGGAACAGTGAGTGGTCAATCTATGGAACAGCGAGTGGTCAGTTTACGGAATAGCGAATGGTCAACTTACAGAACAGCAAGTGGTCAGTCTGTGGAACAGCGAGTGGTTAGTCTATGGAACAGTGTGTGGTCAATCTATGGAACAGCATGTGGTCAATCTATGGAACAGTAAGTGGTCAGTCTATGGAACAGCGAGTGGTCAGTCTGAGGAACAGCGAGTTGTCAGTCTATGGAACAGCGAGTGGTCAATCTATGGAACAGCCAGTGGTCAGTCTGTGGAACAGCAAGTGGTCAGTCTGTGGAACAGTGAGGGGTCAGTCTGTGGAACAGCGAGTGGTCAGACAGTGGAACAGCGAGTGGTCAGTATATGGAACATCGAGAGGTGAACCTATAGAACAGTGAGTTGTTTGTCTATGGAACAGCGAGTGGTCAATCTATGGAACAGTGTGTGGTTAATCTATGGAACAGCAAGTGGTCAGTCTATCGAACAGCAAGTCGTCATTCTATAGAACATTCCATGGTCAGTCTATGGAACAGCGAGTGGTCAGCCTATGGAACAGCGAGTGGTCAGTCAATAGAACATTCAATGGTCAGTCTATGGACCAGTGAGTGGTCAGTCCATGGAACAGTGAGTGGTCAATCTATGGAACAGCGAGTGGTCAATCTGTGGAATAGCGAGTGATCAATCTATAGAACAGCGAGTGGTCAATCTAAAGAAGAGCGAGTGGTCAATCTATAGAACAGTGTGTGTTCAGTCTATGGAACAGTGAGTGGTCAGTCTATCGCACAGCGAGTGCTCAATCTATGGAACAGTGAGTGGTCAGTCTGAGGAACAGCAAGTTGTCAGTCTATGGAACAGCGAGTGGTCAATCTATGGAACAGCCAGTGGTCAGTCTGTGGAACAGCAAGTGGTCAGTCTGTGGAACAGAGAGTAATCAGTCTGTGGGACAGTGAGTGGTCAGTTTATGGAACAGGAAATGGACAGACTGTGGAACATCGAGTGTTCAGTATGTGGAACAGGGAGTGGTCAGTCTGTGGAACAGTGAGTGGTCAGGCCACGGAGCAGCCAGTGTTCAGTCTGTGGAACAGCGATTGGTCAGTTTGTGTAATAGTGAGTGGTCAGTCTATGGAACAGCAAGTGGACAGACTGTGGAACATCGAGTGGTCAGTCTATGGAACAGCGAGTGGTCAGTCGATAGAACATTCAGTGGTCAGTCTGTGGAACAGTGATTCGTCAGTCTATGGAACAGTGAGTGGTCAGTTCATGGAACAGTGAGTAGTCAAACTGTGGAACAGCGAGTGATCAGTTTAAGGAACATCAAGTGGTCAATCTATATAACAACGTGTGGTCAATCTACAGAACAGCGAGTGGTCAATCTATGGAACAGCAAGTGATCGATCTATGGAATAGCGAGTGGTCAATCTATGGAACAGTGAGTGCTCAATCTATGGAATAGCAAGTGGTCAGTCTATGGAACAGCAATTGGTCAGTCTATCGAACAGCGAGTGGTCAGTCTATAGAACATTCCATGGACAGTCTGTGGAACAGTGAGTGGTCAGTCTATGGACCAGTGAGTGGTCAGTCCATGGAACAGTGAGTGGTCAATCTATGGAACAGTGAGTCGTCAGTCTATGGAACAGCATGTGGTCAATCTATGTAACAGGGAGTGGTCAGTCTATGGAACAGTAGTCATCAGTCTATGGAAAAATGGGAGATCAGTCCATGGAACAGCGAGTGGTCAGCCTATGCGAAAACGAGTGGTCAATCTATGGAACAGGGTGTGATCAATCTATGGAACTGTCAGTGGTCAGTCTATGGAACAGCGAGTGGTCAGTCTATGGGACAGTGAGTGGTGAATCTATGGAACAGGGTGTGGTCAATCTATGGAACAGCGAGTGGTCAATCTATGGAACAGCGAGTGGTCAATGTATATAACAGCGTGTGGTCAATCTATTGAACAGCGAGTGGTCAATCTCTAGAACTGCGAGTGATCAATCTATAGAACAGCAAGTGGTCAATCTATAGAACAGCGAGTGGTAAATTTATGGAGCAGCGAGTGGTCAGTCTATGGAACAACGAGTGGTCAGTATATGCAATAGCGAGTGGTCAGTCTATGGAACAGCGAGTGGTCAATCTACGGAACAGCAAGTGGTCAGTCTATGGGACAGCAAGTGGTCAGTCTATCGAACAGCAAGTGGTCAGTATATAGAACATTCAGTGGTCAGTCTGTGGAACAGTGAGTGCTCAGTCTATGGACCAGTGAGTGGTCAGTCCATGGAACAGTGAGTGGTCAATCTATCGAACAGCGAGTGGTCAGTTAATGGAATAGCGCGTGGTCAAACTATAGAACACTGAGTGGTCAAGCTATAGAATAGCGAGTGGTCAATCTATTGAACAGTGAGTGGTCACCCTGTGGAACAGCGAGAGGTCAGTCTATGGAACAGTTAGTGGTCAAACTATGGAACTGTCAGTGGTCAATCTATGGAACAGCGAGTGGTCAATCTATGCAACAGCGAGTGGTCAATGTATAGAACAGCGAGTGGTCAATCTATGGAACAGAGATTGGTCAGTCTATGGAACAGCAAGTGGTCAGTTTATGGAAAAGTGAGTGCTCAGTCTATGGACCAGCGAGTGGTCAGTCTATGGAACAGCGAGTGGTCTGTCTATAGAACATTCAGTGGTCAGTCTGTGGAACAGTGAGTGGTCAGTCTATGGAACAGTGAGTGGTCAGTTCATGGAACAGTGAGTGGTCAGTTCATGGAACAGTGAGTGGTCAATCTATGGAACAACGAGTCGTCAGTCTGTGGAACAGCAAATGGTATGTCCATGGGACAGTGAGTGGTCAGTCTATGGAACAGCGAGTGGTCAATCTATTGAACAGTGAGTGGTCAGTCTGTGGAACAGCGAGTGGTCAGTCTATGGAACAGTTAGTGGTCAAAATATGGAACTCTCAGTGGTCAATCTATGGAACAGCAAGTGGTCAGTCTATGAAACAGTAAGTCGTCAATCTATGGAACAGTGAGTGGTCAGTCTATGGAACAGTGAGTGGTCAATCTAGGGAACAGCGAGTGGTCAATGTATAGAATAGAGAGTGGTCAATCTATGGAACAGAGATTGGTCAGTCTATGGAACAGCAAGTGGTCAGTTTATGGAAAAGTGAGTGCTCAGTCTATGGAACAGTGAGAGGTCAACCTCTGGAACAGCAAGTTGTCAGTCCATAGAACAGAGTGGTCAATCTATGGAACAGCGAGTGATCAGTCTATGGAACAGCGAGTGGTCAGTCTATGGAACAGCGAGTGGTCTGTCTATGGAACATTCAGTGGTCAGTCTGTGGAACATTGAGTTGTCAGTCTATGGAACAGTGAGTGGTCAGTTCATGGAACAGTGAGTGGTCAATCTATGGAACAACGAGTCGTCAGTCTGTGGAACAGCAAGTGGTCAGTCCATGGGACAGTGCGTGGTCAGTCTATGGAACAGTGAGTGGCCTATCCATGGAAAAGTGAGTGGTCAATCTATGGAACAACGAATCATCAGTCTGTGGAGCAGTGAGTGGTCAGTCTATGGAACAGCAAGTGCTCACTCTATGAAACAGTGAGTGGTCAATCTATGGGTCAGCAAGTGGTCAGTCTATGGAACAGTGAGTGGTCAGTCTGTGGAACAGTGTGTGGTCAGTCTATGGAACAGCGCATGATCAATCTATGGAACAGCAAGTGGTCAGTCTATGGCACAACGAGTGGTCAATCTATCGAACAGCGAGTGGTCAGTCTATGGAACAGTGAGTGGTCAGTCTGTGGAGCAGTAAGTGGTCAGTCTATGGAACAGCAAGTGCTGACTCTATGAAACAGTGAGTGGTCACTCTATGGGTCAGCGAGTGGGCAGTCTATGGAACAGTGAGTGGTCAGTCTGTGGAACAGTGTGTGGTCAGTCTATGGAACAGCGCGTGATCAATCTATGGAACAGCAAGTCGTCAGTCTGTGGAGCAGTGATTGGACAGTCTATGGAACAGCATGTGGTGAATCTATAGAACAGCGAGTGGTCTGTCTATGGAACAGGGAGTGGTCAGTCTATGTAACATCGAGTGGTCAATCTATGGAACATCGAGTGGATAGTCTATAGAACATCAAGTGATCAGTCTGTTGTACAGCGAGTGGTCAATATATGGAACAGTGAGTGGTCAATGCATAGAACAGCGAGTGGTCAATCTATGGAACAACGAGTGGTCAGTCTATAGAACAGTGAGTGTTCAATCTATGGAACAACGAGTGATCAGTCTATGGAACAGCGAGTGATCAGTCTATGGAACAGTGAGTGGTCAGTCAATAGTTCATTCAATGGTCAGTCTATGGAACAGTGAGTGGTCAGCCTATGGACCAGTGAGTGGTCAGTCTGTGGAACAGTGAGGGGTCAGTCTGTGGAACAGCGAGTGGTCAGACAGTGGAACAGTGAGTGGTCAGTATATGGAACATCGAGAGGTGAACCTATAGAACAGTGAGTTGTTTGTCTATGGAACAGCGAGTGGTCAATCTATGGAACAGTGTGTGGTCAATCTATGGAACAGCAAGTGGTCAGTCTATGTAACATCGAGTGGTCAATCTATGGAACTTCGAGTGGTCAATCTATGGAACAGCGCGAGTTTAGTCTCTAGAACATCAAGTGGTCCGTCTGTGGAATAGCGCATGGTCAGTCAATGGAACATCGAGTGGTTAATCTATGGAACATCAAGTGGTCTATATATGGAACAGTAAGTGGTTAGTCTGTGGAACAACGAATGGTCTGTCAATGGAACATCAAGTGGTCAATTTATGGAACAGCTAGTAGTCCATCTATGGAACAGCGAGTGGTCAGTATATGGAATAGCGAGTGGTCAGTCTCTGGAACAGCGAGTGGTCAGTCAATGGAACAGCGAGTGGTCAATCTATGGAACAGCGTGTGGTCAATGCATAGAACAGTGAATGGTCAATCTATAGAATAATGAGTGGTCAGTCTATAGAACAGTGAGTGTTCAATCTATGGAACAGTGATTGGTCAGTCTATGGGACAGCGAGTGATCAGTCTATGGAACAGCGAGTGGTCAGTCGATAGCACATTCAATGGTCAGTCATTGGAACAGTGAGTGGTCAGTCTATGGACCAGTGAGTGGTCAGTTTACGGAACAGCATGTGGTCAATCTATATACAGCAAGTGGTCACTCTATAGAACAGCAAGTGGTCTATCTATAGAACAGCGAGTGATCAATCTATTGAACAGGGAGTCGTCAGTCTATGGAACAGCAAGTGGTCAATCTATGGAACAGGGAGTGGTCAGTCTATGGAACAGTGAGTGGTCAGTCTATGGAACAGCAAGTGGTCAATCTATGGAACAGCAAGTGGTTAGTCTATGGAACAGCGTGTGGTCAATCTATGGAACGGCGCATGGTCAATCTATGGAACAGCGAGTGGTCAGCCTATGGAACAGCAAGTGGTCAATCTATGGAACAGGGAGTGGTCAGTCCGAGGAACAGCGAGTTGTCAGTCTATGGAACAGCGAGTGTTCAATCTATGGAAGAGCCAGTGGTCAGTCTGTGGAACAGCAAGTGGTCAGACTGTGGAACAGTGAGTGTTCAGTCTGTGGAACAGCAAGTGGTCAGTCTATGGAACAGCAAGTGGTCAGACTGTGGAACAGCGAATGGTCACTGTATGGAACAGTGAGTGGTCAGTTTGTGGAACAGCGAGCAGTCAGTCTGTGGAACAGCGAGTGGCCAACCTATGGATCAGTGAGTGGTCAGTCTATACATCAGTGAATGGTCAGTCTATGGAACAGGGAGTGGTCAGTCCATAGAATTTTCAGTGGTCAGTCTGTGGAACAGTGATTGGTCAGTTCATGGAACAGTGAGTGGTCAATCTGTCCAACAGTGAGGGGTCAGTTTACGGAATAGCGAGTAGTCAATCTAGTAATGGTATGTGGTCAATCTACAGAACAGTGAGTAGTCAATCTATGGAACAGCGAGTGTTCAATCTATGGAACAGCGATTGCTCAATCTATGGAACAGCGAGTGGTCAGTCCATGGAACAGCGAGTGGACAGTCTATGGAACAGCAATTGGTCAGTCTATCGAACAGCAAGTCATCATTCTATAGAACATTCCATGGTCAGTCTATGGAACAGCGAGTGGTCAGCCTATGGAACAGTGAGTGGTCAGTCAATAGAACATTCAATGGTCAGTCTATGGACCAGTGAGTGGTCAGTCCGTGGAACAGTGAGTGGTCAATCTATGGAACAGCGAGTGGTCAATCTGTGGAATAGCGAGTGATCAATCTATAGAACAGCGAGTGGTCAATCTAAAGAAGAGCGAGTGGTCAATCTATAGAACAGTGTGTGTTCAGTCTATGGAACAGTGAGTGGTCAGTCTATGGAACAGCGAGTGCTCAATCTACGGAACAGCCAGTGGTCAGTCTGTGGAACAGCAAGTGGTCAGTCTGTGGAACAGAGAGTAATCAGTCTGTGGGACAGCGAGTGGTCAGTTTATGGAACAGGAAATGGACAGACTGTGGAACATCGAGTGTTCAGTGTATGGAACAGGGAGTGGTCAGTCTGTGGAACAGTGAGTGGTCAGGCCACGGAGCAGCCAGTGTTCAGTCTGTGGAACAGCGATTGGTCAGTTTGTGTAATAGTGAGTGGTCAGTCTATGGAACAGCAAGTGGACAGACTGTGGAACATCGAGTGGTCAGTCTATGGAACAGCGAGTGGTCAGTCGATAGAACATTCAGTGGTCAGTCTGTGGAACAGTGATTCGTCAGTCTATGGAACAGTGAGTGGTCAGTTCATGGAACAGTGAGTAGTCAAACTGTGGAACAGCGAGTGATCAGTTTAAGGAATATCAAGTGGTCAATCTATATAACAACGTGTGGTCAATCTACAGAACAGCGAGTGGTCAATCTATGGAACAGCGAGTGATCGATCTATGGAATAGCGAGTGGTCAATCTATGGAACAGTGAGTGCTCAATCTATGGAATAGCAAGTGGTCAGTCTATGGAACAGCAATTGGTCAGTCTATCGAACAGCGAGTGGTCAGTCTATAGAACATTCCATGGACAGTCTGTGGAACAGTGAGTGGTCAGTCTATGGACCAGTGAGTGGTCAGTCCATGGGACAGTAAGTGGTCAATCTATGGAACAGTGAGTGGTCAGTCTATGGAACAGCATGTGGTCAATCTATGTAACAGGGAGTGGTCAGTCTATGGAAGAGTAGTCATCAGTCTATGGAACAACGGGAGATCAGTCTATGGAACAGCGAGTGGTCAGCCTATGCGAAAACGAGTGGTCAATCTATGGAACAGGGTGTGATCAATCTATGGAACTGCCAGTGGTCAGTCTATGGAACAGCGAGTGGTCAGTCTATGGGACAGTGAGTGGTCAATCTATGGAACAGGGTGTGGTCAATCTATGGAACAGCGAGTGGTCAATCTATGGAACAGCGAGTGGTCAATGTATATAACAGCGTGTGGTCAATCTATTGAACAGCGAGTGGTCAATCTCTAGAACTGCGAGTGATCAATCTATAGAACAGCAAGTGGTCAATCTATAGAACAGCGAGTGGTAAATTTATGGAGCAGCGAGTGGTCAGTCTATGGAACAACGAGTGGTCAGTATATGCAATAGCGAGTGGTCAGTCTATGGAACAGCGAGTGGTCAATCTACGGAACAGCAAGTGGTCAGTCTATGGAACAGTAAGTGCTCAGTCTATCGAACAGCAAGTGGTCAGTATATAGAACATTCAGTGGTCAGTGAGTGCTCAGTCTATGGACCAGTGAGTGGTCAGTCCATGGAACAGTGAGTGGTCAATCTATCGAACAGCGAGTGGTCAGTTAATGGAATAGCGCGTGGTCAAACTATAGAACACCGAGTGGTCAAGCTATAGAATAGCGAGTGGTCAATCTATTGAACAGCGAGTGGTCACTCTGTGGAACAGTGAGAGGTCAGTCTATGGAACAGTTAGTGGTCAAACTATGGAACTGTCAGTGGTCAATCTATGGAACAGCGAGTGGTCAATCTATGCAACAGCGAGTGGTCAATGTATAGAACAGCGAGTGGTCAATCTATGGAACAGCGAGTGGTCAATCTATGGAACAGCGAGTGGTCAATGTATGGAACAGCAAGTGGTCAGTCTATGGAACAGCAAGTGGTCAGTATATAGAACATTCAGTGGTCAGTCTGTGGAACAGTGAGTGCTCAGTCTATGGACCAGTGAGTGGTCAGTCCATGGAACAGTGAGTGGTCAATCTATCAAACAGCGAGTGGTCAGTTAATGGAATAGCGCGTGGTCAAACTATAGAACACCGAGTGGTCAAGCTATAGAATAGCGAGTGGTCAATCTATGCAACAGCGAGTGGTCAATGTATAGAACAGCGAGTGGTCAATGTATAGAACAGCGAGTGGTCAATCTATGGAACAGCGAGTGGTCAATCTACGGAACAGCAAGTGGTCAGTCTATGGAACAGCAAGTGGTCAGTCTACCGAACAGCAAGTGGTCAGTATATAGAACATTCAGTGGTCAGTCTGTGGAACAGTGAGTGCTCAGTCTATGGACCAGTGAGTGGTCAGTCCATGGAACAGTGAGTGGTCAATCTATCAAACAGCGAGTGGTCAGTTAATGGAATAGCACGTGGTCAAACTATAGAACACCGAGTGGTCAAGCTATAGAATAGCGAGTGGTCAATCTATTGAACAGCGAGTGGTCACTCTGTGGAACAGCGAGAGGTCAGTCTATGGAACAGTTAGTGGTCAAACTATGGAACTGTCAGTGGTCAATCTATGGAACAGCGAGTGGTCAATCTATGGAACAGCGAGTGGTCAATGTACAGAACAGCGAGTGGTCAATCTATGGAACAGCGAGTGGTCAATCTATGGAACAGCGAGTGGTCAATGTATAGAACAGCGAGTGGTCAATCTATGGAACAGAGATTGGTCAGTCTATGGAACAGCAAGTGGTCAGTTTATGGAAAAGTGAGTGCTCAGTCTATGGAACAGTGAGTGGTCAACCTCTGGAACAGCGAGTTGTCAGTCCATAGGACAGAGTGGTCAATCTATGGAACAGCGAGTGATCAGTCTATGGACCAGCGAGTGGTCAGTCTATGGAACAGCGAGTGGTCTGTCTATAGAACATTCAGTGGTCAGTCTGTGGAACAGTGAGTGGTCAGTCTATGGAACAGTGAGTGGTCAGTTCATGGAACAGTGAGTGGTCAGTTCATGGAACAGCGAGTGGTCAATCTATGGAACAACGAGTCATCAGTCTGTGGAACAGCAAATGGTCAGTCCATGGGACAGTGAGTGGTCAGTCTATGGAACAACGAGTGATCAATCTATTGAACAGTGAGTGGTCAGTCTGTGGAACAGCGAGTGGTCAGTCTATGGAACAGTTAGTGGTCAAAATATGGAACTCTCAGTGGTCAATCTATGGAACAGCAAGTGGTCAGTCTATGAAACAGTAAGTCGTCAATCTATGGAACAGTGAGTGGTCAGTCTATGGAACAGCGAGTGGTCAATCTAGGGAACAGTGAGTGGTCAATGTATAGAATAGAGAGTGGTCAATCTATGGAACAGAGATTGGTCAGTCTATGGAACAGCAAGTGGTCAGTTTATGGAAAAGTGAGTGCTCAGTCTATGGAACAGTGAGTGGTCAACCTCTGGAACAGCGAGTTGTCAGTCCATAGAACAGAGTGGTCAATCTATGGAACAGCGAGTGATCAGTCTATGGAACAGCGAGTGGTCAGTCTATGGAACAGCGAGTGGTCAGTCTATGGAACAGCGAGTGGTCTGTCTGTGGAACATTCAGTGGCCTATCTATGGAACAGTGAGTGGTCAATCTATGGAACAACGAGTCATCAGTCTGTGGAGCAGTGAGTGATCAGTCTATGGAACAGCAAGTGGTCAGTCTATGGAACAGCAAGTGGTCAGTCTACCGAACAGCAAGTGGTCAGTATATAGAACATTCAGTGGTCAGTCTGTGGAACAGTGAGTGCTCAGTCTATGGACCAGTGAGTGGTCAGTCCATGGAACAGTGAGTGGTCAATCTATCAAACAGCGAGTGGTCAGTTAATGGAATAGCACGTGGTCAAACTATAGAACACCGAGTGGTCAAGCTATAGAATAGCGAGTGGTCAATCTATTGAACAGCGAGTGGTCACTCTGTGGAACAGCGAGAGGTCAGTCTATGGAACAGTTAGTGGTCAAACTATGGAACTGTCAGTGGTCAATCTATGGAACAGCGAGTGGTCAATCTATGGAACAGCGAGTGGTCAATGTACAGAACAGCGAGTGGTCAATCTATGGAACAGCGAGTGGTCAATCTATGGAACAGCGAGTGGTCAATGTATAGAACAGCGAGTGGTCAATCTATGGAACAGAGATTGGTCAGTCTATGGAACAGCAAGTGGTCAGTTTATGGAAAAGTGAGTGCTCAGTCTATGGAACAGTGAGTGGTCAACCTCTGGAACAGCGAGTTGTCAGTCCATAGGACAGAGTGGTCAATCTATGGAACAGCGAGTGATCAGTCTATGGACCAGCGAGTGGTCAGTCTATGGAACAGCGAGTGGTCTGTCTATAGAACATTCAGTGGTCAGTCTGTGGAACAGTGAGTGGTCAGTCTATGGAACAGTGAGTGGTCAGTTCATGGAACAGTGAGTGGTCAGTTCATGGAACAGCGAGTGGTCAATCTATGGAACAACGAGTCATCAGTCTGTGGAACAGCAAATGGTCAGTCCATGGGACAGTGAGTGGTCAGTCTATGGAACAACGAGTGATCAATCTATTGAACAGTGAGTGGTCAGTCTGTGGAACAGCGAGTGGTCAGTCTATGGAACAGTTAGTGGTCAAAATATGGAACTCTCAGTGGTCAATCTATGGAACAGCAAGTGGTCAGTCTATGAAACAGTAAGTCGTCAATCTATGGAACAGTGAGTGGTCAGTCTATGGAACAGCGAGTGGTCAATCTAGGGAACAGTGAGTGGTCAATGTATAGAATAGAGAGTGGTCAATCTATGGAACAGAGATTGGTCAGTCTATGGAACAGCAAGTGGTCAGTTTATGGAAAAGTGAGTGCTCAGTCTATGGAACAGTGAGTGGTCAACCTCTGGAACAGCGAGTTGTCAGTCCATAGAACAGAGTGGTCAATCTATGGAACAGCGAGTGATCAGTCTATGGAACAGCGAGTGGTCAGTCTATGGAACAGCGAGTGGTCAGTCTATGGAACAGCGAGTGGTCTGTCTGTGGAACATTCAGTGGCCTATCTATGGAACAGTGAGTGGTCAATCTATGGAACAACGAGTCATCAGTCTGTGGAGCAGTGAGTGATCAGTCTATGGAACAGCAAGTGCTCACTCTATGAAACAGTGAGTGGTCAATCTATGGGTCAGCGAGTGGTCAGTCTATGGAACAGTGAGTGGTCAGTCTGTGGAACAGTGTGTGGTCAGTCTGTGGAACAATGTGTGTTCAGTCTATGGAACAGCGCGTGATCAATCTATGGCACAGCGAGTGGTCAATCTATCAAACAGCGAGTGGTCAGTCTATGGAACAGTGAGTGGTCAGTCTATGGAACAGTGAGTTGTCAGTCTATGGAACAGCGAGTGGTCATTCTATGGATCATTAAGTGGTCAATCTATGGAACAATGAGTCGCCAGTCTGTGGAGCAGCGATTGGGCAGTCAATGGAACTGCATGTGGTTAATCTAATATAAGAGCGAGTGGTCTGTCTATGGAACAGCGAGTGGTTAGTCAATGGAACAGCGAGTGGTATGTCTATGGAACAGTGAGTGGTCAGTCTATTGGACAGCGATTGGTCAATCTATGGAACAGCGAGTGGTCCATCTATGGAACAGTGGGTGGTCAATCTATGTAACATTAAGTGGTCAATCTATGGAACATCGAGTGGTCAATCTACGGAACATCGAGTGGTCAATCTATGCAAAAGCGAGTGGTTAGTCTGTAGAACAGCAAGTGGTCAGTCTGTAGAACAGTGAGTGGTCAGTCTATGGAACATCAAGTGGTAAATCTATGGAACATCGAGTGGTCAATCTATGGAACAGCGAGTGGTTAGTCTATGGAACAGCGAGTGGTCAGTCTATGGAGCATCAAGTGGTCAATATATGGAACAGCGAGCATTCCATCTATGGAAGAGCAAGTGGTCAGTCTATGGAACAGCGAGTGGTCAGTCTATGGAACAGCGAGTGGTCAGTCTATGGAACAGCGAGTGGTCATTCTATGGAACAGCGATTGCTCAGTCAATGGAACAGTGAGTGGTCAGTCTGTGGAACAGCAAGTGGTCAGTCTGTGGGACAACGAGTGGTCAGTCTATGGGACAACAAGTGGTCAGTCTATGGAATAGTGAATGTTCAGTCTATGGAACAGCGAGTGTTCAATCTATGGAACAGGCTCCCCGGGGAGACGGTGAAAGCCGATAGTGTTGAGTCATTCATAAGAAGATATAATAGGAGCAGGAGTAGGCCACTCGGCCCCTCCAGCCTGCTCTGCCATTCAACAAGATCATGGCTGATCTTCTACCTCAGCTCCACCTTTCCGCACTATCCCTATATCATTTAATGCCCCAAAATTTATCGACCTCTCTCTTGAATATACTCAACAGCTGAGCATCCACAGCCCTCTGGGGAAGAGAATTCCAAAGATTCACCACCCTCTGAGTGAAGAAATTTCTCCTCATCTCAGTCCTAAATGGCCGACCCCTTATTCTGAAACAGTGACCCCTGGTTCCAGACTCCCCAGCCAGGGGAAACATCCTCCCTGCATCTACCCTGTCAAGACCTGTAAGAATTTTGTATGTTTCAATGAGATCACCTCTCATTAGAATATAGAGGACAATCCCCCCATCCCAGGACCCAGTCTGGTGAACCTTCGTTGCACTCCCTCTATGGCAAGCATTAGCACACTTGTGGACCCAACCACGATGAAGCGTCTGATGGCCGATGTTTCAGCTTCCATTGCAGCACAAGCAGAAGCAACCCAACATCTGGGTGCTGCAGTGGAATCTCAGATTGCTGTCATCATGGCTGCGGTTACCAGTGTTGAAAGGGGCATGCAGGGGGTGTCACAGCAGTCCAGCAATCTGTCCTCCAACAGATTACTAGGGATGCTGAGGCGCCGCCCCAGGGAAGTGGCAGTGGCTCTGTGGAGCTCGAACCTGCTGTCCTCTCTCAGGAGGATAGCATTCGTCCTCCCACCACTGCCACTCCACCAGTGCCCTTGTTGTTGCCTGTTAATCAGCCAGACAGACTGTTACCGCCCATGCCGTGGTGGTGCAGTCCGAAGCCAGGCCTACTAGACCCAGAGCTGCTCGAGGTCGTCCTGCAAGGCCATCTGCAGTCTTCCCCACTGAAAGTCAGCAGCCTTCCACCAACCTTGCTGCAGCCACTGGGGTAGCACTGCGTAGGAGCACTAGGACAGGCAAAGGCACACGGAAGACACTAAGAGAATGCACAAGGGTGATTAGTTTTTTTTTAATGTAATATTGGATGGATAGATATAAAAAGTTGGATTGGAATGTTTGCTTTATGGTGGCTTTTATTTCAGCATTGCGGCCAAGAGGAAATTTTTAAATTAAATTTTAAGTTTATTTCTTTTAAGGTAGTTCATAGTTAAGGTAATTCAGGAGAGCAAGAATCCAAGAGTTTCAATTTGAGGTAAGAGTTTTTTTTAATTAAAAGTATGGCAGGGGACCTCAGTCCCATGCGTTGCACGGCCTGCAGCATGTGGGAATTCCTAGACGCTTCTTGCAGTCAGGATGACCACATGTGCAGAAAGTGCCAATGGCTTGGCCAACTTGAGATCCGGTTTTCAGAGCTCGAGCATCAGTTGGAGGCACTGTCGTGTATCCGCGAGGCTGAGAGTTACATGGATAGCATGTTTTTGGACGTGGTCACCCCGCAGCTTAAGAAAGTGCAGTCAGAGAGGGAGGGGGTGACCACCAGTCAGAAGAAGGAGGGCAGGCAGGTAGTCAGGAAAGCCCCAGAGTGCATCTCACTCAACAACCAATTTTCTGTGTTGGAAAACGGTGAAAGTGACGGTTCCTCTGGGGAGTGCAGCCAGAGCCAAGTTCACGGCGCTGTGGGTGGCTCAGCTGCACAAGGGGGGAGGAGTAAGAGGGGAAGGGCAATAGTGGTAGGAGACTCAATAGTGAGGGGTGCAGACAGGCGTTTCTGCGGCCGCAGACGTGACTCCAGGATGGTATGTTGCCTCCCTGGTGCCAGGGTCAAGGATGTCACTGAATGGCTGCAAGGCATTCTGAAGGGGGAGGGTGAACAGTCAGAGGTCGTGGTTCACATTGGTACCAACGACATAGGTAGAAAGAGGGATGAGGTCCTGCAACAAGAATTTAGGGAGCTAGGTAGCAGATTAAAAAGTAGGACCTCAAAGGTTGTAATCTCTGGATTACTCCCGGTGCCACGTGCTAGTGAGTATAGGAATAGGAGGATAGAGCAGATGAATGCGTGATTAAAGACCTGGTGCAGGAGGGAGGGCTTTAGTTTCCTGGATCACTGGGTCTATTTCTGGGGAAGGTGGGACCTGTACAAGTCGGACGGGTTGCACCTGAACCGGAACAGGACCAACATCCTTGCGGGGAGGTTGGCTAGTGCTGTTGGGGGGGGGTGGTTTAAACTAACTTGGCAGGGGGATGGGATACGGAGTGGAGCTACAGTAGGGGGTGATGCACAGCCAAATATAGAGGAAAAAACAAGTCAGTCTGGAAGGCAGAGCAAATATGTAATGGCACAAGGGAGCATGGCAAGGTTGGATGGCATTTATTTTAATGCAAGGAGCCTTGCGAGTAAGGCTGATGAATTGAAGGTGTTGATGAACACATGGGAGTATGATATTGTTGCTATCACAGAGACATGGTTGAGGGAGGGGCAGGACTGGCAGCACAATATTCTGGGGTATAGAATCTTCAGGCGAGACAGAGGGGGGGTGCAAAAGAGGAGGGGGTGTCGCAATATTAATCAAGGAGTCAATTACTGCAGTAAGGAGGGATGATATCTTAGCAGGTTCCTCTAATGAGGCCATATGGGTAGAAATTATAAACAAAAAGGGGGCAAGCACTTTGCTGGGTGTGTGGCGGAGCCACCAAAGGACTCAGAGCGGTTATACATAATTCCTTTAACAGCAATGTAGTTACTGTCTGTGCCTGTACCTTTAATTACACTGTTTGACTGTACAATGTCTAGTTACCTTTACAGCGCGGTTTCAACGTGATGACGTCATGCCGTTAGTCACGTGATGCCCCAATGGCGGGAAGAATGTGATGATGTCATGATGTCAGTCTTCTGACCAGAGGATCAGTCCTCGTGGAGCCCTCAAGGAGAGTAGACCTGTTATTGATGTGTTCTAGCAGTTTCCAGTTTAAACTTGTTTAGTTTCATTAAAGTTCATTATTTTAATTGCCTGAGTCGAACTCAGTCTTTTTGATAGGAACCTCCATTCCTACAGGAGTGTACTATAGGCCCCCAAACAGTCAGGCGGAGATAGAGGAACAGATATGTAGGCAAATCTCAGAGAAGTGTAGAAATAATAGGGTAATAATAGTAGGGGATTGCAACTTCCCCAATAATAACTGGGATAGTCAGAGTGTGAAAGGCTTATGTAATGATCAATAACATGTCATTCTATAGTGGACACTAGGTGGAGCCATAGAGCTGTGTAGAGCTGTATATAGCTGTATGTATAAGACTACACTACCCATGAGGAACTAGGCTACCCACAAGGCAGCATTCAAGATGGATGCCTCTACAGATACTGTACCTAGTCCACATGTGCTCAATAAAAGTGTCTAGCAAAAGCTAGCTGTGTTCATAATAAGAATGTCTATTTATTAATGAACATAAGATGTTACCAGGATGGTGAAGATCTGCTGAAAATTGTGAAAAGCGACATGGAGAATTTGAAGCCACCAGAGCATTTGAAACTCACAGGAAAAATCAACTACAATTGGCAGACTTTTAAACAACAATTCTGTAGTGTCCGTGTGTAGATAAAGACACTGAAGACAGGAGTTGGTTCATAGGTATTTACTAAGCAAGTCTCGGGGGGGTTTCTAAAGGATATACACAATACACAGGCTTATATAGCCCAAGTGGCAATTACCGGCATTACGCACACCTGGGGCTCTTAAAGGCACATACACCATAATTGCTCTTAAAGGCACATACACCACAATTCCTCCCCTTCTAGCTAACTAGTACATCATATTTTAAGTAATTATTAATTACATGTTATATGCAAAATAATATACATTGCTGTATTAATTAATTATAAGTTAGTCTCTCAGGAGGCTTCCTGACTCGGTCCAGATAACGCCTCGGGGGTGTAGTAGTTTCTGGTGGTGCAGTAGGTTCTCCTGGCAAGGCTGATTCGGCTTGAAGGCCAGTGTCGGGTTCATCGGGCTCCAGTATCACCGGATCGGAGGTAGATATGGGTATCTCTACTTCATCGTTAGATGTATAGAGTGGTGGTGTAGGTTGTCCCTTTTCAGATGACTTGATGATTTGGCCAGCATGGCGCCTTATTATGCTGTCTCCGATGTCCACGGTATACATCAGTGGTCCTAATCGTGTGCAGATAGTTCCAGGCTGCCATTTCTCGGTACGGTAGTCCCGGGCCAAAACCGGTTGGCCTATCTGGAAGGCCCTAGTTGGCCTTTCATTCATGCCCTGAAACTGCCGGTTCTCCACGTCCCTTCGGATGTTGGGCTTGACCAAATCCAGCCGGCATCTTAGATTTCTATTGTAGAACATCATGGCGGGAGTTTGGTTAGTAACCATATGCGTTGCATTCCTATATGCAAATAAGAAGTTATCCACCTTGTGCTGAAGTTTTATGTCTTCATTACCCATGGCCTTGATGGCCTTCTTGAAGGTCTGGACAAACCTTTCAGCCAATCCATTGGTGGCGGGATGGTATGGGGCGGACGTGTAGTGCTTTACCCCATTGTTCTTTAAGAACTTTCTGAATTCTTCGGACACAAATTGCGGTCCATTATCAGAACATATCTGCTCCGGCAGCCCATTCCTGGCAAATATGGTCCTTAATACTGTGATGGTTTTTTCCGTGGTGGTGGAGGACATCTTTATTACCTCCGGCCACTTGGAGTGTGCATCAACTGCGATTAAGAACATTGAGTCCATAAATGGACCAGCAAAGTCGATGTGCACCCTTTGCCAGGGAGATGAGGGCCACTCCCATGGATGTAGAGGGGCCTGTGGCGGAGCATTTTGGACCTTCTGGCATCCTAGGCAGCTCTTGGTCATGTCTTCGATGTCTCCATCGATACCTGGCCACCATACAAACGCCCTAGCTAGGTTCTTCATTTTCACTCCACCCAGATGCCCCTCGTGAAGCTCCTTTAGCACTTTATCCTGGAGTTTGGGTGGAATCACCACTCTGGATCCACACATCAAGGTTCCTCGGCACACTGACAGCTGTTCTCTTCTTTGCGAGAATGCTGGCAACAGTGGTTCGCCATGTGCTGGCCATCCCTTCACTGTTAAATCGTAGACCCGTGAGAGAGTAGGGTCATTTCTTGTCTCCCTTTCAATGGCAGAATTTGTCACCGGTAGACATTGCACTATGGTAGAGTGGAATATCTCTACTGGGTCTACTGTAGGTGCCTCTTCTACCGTTGGCAACGGTAGGCGTGATAAACCGTCAGCATTCCCATGCTGTTTTGACCCTTTGTATTGGTGTGCCCCTAGAAAAAGGGACCACCTCTGTAGTCTTTGTGCCGTCATAATGGGGACACCTTTTTTAGGGTTGAATATGGAGATGAGGGGTTGATGGTCAGTCAGCAAGGTAAATTTTTGTCCGTGTAGGTAATGGTTGAATTTCTTCACTCCCCATACCAGGCTGAGTGCTTCCCTGTCTATCTGGGCATAGTTACGCTCAGCTGAGTTCAATGAGCGTGACACAAAAGCTATCGGCCGTTCCGAGCCATCAGGGAATCTATGGGACAATACCGCTCCTATGCCGTAAGGGGATGCATCGCACGCCAGTCTGATTGGTAGTGATGGGTTGTAATGAGCCAAAATTTTCTCGGATGTGATTAAGTCTTTACATTTATGGAAGGCATGTTTACAGTCTTCATTCCATTTCCAAATCACTCCTGTCTGTAGAAGATCATTAAGAGGGTGTAGAATAGTTGATAAGTTCGGTAAAAATTTATGATAGTAATTTATTAATCCCAGGAATGACCTTAATTGTGAAACATTTTCAGGTGCTGGGGCTTTTATAACTGCTTCAATTTTTTCAGGTGACTTATGCAACCCTTCCTTATTAATTATGTGGCCACAATATGATAACTGATTTTGGAAAAATTCGCACTTGGGGCGATTTGCTCGTAGGCCTCGTTCTTTCAGCCTAGTGAGCACCTGCTCCAAATTGGCAAGGTGCTCGTTGTCGTTTTCTCCTGTTATAAGGATGTCGTCTAGGTAGCATTGAGTCCCCGGAATCCCTTGCAGGACTTGCTCCATAGCTCTTTGCCAGATAGCTGGAGCTGATGCTATTCCAAAAACCAGTCGATTGTACTGGTACAGGCCTTTGTGTGTGTTTATTGTGAGATACTTTTTAGAGGTCTCCTCAACCTCCATCTGTAGATATGCCTGTGCCAAGTCAATTTTTGTGAAACGTTTCCCTCTGGATAGTGAGGCGAAAATATCTTCTATCCTCGGAAGAGGATACTGTACCGTATGAAGGACCGGGTTTACAGTCACCTTAAAGTCCCCACAAATGCGAATTTTTTTCTGTTCCTCAGAGTTATTTTTCAATGTTTTTTTTATGACTGGAACGATGGGTGTTGCCCATTCGCTCCAATCTATTTTGGATAATACGCCTGCCTTTTCCAAATTCTTCAGCTCTGCCTCGACTGCCGGACGTACTGCGTATGGTACCGGTCTTGCCTTAAAAATTTTTGGAATTGCTGTATCTGTTGTGTATGTAATATGTGTGCTACTTTGAACCTATGGACAGGACTGCACTACTTGTAGGGCGTAGTGATACGCAGTACCACTCCTGGCCATAGGGGTATAAATAGTACTGTGGGTACTGATCTCCCCTCAGTTCCCGCCTGTGGGCATGAAGTAAAGACTTACATATAGTCCCTACCTCCAACCAGTAAAGACCTGTTTGAGTTATACGTTTAAGTCTTTGTGTTAATTGTTCAATACAATACACATACTTAACACTGGCGACGAGTCAGGTTCTTACCCTGCGGCAGTTGAAGAGAGGTTTCAAACATCACCACCCCACTAGAAGCGACAGGCTTTAGGACTCTGAAGCCTCCATCAGCGACTGAGCACTGGAGTGCAGCAAACATCCTGACAGCTTCCAGCGACTGACAGAAGTCTTTCTGCAGTTTCCTTGTTCAACCTAGGTGGTGGGGTAAGCCGTGCAGCGTTGGCTGCAAAGACAGGGCTGGGGAAGTTGGAGAAGATAAGGGCGATCGCAATCCCTGATAAGAGCCGCGGTGAAACGCGCGAGCGGGTAAGCCAGAGCCCGGGAGGGAGCGAGCAAGAGCCGCGCGAGCGGGTGAGCCAGAGGCCGGGAGCCGCTTCAAGTGCGAGGCGCAGCGCGGGCCAGCGATCGGGACCAAAGATAAGGGCCGCACTCGGACTGAAAGGCGCGGCGACTGCAGAAGCTCAAGGTGCGAGAGCCGCGGTGCACAGCGCGGGCTATCGATTGCGGCGAAGATAAGGGCCGCACTCGGGGGCTGAAGGGAGACGGCGTCGGGGGATGGGTGAAGACCGCCAAGCGCGGGAAAAATGCCATTTTGTGGGCGGAGGACGACGGCAAGAGCGGGAAGCCGCCATCTTTGATAACAAGTAAACAAAATAAAATCTGAGAAATTGCAAATCTACAATGCCTAAACACGGGAATATTAGCACCTTTGATAGTGACCTCGAAGATTGGGCCATATATGTTGAAAGAGTAAAAAATTATTGTAAGGCCAATAAAATTCGTGACCAAGATAAAGCTCTAACATTATTAAATTTAATGGGTGCGAAGACATACGGGCAATTGAAACACCTGTTATCACCAGATGAACCGGCGGATAAGACGTTCGATGAGATTGTTACTGTCCTGAAAGATCATCTAAACCCCACGCCGCTGATGCTAGCGGAACGATTTAAATTTTACAACAGAAGGCAGCTACAGCATGAAAGCAATGCTGAATATTTGCTGAAATTGCGTAAATTAGCGAAATATTGCCAGTTTGGAACGGGACTGACAGATGCACTACGAGACAAATTTGTGTGTGGTTTATTTAAACAGGATACACAAAAGCGACTGCTCGAGGAGAATGAGCTGGCGCTTGAGAAGGCGGTCACTATGGCAGCAGCACACGAAGCCGCAGCGAGAGGCACGGCAGTAATGCAGCTACGGTCACCGGAGCTCAGTGCACACAAATTGGGTGTGAGTTCTGGCAAATGTTATCATTGTGGAAAGACAACGCATGATCAGAACCAGTGTTGGTTTAAAAACCAAGAATGTAGAACTTGTGGTAGGCTTGGACATATAGCTAGAGTATGCAGGTCAGGGAAGAAGACCAGCAACAAGAAGTCACCGCAAGGAAAATACGCAAAGGTACACAAGGTGACCGAACAGGAGTCCGATTCAGACGCTAGCAGTAATGAACTGGCTAGCTTAAGCTGTAATGAACTGGCTAGCTTAAGAGTACTCAACGCTGGTAAGGGTGCAGACCTCCAGACAATTTGGGTCACTCTTCAGATAGAAGGAGTCCAAGTAAAACTGGAATTGGACACTGGATCGGCATTGACGGTCATAAATAAGAAAGATTACGGAAAGTTATTCCAACATATTCCCCTACAGGATACGGGGATTATATTGAAAACATACACGGGGCAAAGAGTGTACCCCATCGGGAAAATAGAGGTTGCAGTGGTCCACAAGGGCGAAGACAGTCAAATAATGGACTTATATGTGATATCTGAAGGAGGTTCTCCACTACTAGGACGGGAGTGGATTAGGAAAATGAATATGGACTGGCATTTCCTACAAACAATAACGAGTGAGAACTCGGTGAAGATAGTCGGCCCAGACTCTGGAACGGATGATGGTAAGCCCAACTCAGGTGCAAAAGACAAAGTTTCAGCACAGAATTCCACTGAGCAACAACAACATAGTTTAACTGTGGATTCTGAGTCTGGCAAGTCTACTGATGTGCCCATTTCTGAGGGACACCGGGCTCGAACTCAACTCCATTTCAAACTACAACAGCAATTAGAACAAATGCTTCGCCGTTTTGAGCAAGAGTTGAATGCAACGAAAGAGTTCTTTGATATAGAGTTGGAGAATCTGGAAAGACAACAGAAGCAGCTGATGGAGAAAATGGAGCAGGAGCACACAAAACGTCTGATGTCAGAGGAGTTAACGGTCAGCCAACTCCTGCATATGCTGAAGGACTTGACTCTGAAATGGGAAAAACTTGAACACGAACTTCAATATTCAAACGAAAGGGGTTCGGAGCTCTCAAAGGTTATTGGAAGAGCTGAGGTGGCAACACAGACTGAGATGACTGCAACAGAGCAGCCCTTGGATGCCAAAAGTACGCTGACTCACGTCAACGTAGAACAACAGACCGCTGAAACAGCTGCTCCGGTAGAGGGATTGAATAGTCCGATCAATCAATCTCCAAAAGAAGTTGAAGTAGTAAAATCTCAAATGAGGTCATTAGTAAACGACTTGCTGAAAGCCCAGAAAAAGCTGGATGAAGAGGTACGCATGAAGAAGTCTCTTCAGGAAAGATGTCTGGACTTGGAACAAAAGCTGGCTAACGCCCAGCTGGGTATGGAGGAAATAGAAGACCCTCTCGCTGGCCTAGATCAGGACGACACCGAATATTACTATGTCCTGTCCTGCCCAACTTGTAACTTCGACTCCCACCATACAGAAATCATGGAGGAGCACCGAAAGTCTACGGAACATCGGGAGAAGGTGGCTCTACTACGGAAAAAGGAGGAAGAGAAGGAGGAACTGCGCATGCAGCTGGCAGCTGACAGTGGAGCCCAGAGAGTCTCCAAGAAGCAGAAAAGGAAAAGTCGAAACAGAAGATGACCCATCTGAACCATTATTACCTCTACCAGATCACACACGTGGTCCCTCCGAACGGAGCCAATTCAGTTCGGAAGTTCAAACTGTTAAATCCATGGAAGGACTATTGAATGAGTCACTCCAGCAACGTGAACCGACTACACCACAGAGATTGAATCTGTGAACTGTTTTCCGCAGAGACTGAATCTGTGATCTGTTTTGACATGAAGTTATCTATGTATCTATGTTATTCTGTTATGTAAACCTGAAGTTATATATGTATATATGTTATTACGTTATGTTAAATGGGGAGATGACTGTAAAGCTAGGAAGGGAGGAATGTTGTGTATGTAATATGTGTGCTACTTTGAACCTATGGACAGGACTGCACTACTTGTAGGGCATAGTCATACGCAGTACCACTCCTGGCCATAGGGGTATAAATAGTACTGTGGGTACTGATCTCCCCTCAGTTCCCGCCTGTGGGCATGAAGTAAAGACCTACGTATAGTCCCTACCTCCAACCAGTAAAGACCTGTTTGAGTTATACGTTTAAGTCTTTGTGTTAATTGTTCAATACAATACACATACTTAACAGTATCTTCCACTTTTATTGAGGCGGTGATGCCTTTCAAGGTTCCTAGTTTCTCTTGAAACACTTCTTTGGCGTTGGCCAAGATGTCTTTTAATCGTTCAGGTATGATGTCATCATTGTTTTTTTCCTTACTGGTCACCGTCAGTGCCTGAATGGAGTGCCAGTCTAAACGTATCTTCCTTATCCATTCACGTCCCAACAACGGTGGACCACCATCTTGTAGAATGTATAAATACAACTTTTGTATTTCTTTGCCGTTGTATGCCACAGGCACCCTTATTTTTCCTTTGGGGTAGACTTTCTGCCCCGTATATGTTTTTAAGATAATGGATGTGTCTTTTAGAGGTATATGCGAAAATAGCCTCTCGTAATCTCGTCGATTTATTACGGTTAGAGCTGATCCTGTATCTAGCTCCATTTTAACTGGGGACCCTGCTATTGTGAGGGTAACCCAAATGGTTTGGTAATCCTCTTTGGCAAGTACATTATGTAATTTGAGACAGCTTAGTCTCTTGTTTCCGGAGTCGCTATCGCTATTCTGGTCTTCGGAGCTATTGTCTGTCATCATTTGTACCTTCCTGTACTTTTCTTTATTGATTTTTTGTTTTCTGTCAGTGGATTTATTTTGTCCAGATTGGCATACCCGTGCAATGTGTCCAATCTTACCACATTGCCTGCAAGCTTTGCCCTTGAACCAGCAGTCCCTCTGGTTATGGGTGGATCTGCCGCAGCGATAACATCTTCTGAACTCCTGTGTCATTTTGTGGGTGCCGAAGTCCTGTGTCTCTTGTTGTATCTCTGCAGCTCCTTTTGCTGCTGCTTCGTATGATACAGCCATACTGAAAGCTTTGTCCAATGTTAAATCTTTTTCAGAAAGCAGTCTTTTTTGTGTTCCTTCACTTAAGAGACCGCAAACAAATTTGTCTCGAAGATAATCCGATAGTCCTGCTCCGAATTGGCAGTACTTTGATAGCTTTCTTAATTCGGTTAGGTAATCAGCGTTACTTTCATTCTTGTGTTGATTTCTCTTGAAGAACTTGAATCGTTCCGCTATCAGCAGCGGTGTTGGGTTTAAATGCTCCTGCAGGGTATCAACAATTTCTTTAAAAGTCTTGTCCTTTGGTTTGGCTGGAGTGATTAAATTTCGTAACAGCCCGTATGTCTTCGCGCCCATTAAGTTCAGAAGTACTGAAGCTTTTTTTTCATCTGTTATTCCATTTGCAGTGCAATAAACCTCTACTCTTTCCACGTATGTGGTCCAATCTTCTATTTCGCCATCAAAAGCCTCAATATTACCAGATTTAGGCATTTCAGAAAAGATATGGCGCTTCCCGCACTTTTTTTTTTTTTCTCTCTCTGTAGCAACAATATGGCGCTTTCCTGCGCTTTCCCGCCGCTGCTACCGATAACAACGCTGTTTTACTGTGGTTTCCGTTTATTCACTGTTGGAGACTCGTTCCCGACGGAGGTCTAAACGCTGACCTGCTTGCCGCGCCGGCCGTCTCTCGAGTGCACCCTCCCAGTCCGTTATTGCTTGCCTCCGATTTTGCTGCCTGTCTCAGCTGTAGAGCCCGCCGCTGGAGCTCCAGCCTGACGCCCAGGAAGGATTCGCGCAGTACCTGTCACCAGCTTGGCCAGCTGGTGAAACCACAGTTTCTCTTACTTCCTTGAGTCTTCTGGACGCTGGAGGAATCGATGTCCTTGAGGTGCTGCCGAATTGCAGGTAAGTCCGTTTCCACTTCGTCGCCACTGTAGTGTCCGTGTGTAGATAAAGACACTGAAGACAGGAGTTGGTTCATAGCTATTTACTAAGCAAGTCTGGGGGGGGGGGGTTCTAAAGGATATACACAATACACAGGCTTATATAGCCCAAGTGGCAATTACCGGCATTACGCACACCTGGGGCTCTTAAAGGCACATACACCACAAGTTCGAACTCTACATTGCAGCCATCGGATTCGGTACGAAGCCAGACGCAAGAAAAATAGCATTGCTGCTTATGGTTGCAGGCCCACAGGCGATAGAGGTATTTAATACATTTGTATTTAATCCAGAGGAGAACAGAGAAAAATTAGAAGATGTGCTAAAAAAATTTGATGCGCATTGCTCTCCCAAAGAGAATGAGACGTATGAAAGATACATCTTCCGTTCTCGGACACAGCAACAAAATGAGACTTTTGATAGCTTTATAACTGATCTGAAACTGAAAGTACAGACATGTAATTTCTCTGAGCTGAAATCATCCATGATTCGTGACCAGATTGTGTTTGGTATTCATGATAAAAAAGTCAGGGAACGTCTGTTGAGAGAAACCGAACTAAATTTGGAAAATGCAGTGAAAATATGCCAAGCCAGCGAGCTAGCTCGAAAGCACATGAAGACTTTCAGTGAAATCAATAATGATGCGATTGTAATGAGTGATAATGCTGCTGTCGGTGCTGTGTCCTATAAGGGAAAGAAACATGGGCAGAACAGAAATGAAAAGCAATCGGAGGATGAAATTTTTAATTGTAAACGCTGTGCTTACAAACACCAGTTAAGACAATGCCCAGCGTTTGGAAAAATGTGCACAGTGTAATGGAAAGAATCACTTTGCCAAACAATGCTTTTCAAAAGTAAAAACAACGAAAGGGCAACAAGTTAATGTGATTGAGGACACTGATTTAAGTGAGACATTTTTTGTAGGAATGGTGTCATGTGACAATATCAAAAAAGATACAGAAAATGTGCAGCCCTCAGAAATGGACAATGCTGAACATAAAGTCAATGCAGTAAAAGTGGACAAATGGATGATCCCACTGCAGATAAATGGAGCATTAGTTACATTGAGACTGGACACTGGGGCAAAAGCAAACTTAATCAGTATGAGTGACATAAAAAATATGAAGGAAAAGCCCAAAATACAGAAAAAGTCAGTACTACTGAAGAGCTATAATGGACAGAAAATAGATAGCTTAGGTGTATGCAGACTTAAAGTGACAGTCAAAGACAAAGTGCATCATCTCATGTTTTCTGTTGTGGCTGAAAGACTTGATTCGATACTAGGTGACAAAGCTTGTGAAGACTTAGAACTGGTCAAGAGAGTCTACCGTATAAACTGTGCCATAAGCAGACCAGATGACTCAGGTGATGAAGCAGAGAGCCCATCAAGGATGAAAAGGCCAAAGGCTATCCATGTCTTCAAAAAGCCTAGTTTCTCCAAGAAGAAAGAAAAAGACTTTAAGTTCAAAGAGAAGCCAAAGGAAGAAAAGCACAAAGAGGAAAAACACAAGGAGAAAAAGTCCAAAGATATAACAGCAGCAGATGGTGTTAAGCAGTGGAAAGAGAAAAAGAAAAAGAAGAAGCCTGCACCAGAGCAGGAAGCAATTCCGGTGGATACTCCTTCTTCCCTCAGGCCAATCTTTGGTGTTCCATTAGCCGAGGCTGCTGAGAGGACTATGCTGTATGATGGGATCCAGCTGCCAGCAGTTTTTCAAGAGCGCATTGACTACATTGAGAGTTATGGCATGAAGAGTGAAGGAAACACTGAAACCCTCTCCAAGCAAAGATCGCAAGGAGACCTCGATCTATACAAGAGCAGATTGATGACAATGCCGCAACTGCATCTTGTCATTCACCGCCAGAACAATCTCATGAAGACACATCAGACTTACCCATGTTGAGAAGATCCACACGTGAAGTAAAAAAGCCTGATAGACTTAACCTTTGAGTACAATGTAAAGCTTTGAAAATGTGTTGACTGTTTTGAAAATGTTTATGTTTATAGAGCACTAACAAAAGTGTTACTGATATTATCTTTATTGTTTTCTTGAAAGTTGATTGATATTGATTTTGTTAAACCTCAAAGAAAGGGGGATGTAATGATCAATAACGTGTCATTCTATAGTGGACACTAGGTGGAGCCGTAGAGCTGTGTAGAGCTGTATATAGCTGTATGTATAAGACTGCACTACCCAGCTGTATGTATAAGACTGCACTACACATGAGGCACTAGGCTACCCACAAGGCAGCAGTCAAGATGGATGCCTCTACAGATACTGTACCTAGTCCACATGTGCTCAATGAAAGTGTCTAGCAAAAGCTAACTGTGTTCATAATAAGAATGTCTATTTATTAATGAACATAAGAGCTTAGAGGGTGCGGAATTCTTAAAATGTATCCAGGAGTGCTTTTTGAACCAGCATGTAGAAAGTCCTTCAAAAGAGGGGGCGGTACTGGACCTAATTCTAGGGAATGTAGCCGGGCAAGTGGTAGAAGTGTCAGCAGGAGAGCATTTTGATGACAGTGACCACAATTCGGTGAGATGTAAGGTAGTCACGGAAAAGGACAAAGATGGACCGGAAATAAAAATTCTAAATTGGGGGAAGGACGATTTTAATATGATAAGGCAGGATCTGGCCAAAGTGGACTGGGATCAGCTACTTGTAGGAAAATCTACATCAGAGCAGTGGGAGTCTTTCAGCAAGGAAATAGAGAGAGTACAGCGCTAACATGTTCCTGTAATGTATGTACCTTTAAGGGGGGAACTACTTTCTACAGCTCATGTATACTGTAGTACCGGCAGTGACCACACCTGTATATAACGCTGAGTAGTAATCTGTTGTTTCAGTTGCAGTTTGAACCACATTGAGTAAACACCTCTGCAGTCCTTTTCTTATTATTACACGGACGTAACAGTGGCGACGAGCAAGTTCGAACCTACCTGCAACTCTGCATCACCTCCCAGGGATTCGCTCCTGGAGAACAGTTGAAGAAGGTCGAGTCCAGAAGCACGGGCGTCGACCACGGGCAACCGCCCAGTCATCCAGCGGAGATTTCAGCATCGCAGGGGAGGCTGTCGAGAGCCAGGCTTGGCTTTCCAGTCACGGTGGTCCAGCGAAACGGGTTGGCAACAGGTACTGTGCAGACCCTTCCCGGACAGCGACGGGCTAGAGCCCGACCGAGCGGCACAGAAAAAGGCCGAGCAGCGTCGACGGGGGAGAGAGAGAGGGCAGAGCGCACAGGGTGCAGCCAGTGTTCAGGACCAAGCGGCATCAACGGGGGAGAGAGGCGAGAGAGAGCAGAGCGCAGCCGGTGTTCAAGGGCCGAGCAGCGTCAACGGGGGAGGGAGGCGCGCAGGAAAATGCGAGGCGCTGCCATTGCCACGAGGGCCACAGAGACCGACGTTGGCAGCAACACAGGAGCAGCGCACAAAACCCACAGGGCGTCGCCATTTGCCACGAGGACAGCCGAGAGCAGCGTTGGCAGCAGCGTGGGAGACGCCATTTTAAGCCGCAGTGGGGAAGAAAGGAAAGCGCGGGAGATGCCATTTTAAGCCAGTCTAACCACACCCAAAAATGCCGAAGAGTGGCAGTATCACAGCGTTCGACAATGAAGTCGAAGGTTGGACGACATATGTCGAACGCATAGAAGTATACTGCAAGGCGAATGAAGTGCCAGATGACAAGAAAGCGCTGGTATTGTTGAATTCAATGGGTGCAAAAACGTATGGCTTACTACGAAACCTAGTAACCCCAGAGAAGCCAGTAGCAAAGAATTTGGAAAACATAGTGTCAATCCTACAGGACCACTTAAACCCCACAATGCTGCTGATAGCAGAAAGATTCAAGTTTCACAAACGGAACCAGCATAAGGATGAAAGCAATGCTGATTATTTAACAGAACTGCGCAAACTATCGAAACACTGCCAGTTTGGAGCGGGACTGGCAGATACCTTAAGGGACAAGTTTGTGTGTGGGCTTCAAAGTGAAGGAACCCAGAAACGGCTTTTATCTGAAAAGGACCTTACGCTGGAAAAGGCTTTCAGCATTGCATTATCATATGAAGCAGCAGCACGGGGCGCTGCAGAGATACAACAGAGACCGCAAGAATATGGCACAAACGAAACGTCATATGGAACAGAGAAGTGCTATCGCTGCGGCAGAACAACACATGACCAGAATGATTGCCGGTTCAAAGACAAAGTGTGCAGACAGTGTGGAAAAGTAGGACACATAGCACGAGTCTGCAGGTCGGGATAGAAAACCAGCAATAAGAAACCTACCAAAGGAAAGTACAAGAAGGTACATAAGATAATGGAGAATAGTTCAGACGAACAAAAGAGTGATAACGACTCCGAAAGCAAGGAACTGAGTTGTCTGAAACTACATAATGTGATCACAACGGAGGATCACCGAACCATTTGGGTCACTCTCAAGATAGCAGGAGTCCAGGTAAAGATGGAATTGGACACAGGATCAGCCCTAACAGTCATAAACCGACAGGACTACGAGCGGCTATTCTCACACATACCCTTGAGAGACACAAAAATTATTTTGAAGACGTACACGGGGCAAAAAGTCTACCCCAAAGGAAAAATAAGGGTGACCATTATATATAACGGTAAGGAAACACCAAAACTAGACCTGTATGTATTGCAAGATGGAGGACCACCATTACTGGGACGTGAATGGATCCGGAAAATGCAACTGGATTGGCATTCCATACAGGCACTGACTGTGGCTGACAAAAAGGATGACGACGTCACACCTGGGCGACTGTCAAAGATCCTAACTGACGCGAAAGAAGTGTTCCAGCAAGGACTCGGAACACTAAAAGTCATGACAGCGACGATTAAAATTGAAGAAAACGCAAGCCCAAAATTTGTTAAGGCCAGACCGGTACCTTATGCGATCCGCCCAGCCGTCAAAGCAGAGCTGGAGAGTCTGGAACGTTCAGGTGTACTGTCCAAGGTAGACTGGAGCGAGTGGGCTACACCCATTGTCCCTGTGATGAAAAAGTCGTTGCGCAGCATGCCTGGGGAACCAAGAAAGGTTATCGCTCTCCCCCCCACTCGCTTTCTCTCTCCCCCCCACTCGCTCTCTCTCTCCCCCCCCACTCACTCTCTCTCTCCCCCCCACTCGCTCTCTCTCCCACCCACTCGCTCTCTCTCTCCCCCCCACTCGTTCTCTCTCTCCCCCCCACGTGCTCTCTCTCTCCCCCCCACTCGCTCTCTCTCTTCCCCCCACTCACTCTCTCTCTTCCCCCCACTCGCTCTCTCTCTTCCCCCCACTCGCTCTCTCTCTTCCCCCCACTCGCTCTCTCTCTTCCCCCACTCACTCTCTCTCTTCCCCCACTCGCTCTCTCTCTCCCCCCCAGTCGTTCTCTCTCTCCCCCCCACTCGCTCTCTCTCTTCCCCCCACTCACTCTCTCTCTTCCCCCCACTCGCTCTCTCTTTTCCCCCCACTCGCTCTCTCTCTTCCCCCCACTCGCTCTCTCTCTTCCCCCCACTCGCTCTCTCTCTTCCCCCCACTCGCTCTCTCTCTTCCCCCCACTCACTCTCTCTCTTCCCCCGTCGCTCTCTCTCTTCCCCCCGGTCGCTCTCTCTCTTCCCCCCGTCACGCTCTCTCTTCCCCCCAGTCGAGCTCTCTCTTCCCCCCAGTCGCTCTCTCTCTTCCCCGCAGTCGCTCTCTCTCTTCCCACCAGTCGCTCTCTCTCTTCCCCCCAGTCACTCTCTCTCTTCCCCCCAGTCGCTCTCTCTCTTCCCCCCACTCGCTCTCTCTCTTCCCCCCACTCGCTCTCTCTCTTCCCCCCACTCGCTCTCTCTCTTCCCCCCACTCGCTCTCTCTCTTCCCCCCACTCGCTCTCTCTCTTCCCCCGTCGCTCTCTCTCTTCCCCCCGGTCGCTCTCTCTCTTCCCCCCAGTCACGCTCTCTCTTCCCCCCAGTCGAGCTCTCTCTTCCCCCCAGTCGCTCTCTCTCTTCCCCGCAGTCGCTCTCTCTCTTCCCCACAGTCGCTCTCTCTCTTCCCACCAGTCACTCTCTCTCTTCCCCCCAGTCACTCTCTCTCTTCCCCCCAGTCGCTCTCTCTCTTGCCCCCCGTCGCTCTCTCTCTTCCCCCCAGTCACTCTCTCTCTTCCCCCCAGTCGCTCTCTCTCTTCCCCCCACTCGCTCTCTCTCTTCCCCCACTCGCTCTCTCTCTTCCCCCCACTCGCTCTCTCTCTTCCCCCCACTCGCTCTCTCTCTTCCTCCACTCGCTCTCTCTCTTCCCCCCACTCGCTCTCTCTCTTCCCCCCACTCGCTTTCTCTCTTCCTCCACTCGCTCTCTCTCTTCCCCCACTCGCTCTCTCTCTTTCCCCCACTCGCTCTCTCTCTTCCCCCCACTCGCTCTCTCTCTTCCCCCCACTCGCTCTCTCCCTTCCCCCCACCCGCTCTCTCTCTTCCCCCCACTCGCTCTCTCTCTTCCCCCCACTCGCTCTCTCTCTTCCCCCCAACTCACTCTCTCTCTTCCCCCCAACTCGCTCTCTCTCTCTCTCTTCCAACAACAACATGCCCTCAAACTTTTTACGCCCGGTTTGAGGCCAACAACAACTGGCCTGTTACAAGGGCGCCCGCGGCTCAGAACGACCGGGTCTTCTCAATCTCCGTGGCTGACGTGAGCATGACCTTTAAGAGAGTGAACACCCACAAAGCACCTGGTCCAGATGGAATCCCTGGGCGTGTCCTTAGAGCATGCGCTGACCAGCTGGCAGCCGTGTTTACGGATATATTCAACCATTCACTGTACCAGTCTGTAGTCCCCACCTGCTTCAAGATGACATCGGTTATTCCAGTCCCCAAAAAAACAAAAGTAACCTGTTTAAACGACTACCGCCCCATAGCATTCACTTCTGTCATCATGAAGTGCTTTGAGAGGCTGGTCAATACCCACATCAACTCGTTACTACCTGACACACTGGACCCACTCCAATTTGCCTACCGCCCAAACCGATCTAGGGATGATGCCATCGCCACTCTACTGCACACTTCCTTATCACACCTGGATAAGAGGAACACCTATGTGAGAATGTTGTTCATTGATTATAGTTCAGCAGTCAATACCATTATCCCCTCCAAGCTTGTCAACAAGCTCAGTGAGCTAGGACTTAACACCTCCCTATGTAACTGGATCCTGGACTTCCTGACGGGAAGACCCCAGGTGGTGAAAATAGGCAGAAACACCTCCTCCACACTGATCCTGAACACGGGAGCTCCCCAGGGTTGTGTGCTCAGCCCCCTTCTGCACTCCCTGTTTACTCACGATTGTGTGGCCATGCACAACTTCAACTCCATCATCAAGTTTGCTGATGACACTACCGTTGTAGGCCTGATCGCAGATGGCGACGAGACAGGCTACAGGGAGGAGGTAAGAGCCCTAGGAGAATGGTGCAAGTACAACAACCTCTCCCTCAACATCAGCAAAACAAAGGAGATGATTGTGGATTACAGGAAGCGGCAGGGGGAGGGACACACCCCAATCTACATCGAAGGGGTTGAGGTGGAGAGGGTCAGCAGCTTCAAATTCCTAGGTGTATTCATTACGGAGGACTTAACGTGGTCCCATCACATCGACGTTGTAACCAAGAAGGCATGCCAATGCCTGTTCTTCCTCAGGAGACTGAAGAAATTTGGAATGGCCCCCCAGATTCTCACCAACTTCTACCGGTGCACCATCGAGAGTATCCTGTCCGGCTGCATCACTACCTGGTATGGCAACTGCACCGCCACAGACCGCAAGGCTCTACAGATGGTCGTGAAAGCTGCACAACACACTATAGGAATTAAACTACCTGCTGTGCAGGATATCTACCCCGAGAGGTGCCGGGGGAAGGCCCTGAGAATCATTAAAGACGCGAGTCACCCCAGCCACAACCTCTTCGCCCTGCTCCCATCCGGTAAGAGATACCGAAGCATACGGTCTCGTACCAACAGGTTTCGAAACAGCTTCTACCCCCAGGCCATAAGACTCATGAACGATTAATTTATTATTATTTATTACTGTTGTTTTTGTTGTGTATGTACCTTTAAGAGAATAACTGGTCTCAGACTGCAATACCGGCAGTGACCACCCCTGTATAAAAGGCGCTAGAGAGCCTCTGTTGGTTAGATTCGTTTATGCCTTTCACCAGTAAAGACTTGTTTGTTTCTCTCCTGCTAGTCCGTGTCTCAATCATTCACGGACTTAACACTGGCGACGAGGTAGAAAGAACTTACCTGCAACTCAGCAGCAGCTCCGACGACGTTGAAGGTCGGAAAAAAAAAAAAATAGAGTCCATTGAAACTCGAGGAACGGGCGTCGACCATCAATCATCGGGTTCAAGGCTTTGCAGCAGCGACTTTCCAGAGCCAGGCTGGGTTCCTCGGTCCGTGGTTTCCCAGCTAATCGGGCTGGTGGCAGGTAGTGCTCTGATCCTTCCTGGGCTGCAACGGGGCCGGACAGCGAGTCGGGAAGCAAGGAGAGAGAGAGAGGGTGGAGCATACAGGGCGCGGCCGGTGTTTCGAAGCTGGGCAGCGTTCGGACCTCAGAAGAGGGAGGGAAGTGTCCCAGAGGGTCCGCTCCACGACGGGAAGATAATAAAAGAAAACAAATTAATATTTAACGTGCAGGAAACCGTGGAAAGCAGCGCTAACAACAGCAGGGAAGAAGACAAAGCGCGGGAGGCGCCATTTTGTTAAATCGGGGAAGAAGGCAAAGTGCGGGAGGTGCCATTTTAGATTTGCAAGATGCCGAAGACTGGCTGTATCACTGCTTTTGATAATACATTAGAGGACTGGACCACGTATGTGGAAAGAGTCGAGGTATATTTCGAGGCAAATGAAATAGCGGAGGGGAAAAAGGCATCAATATTGCTAAACTTAATGGGCGCTAGAACGTACGGGCTATTGCGGGATCTGATTACTCCAGCCAAACCGAAGGCGAAGAGTTTTAACGAAATTGTTGCTGTTCGACAGGAGCACTTAAACCCTGCACCGCTGTTGATAGCAGAAAGATTTAAATTCCACAGGAGAACTCAGCACAAAGATGAGAGCAATGCTGAGTATCTTACGGAACTACGCAAGCTATCAAAGCACTGCCAGTTCGGAGCAGGACTGGCAGATACCCTACGGGACAAATTTGTCTGTGGACTCCTGAGTGAAGGAACACAGAAGAAGATACTCGCAGAAAAAGAGCTGACGCTAGATAAGGCTTTCAGCGTGGCAGTATCGTATGAAGCAGCAGCCAGGGGAGCTGCAGAAATTCAACAAAAACCACAGGAATACGGTACCCACGAAATGACACGGGGATTTGCAAAATGTTATCACTGCGGCAGAACTAACCATGACCAGAAGGACTGCTGGTCCAAAGACAAAATATGCAGACAATGCGGGAAGATTGGACACATTGCACGAGTTTGTAGGTCTGGGAAGAAGACCAGCGACAACAAAAAGGCTACTAAGGAACCATACAAGAAAGTACAAAAGATGACGGACAGTAGTTCCGAAGACCAGATGAGCGATAGTGAATCCGAGAACAGGAGATTAAGCTGTCTCAAACTTCACAATGTAATCGCAAAAGAGGATCACCGAACCATTTGGGTCACCCTTACGATAGCAGGGTCCCAAGTTAAAATGGAATTGGATACAGGATCAGCGCTAACCTCCATGAATCGACGAGACTATGAGCGGCTATTTTCACACATACCCTTGAGAGAGACATCCATCATCTCGATGTATACGGGGCAAAAAGTATACCCCAGAGGAAAAATAAGGGTGCCTGTCGAATACAATGGCAAGAAAATACGGAAACTGTATCTCTACATACTGCCAAATGGTGGACCACCATTATTGGGGCGGGAATGGATCAGGAAGATAAACTTAGATTGGCATTCCATTCGTGCAATGACGGTGGATGGTAAAAAAGATGAAGACGTCACTCCTGGACGATTGTCAACAATCTTAGCTAACGCCAAAGAGGTATTTCAACAAGAACTGGGCACGCTTAAAGGCGTAACCGCCTCATTAAAAATAGAAGCAAATGCAGTTCCCAAGTTTTTCAAAGCGAGACCGGTACCATATGCAATTCGTCCAGCCGTCGAGGCAGAGCTGGAGAATCTGGAGAAGGCGGGCGTGTTTTCTAAGGTCGACTGGAGTGAGTGGGCGACACCCATCGTTCCTGTCATGAAGAAAACGTTAAGCAATAAGTCCGGAGAGCCAAGGAAGATTCGCATCTGTGGGGATTTCAAGGTGACGGTGAACCCTGTCCTTCACACAGTACAATATCCTCTTCCAAGGATAGAAGACATCTTCGCCTCACTGTCTGGAGGGAAGCGTTTTACAAAAATTGACCTAGCACAAGCATATTTGCAGATGGAGGTTGAAGAGTCCTCTAGGAAGTATCTCACGATAAACACTCACAAAGGTCTTTACCAGTATCATCGATTGGTATTCGGAGTAGCATCGGCTCCGGCGATATGGCAAAGAGCGATGGAACAAGTCCTGCAAGGGGTTCCGGGGACTCAGTGTTACTTGGACGACATCCTTGTAACAGGTGAAGACCGCTTTGTGTATACCGCTTTGGATACTGTTGAGGGGGATGACTCATCAGGGGAAGGCAGCAGCAGCCAACTTCCTGGCACTGGGGGTGCTCCTGCTGCCCAGGAAGGGGGGAAAAAGAGTGGGAGAGCAATAGTGGTAGGGGATTCTATAGTAAGGGGAACAGATAGGCGTTTCTGTGGCCGTAGACGTGAATCCAGGATGGTTTGTTGCCTCCCTGGTGCCAGGGTCAAGGATATCACTGAGCGGCTGCAGGGCATTCTGGAGGGGGAGGGTGAACAGCCAGAGGTCGTGGTCCACATTGGTACCAACGACATCGGTAAAAAGAGGGATGAGGTCCTGCAGCAAGAATTTAGGGAGCTAGGTGAAGGATTAAAGAGCAGGACCTCAAAGGTTGTAATCTCTGGATTACTCCCGGTGCCACGTGCTAGTGGGTATAGGAATAGGAAGATCGAACAGGTGAATGCGTGGCTAAAGGGATGGTGCAGGGGGGAGGGCTTTAGTTTCCTGGATCACTGGGTCTGCTTCTGGGAAAGGTGGGACTTGTACAAGTCGGACAGTTTACACCTGAACCAGAGGGGAACCAATATCCTTGCAGGGAGGTTTGCTAGCACTGCTGGGGGGGGTTTAAACTAACTTGGCAGGGGGATGGGGTACAGAGTGGAGCTATAGTAGGGGGTGATTTACAGCCAAATACAGAGGAAAAAACAAGTCAGCTGGGAAGGCAGAGCAAATATGTGAAGGCAAAAGGGAATATGGCAGGGCTGGAAGGCATATATTTTAATGCAAGGAGTCTTGCAAATAAGGTGGATGAACTGAAGTTGTTGTTGAACACATGGGAGTACGATATTGTTGCTATCACGGAGACATGGTTGAGGGAGGGTCAGGACTGGCAGCTCAATATTCCGGGGTATAGAATCTTCAGGCGAGACAGAGGGGGGTGTAAAAGGGGAGGGGGTGTTGCAATATTAATTAAGGAGTCAATTACTGCTGTAAGGAGGGACGATATATTAGCGGGTTCCTCTAATGAGGCCATATGGGTAGAACTTAAAAACAAAAAGGGGGCAAGCACTTTGCTGGGAGTGTACTATAGGCCCCCAAACAGTCAGGGGGAGATAGAGGAACAGATATGTAGGCAAATCTCAGAGAAGTGCGAAAATAATAGGGTAATAATAGTGGGGGATTTCAACTTCCCCAATATAAATTGGGATAGTCAGAGTGTGAAAGGCTTAGAGGGTGCAGAATTCTTAAAGTGCATCCAGGAGAGCTTTTTGAGCCAACATGTAGAAAGTCCTACAAGAGAGGGGGCGGTACTGGACCTAATTCTGGGGAATGTAGCCGGACAAGTGGTGGAAGTATCAGTAGGAGAGCATTTTGGCGACAGTGACCATAATTCGGTGAGATTTAAGGTGGTCATGGAAAAAGACAAAGACGGCCCGGAAATAAGGGTTCTAAATTGGGGGAAGGCCGATTTTAATATGATAAGGCAGGATCTGGCCAAAGTGGACTGGGAGCAGCTACTTATAGGAAAATCCACATCAAAACAGTGGGAGACTTTCAGAAGGGAAATAGAGAGAGTACAACGCCAACATGTTCCTGTAAAGGTCAAGGGTGGGACCAACAAGCAAAGGGAACCTTGGATGACAAGGGATATACAAAAATGCATTAGAAATAAAAGGGGGGCTTTTGGCAGTTACAAAAGACTAAAGACGGAAGAAGCCCTAGAGGAGTATAAAAAGTGCAGGGGCATACTTAAAAAAGAAATTAGGAGGGCGAGGAGGGGCCATGAAATAACACTGGCGAGCAAAATAAAGGAAAATCCTAAGATGTTTTATAAGTATATTAAGGGCAAGAGGATAACCAGGGAAAGGGTAGGGCCCATTAGGGACCAAAGTGGCAATCTGTGTGTAGAGCCAGATGATGTAGGCGGGGTTTTAAATGAATTTTTTGCATCTGTGTTCACTATGGAGAAAGACGATGCAGACATAGAAATCGGGAAAGGGGACTGTGACATACTTGAACATATTAGCATCGAGAGGGGGGAGGTGCTAGCGGTTTTAGCAGGCCAAAAAGTGGATAAATCCCCAGGCCCGGACGAGATGTATCCCAGGCTGCTGTGGGAGGCAAAGGAGGAGATTGCAGGGGCTCTGACACAAATTTTCAGAACCTCTCTGGCCACAGGGGATGTACCAGAGGACTGGAGAACAGCTAATGTAGTACCATTATACAAGAAGGGTAGCAGGGATAAACCAGGGAATTACAGGCCAGTGAGCCTAACATCTGTGGTAGGGAAATTATTGGAAAAAATTCTGAGGGACAAAATTAGTCTCCACTTGGAGAGGCAAGGATTAATCGGGGATAGTCAGCATGGCTTTGTCAAGGGTAAATCATGTCTGACAAATCTGATTGAATTTTTCGAGGGGGTGACTAGGGGGGTGGATGAGGGAAATGCTGTGGATGTGGTTTACATGGACTTCAGTAAAGCTTTTGACAAAGTCCCGCATAGGAGACTGGTCAAGAAGGTAAGAGCCCATGGGATCCAGGGTGCCTTGGCGCGTTGGATCCTAAACTGGCTGAGTGGCAGGAGGCAGAGGGTGATGGTCGAAGGTTGCTTTTGTGACTGGAAGCCTGTGTCCAGTGGGGTACCTCAGGGATTGGTGCTGGGTCCCTTGTTGTTTGTGATCTACATAAATGATTTGGATGAGAATGTGAAAGGTATGATCAGTAAGTTCGCAGATGACACGAAAATTGGTGGGGTGGTAAATTGCGAGGAGGAAAGCCTCAGGCTACAGGACGATATAAACGGGTTGGTCAGATGGGCGGAAAAGTGGCAAATGGAATTTAACCCTGAAAAGTGCGAGGTGATGCATTTTGGACGGACAAATAAGGCAAGGGAATACACAATGAGTGGTAGGACCCTAGGAAGTACAGAGGGTCAGAGGGACCTTGGTGTACATGTACATAGATCCCTGAAGGCAGCGGAACAGGTAGATAAGGTGGTTAAAAAGGCATATGGGATACTTGCCTTCATTAGCCGAGGCATAGAATATAAGAGCAGGGAGGTTATGATGGAGCTGTACAAAACGCTGGTGAGGCCACAGCTGGAATACTGTGTGCAGTTCTGGTCGCCTCACTATAGGAAGGATGTGATTGCTTTGGAGAGGGTGCAGAGGAGATTTACCAGGATGTTACCTGGGATGGAGCGCCTCAGCTATGAAGAAAGACTAAACAGGCTGGGGTTGTTTTCCTTGGAGCAAAGAAGACTGAGGGGGGACCTGATTGAGGTGTACAAAATGATGAGGGGCATAGATAGGGTAGACAAAGAGGAACTTTTCCCCTTAGTAGGGGGGTCAATAACAAGGGGGCATAGATTCAGGGTAAGGGGCAGGAGATTTAGAGGGGATTTGAGGAGGAACTTTTTCACCCAGAGGGTGGTTGGAATGTGGAACTCAATGCCTAAAAGGGTGGTAGAGGCAGGAACCCTCACAACATTCAAGAAGCATTTGGATGAGCACTTGAAATGCCATTGCATACAAGGCTATGGACCAAATGCTGGAAAATGGGATTAGACTGGACAGGGATGGATGGGCGGCGCAGACACAATGGGCTGAAGGGCCTCTTTCTGTGCTGTAAAACTCTATGACTCTATGACTCTATGACTCTATGACATTGAACACCTTAACAACCTAGAACAGGTGCTCACTAGACTACGGGAACATGGGCTGCGAGCCAACCGCCCCAAGTGCGAATTTTTCAAGAAACAGATATCGTATTGTGGCCACGTGATTGATGAAGAGGGGTTACATAAGTCCCCTGACAAAATTGAAGCGGTTGTTAAGGCCCCAGCGCCTGAAAATGTGTCGCAACTGAGGTCATTCCTCGGGTTGGTGAATTACTATCATAAGTTTTTGCCGAATTTGTCGACAACTCTGCATCCACTGAACACCCTGCTACGAACGGGGGTAGCATGGAAATGGAGCGATGATTGTAAACGTGCTTTTCAGAAGAGTAAGGACTTAATCACTTCGAAAGAAGTATTGGCTCGCTACAACCCAGCACTGCCAATCAGGCTGGCGTGTGATGCGTCTCCCTACGGCATTGGGGCGGTACTGTCACATAAATTCCTTGATGGTTTGGAAAGGCCGATAGCTTTTGCGTCACGCTCGTTAACTTCTGCCGAGCGTAACTACGCCCAGATTGACAGAGAGGCCCTCAGCCTAGTGTGGGGGGTGAAGAAGTTCAATCATTATCTGCACGGTCAAAAATTTACTCTACTAACCGATCATCAACCTCTTGTCTCCATTTTCAACCCTCAGAAGGGCGTACCGATAATGACAGCACAACGGCTGCAGAGATGGTCCCTTTTCCTAGGGGCACACCAATATGACATCGAGTACAGGGGAACTAAACAGCATGGAAATGCTGATGGATTGTCACGTCTACCGTTGCCGACGGTGGAAGAAGAAGACCTTGCAGTGGATCCAATGGAGTTATTCCACTCGACCATAGTCGAATGTCTCCCTGTGATGAATGCAAACATAGAAAAGGAAACACGGAATGACCCGACACTATCACGGGTCTATGATTTAACAGTGAAGGGATGGCCAGCACATGGCGAACCACTGCTGCCAGCATTTTCGTCAAGAAGAGAACAGCTGTCAGTGTGCAGAGGAACCTTGATGTGTGGATCCAGAGTAGTAATTCCACCTAAGTTGATGGATAGAGTGCTCAATGAGCTTCATGAGGGTCATCTGGGTGGGGTAAAAATGAAGAGCTCAGCCAGAGCGTTTGTGTGGTGGCTGGGAATCGATAGAGAAATCGAAGAGATGACCAAGAGCTGTGCAGGATGCCAGAAGGTCCAAAACGCCCCACCACAAGCTCCTCTGCATCCATGGGAGTGGCCCTCATCCCCATGGCAAAGGGTGCACATTGATTTTGCTGGTCCCTTCATGGACTCGATGTTTTTAATTGCGGTGGATGCACATTCAAAGTGGCCAGAGGTAATAAAAATGTCCTCAACCACCACGGAAAAAACTATCGCAGTTTTACGAACCATATTCGCCAGGAATGGGCTGCCTGAACAGATTTGCTCTGACAATGGACCACAGTTTGTGTCTGAAGAGTTCCGGAGGTTCTTAAAGAACGATGGTGTTAAGCATTACACATCTGCCCCATATCATCCAGCCACTAATGGATTGGCTGAGAGGTTTGTCCAAACATTCAAGAAGGCTATCAAGGCAATGTGTAATGAAGATATACCCCTACAACACAAGGTGGACAACTTCTTGTTTGCCTACCGGAATGCGACACATGCAGTTACCAACCAAACTCCAGCCATGATGTTCTTCAATTGAAGACTACGATGCCGCTTGGATTTGGTTCAGCCAAACGTTCGAAGAGATGTGGAGAACAGGCAGTTTCAGAATATGAATGAAAGGCCGACCAGGAGTTTTAAGATAGGTCAACCAGTTTTGGCCCGGGACTACCGCACTGAGAAATGGCAGCCAGGAACGATTTGTACACGACAAGGACCTCTCATGTATACCGTGGACGTTGGGGAGAGCATTGTAAGACGCCATGCTGACCAGGTTCTAGAGTCACTGGAAAACGTCAACTCCACACCACGATCTGATACACCTGGTAATGAAATCGATGTTCCAATTGCAGCTACCGCAGAACCGGTAATATTGGAAGCAGATGAACCAAACAACGACATTGATTCCGACTCAACATTGCCAGAAGAACCTGATACTCCAAAGAGGCGTTATCCAGACAGAATCAGGAAGCCTCCTCAAAGACTGAACTTATAATTGCTTAAACTTAACCAATGTATCTAGCAATAGTAATTGTGATTGTAATTCATTATCATTAGTGTTAAATGAATGTTATGTACTGTTTATCTAAAAGGGGAGGAATTGTTGTGTATGTACCTTTAAGAGAATAACTGGTCTCAGACTGCAATACCGGCAGTGACCACCCCTGTATAAAAGATGCTAGAGAGCCTCTGTTGGTTAGATTCGTTTATGCCTTCCACCAGTAAAGACTTGTTTGTTTCTCTCCTGCTAGTCCGTGTCTCAATCATTCACGGACTTAACAGTTTTATTTATTATTACTGTCTTTCTATTAGTATTTCTATTAGTATTTTTATCATTGTTATGCCATGTTTATTCCAATGTTGGGAGGACTCGTAAAAATCAACATTTCATTGTGCAGTACACACGTCTGTTGCATATATGACAAATAAAATTGAATTGAATTGAATTGAAGGTTCGCATCTGTGGGGACTTTAAGGTGACAGTGAACCCGGTCCTTCACACCGTACAGTATCCACTTCTGCGGATTGAAGATATTTTCACCTCGTTATCTGGAGGGAAACACTTCACTAAGATTGATCTGGCCCAGGCGTATCTGCAAATGGAGGTAGAAGAAGCATCAAAAAAAATACCTCACAATCAACACCCATAAAGGTCTCTACCAATACAACCGGCTGGTATTCGGGGTAGCATCAGCTCCGGCTATTTGGCAGAGGGCAATGGAACAAGTCCTGCAAGGGATCCCAGGGACCCAGTGTTATTTGGACGATATCCAGGTCACGGGCGAAAATGACAGTGATCACCTTGCCAACCTGGAGCAGGTGCTCACTAGATTGCAGGAATATGGGCTCCGAGCTAACTGCCCCAAATGCGAGTTTTTTAGAAAACAGATCTCGTATTGTGGCCACGTTATCGATAAAGAGGGGTTACATAAGTCCCCAGAGAAGATTGAGGCAGTAGTCAAGGCTCCAGCACCGGAAAATGTGTCACAACTGAGGTCGTTCCTCGGGCTGGTAAACTACTACCATAAGTTCTTGCCAAATTTGTCTACAATACTACACCCACTGAACACCCTACTGCAAACTGGGGTGCCATGGAAGTGGAATGACGAATGTAGATGAGCTTTCCAGAAGAGCAAAACACGAATCACATCGAAGAGGTATTGGCCCATTACAACCCAGCGTTATCAATTCGGTTGGCTTGTGATGCGTCACCCTACGGCATTGGAGCGGTGCTGTCACGCACATTCTCGGACGGCTCAGAGAGGCAATAGCCTTTGCGTCACGATCACGAACCTCAGCCGAGCGTAACTACACCCAGATTGACAGGGAGGCACTCAGCCGAGTGTGGGGAGTGAAAAAGTTCAATCACTATCTGCACGGGCAGAAATTCACCTTGCTGACTAATCACCAGCCTCTTGTCTCCATTTTTAATCCGAAGAAGGGCGTTCCGGTGATGATTGCACAACGCCTGCAAAGATGGTCACTTTTTCTAGGGACGCACCACTATGAGATTGAATATAAGGGCACGAAACAGCATGGAAATGCTGATGGGCTATCACACCTGCCGCTGCCTACTGCAGAGGAAGCACCAGCAGTGGATCCTGTCAAAATATTCCATTCGACTATAGTTAAATACCTACCGGTAACTAACACTTGTATCGAAAAGGAAACCCGAAATGACCTGACACTGTCTCGGGTATATGATTTGATGGTGAAGGGATGGCCAGCATATGGCGACTCACTGTTGCCAGCATTCTCGACAAGAAGAGAACAGCTGTCAGGTCATTTCGGGTTTCCTTTTCTGAGGGGGGACCTGATTGAGGTGTACAAAATAATGAGGGGCATAGATAGGGTAGATAAAGAGGAACTTTTCCCCTTAGTGGGGGGGTCAATAACAAGGGGGCATAGATTCAGGGTAAGGGGCAGGAGATTTAGAGGGGATTTGAGGAGGAACTTTTTCACCCAGAGGGTGGTTGGAATGAGGAACTCAATGCCTGAAAGGGTGGTGGAGGCAGGAACCCTCACAACATTCAAGAAGCATTTGGATGAGCACTTGAAATGCCATTGCATACAAGGCTATGGACCAAATGCTGGAAAATGGGATTAGACTGGACAGGGATGGATGGGCGGCGCAGACACGATGGGCCGAAGGGCCTCTTTCTGTGCTGTAAAACTCTATGACTCTATGACTCTATGAGTGTGCCAGCGGACCTTGATGTGTGGATCCCGAGTGGTAATTCCACCCAAGTTAAGGGAGAGAGTGCTCAATGAGCTTCATGAGGGTCATCTGGGAGGGGTAAAAATGAAAAGCCTAGCCAGGGCTTATGTGTGGTGGCTGGGAATCGATAAACAAATCGAGGACCTGACCAAGAGCTGCTCAGGATGCCAGAAAGTCCAAAATGCACCACCACAGGCCCCTCTACACCCATGGGAGTGGCCCTCATCTCCATGGCAACGGGTGCATATTGATTTTGCTGGTCCATTCATGGACTCAATGTTTTTAATAGCCGTGGATGCGCACTCGAAATGGCCTGAGGTCATCAAAATGTCCTCCACCACCACGGAGAAAACTATTGCAGTCCTAGGACCATTTTTGCCAGGAATGGCTTGCCAGAACAGATTTGCTCCGACAACGGACCACAGTTTGTGTCCGAAGAGTTCCGGAGGTTCTTGAAAAAGAATGGGGTAAGGCATTACACATCCGCCCCGTATCATCCAGCCACAAATGGATTGGCTGAGAGGTTCGTACAAACCTTTAAGAAGGCAATAAAGGCTATGTACAATGACAACATTCCGCTGCAGCACAAGGTGGACAATTTCCTGTTCGCCTACCGGAATGCGACACATGCAGTCACCAACCAGACCCCAGACATGATGTTCTTTAACCGAAGGTTAAGATCTCGCCTGGATTTGCTCAGACCAAACGTATGAAGAGATGTTGAGAGTAAGCAATTCCAGTACATCCATGAGAAGCCAACAAGGAGCTTCAATGTAGGGCAACCAGTCTTGGCCCGCGACGACCGAACAGAAAAATGGCAGCCAGGAACGATATGCACACGGTAGGGCCCACTAATGTACACAGTGGACGTTAGGGAGAGCATCGTGAGACACCATGCTGACCAGATCCTCGAGTCACAGGAACAAGTCAACCCCATGCCTCGCCCATACGTACCTGGTGATGAACCCGACGTACAGGTAGCATCTACCCCAGAAACAGTAGCATCGGAAGCTGATGAACCAACCGACGACAGGGGGCCAGAATCGCCTCCACACCAAGAGCAAGACACTCGGGAAAGGCGCTATCCAGAAAGGATCAGGAAGCCTCCCCAAAGACTGAATTTATAAATAGACTATTTTCAGCTAATGTTGCATGTTAAAAGTTGATATTTAATTGTTAAATGAGTGTTATGGTACTGTTAATCTAAAAGGGGAGGAATTGTAATGTATGCACCTTTAAGGGGGGAACTGCTTTCTACAGCTCACGTATACTGTAGTACCGGCAGTGACCACACCTATATATAACGCTGAGTAGTAATCTGTTGTTTCAGTTGCAGTTTGAACCACGTTGAGTAAACACCTGTTGTACCGTTCTCTGCAGTCCTTTTCTTATTATTACACGGATGTAACAGTTCCCATAAAAGTCAAGGGTGGGACCAACAAGTCCAGGGAACCCTGGATGTCAAGGGATATACAAGAATGGGTTAGGAAAAGAAGGGAGGCTCTTGGCAGGTACAAAGGACTAAAAACAATGGAAGCCCTAGAGGAGTATAGAAAGTGCAGGGGGGTACTTAAAAAAGAAATTAGGAGAACAAAGAGGGGCATGAAAAAACACTGGCGGGCAAAATAAAGGAAAATCCCAAGGTGTTTTATAAGTATATTAAAGGCAAGAGGATAACCAGGGATAGAGTAGGGCCCATTAGGGACCAAAGTGGCAATCTGTGTGTAGAGCCGAAAGATGTAGGTGAGGTTTTAAATGAATATTTTGCATCTGTGTTCACTATGGAGAAGGACAATGTAGGCATAGAAATCAGGCAGGGGGATTGTGATATACTTGAACAAATTAGCATTGAGAGGAAGGAGGTACTAACGGTTTTAGCGGGCTTAAAAGTGGATAAATCCCCAGGCCCAGACGAGATGTATCCCAGGCTGCTGTGTGAGGCAAGGGAGGAGATTGCAGGGACTCTGACACAAATTTTCAGATCCTCTCTGGCCACAGGGGAGGTGCCAGAGGACTGGAGGGCAGCTAACATAGTACCATTATTCAAGAAGGGGAGTAGGGATAAACCATGGAATTACAGGCCAGTGAGCCTAACATCAGTGGTAGGGAAATGATTGGAAAAAATTCTGAGGGACAGAATTAGTCTCCACTTGGAGAGGCAAGGATTAATCAAGGATAGTCAGCATGGCTTTGTCAGGGGGAGGTGATGTCTAACTAATTTCATTGAATTTTTTGAGGGGATGACTCGGTGTGTGGATGAGGGTAGTGCAGTTGATGTAGTCTACATGGACTTTAGTAAGGCTTTTGACAAAGTCCCACATGGGAGACTGGTCGAGAAGGTAAGAGCCCATGGGATCCAGGGCAATTTGGCACATTGGATCCAAAATTGGCTTAGTGGCATCCTCCCTGCATTTACCCTGTCAAGCCCTGTAAGAATTTTGTATGTTTCAATGAGATCACCTCTCATTCTTCTAAACTGTAGAGAATATAGGCCTAGTCTACTCAATCTAGCCTCATAGGACAATCCCCCCCATCCCAGAAACCAGTCTGGTGAACCTTTATTGCACTCCCTCTGTGGCAAATTTATCTTTCCTTAGGTATGGAAACCAAAACTGTACACAATACTCCAGGTATGGTTTCACCAATGCCCTGTATAATTGTAGTAAGACTTCTTTACTCTCATACTCTAATCCCTTTGTAACAAATGCTAACATACTATTTGCTTTCTTAATTGCTTGCTGTACTTGCATTCAAATGCAAAGTTTATAGATTTCTTACCAAAAAATATTTTGGGATACAGTATATGAGTAATTTGAGGCTTGCCATGTGGCAGATGCAGCAGGCTTGGGAGGAACTGTTGACTTTGGCTCTCAAATCTCTCGACCACTGGCTGTTTCCTCACCTCATGTCTGGGTCTGTTGTAGACTAATTGCTGGGTATTGATTGCTGTGATTGGTCAACAACTCCATTATCATTGTATCATGTGACTACAGGATGGTAGAAGGTGAACTCGATGGACCGTGGTCTTTTTGTGTCTAGCAATTGCTATGGTCCTTATCATAAGCATAGTTAATGACCTGTTTCAACACTTAAGCCGGCCAGAAGCCTGAATATCTATTTGAAGATGGAAATACATAGAAACATAGAAGATAGGAGCAGGAGTAGGCCATTTGGCCCCTCGAGCCTGCTCCGCCATTCAATGCGATCATGGCTGATCATCCAAATTCAGTACCCGGTCCCTGCTTTCTCCCCATACCCTTTGATCCCTTTAGCATTAAGAAATATATCCAACTCCTTCTTGAATATGCCTCTACTGCCTTCTATGGTAGAGAATTCCAAAGGTTCACTACTCTCTGGGTGAAGAAATTCCTCCTCATTTCTGTCCTAAATGGCCTACCCCTTATCCTTAGACTGTGACCCCTGGTTCTGGACTCCCCGACCATCGGGAACATCCTTCCTGCATCTAGTCTGTCCAGTCCTGTCAGAATTTTTAAAGTTTCAATGAGATCCCCTCTCATTCTTCTAAACTCCAGCGAGTACAAGCCCAATCAACCCAATCTCTCCTCATACGCCATTCCTGCCATCCCAGGTATCAGCCTGGTGAATCTTCGCTGAACTCCTTCCATGGCAAGAACATCCTTCCTCAGATAAGGCGACCAAAACTGCACACAATACTCGAGATCAAGATCTCACCAAGGCCCTGTACAACTGCAGCAAGACATCCTTGTTCCTGTACTCAAACCCTCTCGCTACAAAGGCCAACATACCATTTGCCTTCTTAACCGCCTGCTGCACCTGCATGCTTACCTTCAGCAACTGGTGCACAAGGACACCCAGGTCTCATTGCACTTCCCCTTCTCCCAATCTATTGCCATTCAGATAATAATCTGCCTTCCTGTTTTTGCTACCATTAATCATAATCATAATCAGCAGCTGGTCAACGATGGTCCATGAAAAGTATGAGTTTTGTCAGGAATTTTTCTCTTGCCAGATGGAAGATCTGGTTTAAAAACCAAGCTGCCAGTTGCGTAAATAGCTGTAAAAGAATAACTGAGTCCACTACACTATCTCTCTCCCCAAACAAAGGTGCAGAGAACTTGAGGTATATCGAAGATTTTGAAGAGAATATGCCATTTGAATAAAAAGTTTTATGCAAAGACGATAGTTTGGAAAAACTAATAAAATGGCATTTTTGTAAAATACAAAACTCATATACCTGACCGTGTTCTAACGCTAATTGTGTTTTCAGTGCTTACTCCCTGCAGAATGCGAACTGAATCCTTTTAAATATGATCTCGTATTTGTAGTGTATGTGCTTTAAGTCAGAACTACTTTTTACAGCTCCTGTATACTGTAGTACCGGCAGTAACCACACCGGTATATAAGCTGTGCGCATGCCTCTGTACCCCAGTCCAGCGATGACCCTCCTCCAGTAAAGACCTGTTGTTTGTTTATGTACAGCATCCGTGTAATTATTTATCCACTGAACCACGGATCTAACAGTGGCGACGAGTGTTGATGCGAATCTACCTGCAACATAAAAAAAAATAAAAAAAATAGTCGAGTCCAGGAACACGGGCGTCGACCACGAGCAACCGCCCAGCAGTCAGGCAGAGATCCAACTTCGCTGGGGAGGCTGTGGAGAGCCGGGCTTGGTTCCCCAGCCACAACGAGCAGTAAGAGACCGACGACAGGTCCAGAGCAGACCCTTCCTGAGCAGCGGCAGCTGGAGCCGACCGACGGCAGAGAGAGAGAGCCGGGCAGCGTCGACGGGGCTACATATATGGACTTCCCACTTTCACAGTTGAGACAGACCACAGCCCTCTGGTTGCCATCATTAAAAAAAACCTGAATGAGATGTCTCCAAGGATTCAACGACTCATGATGAAGCCGCAAAGATATGACTTTGAACTGATCTACACACCAGGCAAATACATAGGGCTAGATTTTCAGTATAGGCAGTTTTGGGGCGCTAACCTTAGCGCCTGCCCGAAGTTAGCGCCCGCCCCAAAGTAGCGCCCCGTTGCCGGAAATTCAGTGGCTTCGCCCTAAGAGGTTGGTGGAGCGCTAAAAGAGGCGTTCCACTACTATCTTTAGGCGCTAAGCCGGCGGTCCAGAGGGATAGCGCCCAGGCGGGGCGCAGCGCGGGTGCGGTCATTTTTGGACTGACAGCAGACCCCGTGGCGCCGACCAGCTCTTAAAGGGGGAAGGGACGAATTGGTCTGCTGCCACGCCCTGCACACTGCAGCCTTGCAAAGAGGCCTCAACACTGCTGCTCAGCCCCAGGGAGTCATGGCAACGCCAGAGAAGGCCCGTCAGCGTGCCCTGCGCTTCTCAGAGGGTGATCTGGACATAATGGTCACAGCTCTGGAGGTGAGGCGCAAGATCTTGTTCCCAGAGAGTGGGAGGAATCCAACCCACCACGACTACACCAAAGCCTGGAAGCAGATCGCCCAGAGGGTGACGTTCACCGGCGATGCCCCCAGGACCCACAAACAATGTCGTAAAAAATACAACGACCTGACCAGGATTGTCAGGGTGAGTACCCTTTCCAGTCTCCTCCTCATTCTTGCATGTACACCTGACATGATGGGCAAAGGGAGCTGAAAGTCCTATTGGCCAGCCCTCAGCCAGCAGCATTGGGACAGTCATGAGCATCAATTGGCCATTCGGCACTCTACACTCTGGCCAAGCTATTCCACCATGGGAGGCTGTGCACACTACATCAGGGCTTCACTCTGTCCAAGCTATTCCACCATGGGAGGCAGTGCACACTACATCAGGGCTTCACTCTGGCCAAGCTATTCCACCATGGGAGGCAGTGCACACTACATCAGGGCTTCACTCTGGCCAAGCTATTCCACCATGGGAGGCTGTGCACACTACATCAGGGCTTCACTCTGGCCAAGCTATTCCACCATGGGAGGCAGTGCACACTACATCAGGGCTACACTGCGCACTTACAGCCCGTCCTTTCTCTTGCAGGCTAAAGTAGCCTTTAATCACCAGGCCCGTGCCAGGGGTGGCCGCGCCAAGCTGCAGAAGCTCACTCGGCTGGAGGAGCGCGTGTGTGTGCTCATGGGAGCCCGTGTGCTTGTCCCCACAGCGTGCGGAGTGGCCGACCCTCCACTGCCCGGCAATGGTAAGGACCTCGCCTTTTGGCCCTCTCGCGTCGCACTGGCCCATCCGAGCTACCTCCTTTGCCACTGTCCCACCAATGCGCTGAATGCCACCAGTCCTAACTCCCTCGCTGACGCCGTCTCCTCACTCTGAAGCTACTCTTGTGCATTCCTGCTTTCAGCTGGTGACGACCAGGACCCTGAAGCTGCCAGTGACAGCACCTCCGAGCAGGAGGAGGAGGAGGAGCAAGCCGGACCATCGGGGGAACAGTCACGTCCCGCAGGAGAGGAGGAAATGCTTGACACCTCCTCACTGGACGAGTGCCTGGAGGAACTGTCGCAGGGCAATGCAGCTTCTGGGACCAGTGGCGTCCAGCCACCCAGAAGCCGTGCGCGTGGCCCGCGGCCTTCCCCCCAAAGGGGGCAAGGATCAGAGGGGAGTGCTGCTGATCGGCACACTCGCCGCCACCAACGTGGCAAGGGTCCCCTAGTTCGGCCCCCTCCTCCCCAGCGGGAGAGTCGCGACTCCAGTCCGGACACCTTCACCTCGGAGGAGGTGCGGAAGCTGGATAAGATGGCCGAGGATTCGGACCGGCGCCACACGGAGCCATGAGCGTGGTGGGGCGCATGCCTGAGGCCATCGAGTCGCTGGCGACCAGTGTGCGCGAGTTCGGGGCAGCAACTGCCGCGAGTGGCCGCATGCTGACTGATGCCGTCAAGACCCTGGCGGATGTGATGCGGGCGCACACCAGGACAACAGGGGCACTCACTGCTGCCACACGCGCTGTCTCAGGCAGGCATCGCCAGGGCAGCCGCCGCGCTGGACCATCCCAGCAAGCCGCCCCTCGGCTGATTGTTGCGGATCCTGCAGTGCGGGCCCGGCCGAGTGCCACCGCGCCACAGCACCAGCCAGCGCATCCCAGACGCCAGCTGGCCCACATTGCGCCATCCGTCGCCGCCATTCCCCCACTGGGGCGTCAAGGGCAAGCGGCTGCAGCTGATGGTGGCCAGGCTCAGGTGCGCCACTCAGCAGACGGCCCCTCGAGGCCCAAACGCCGTGTAGGCCTCCCCCCAGCGGCATCTGGCGGAAGGGCATCTGAGCCTCAGGCGCCTTCCCCCAGCCTCGCAGCAGCCACTGGGCAGAGCTTGCGAAGGAGCAGCAGGCCGGGCAGGGGAGGCAAAAGGCTGGGCAAGGTCTCGCCCTCGCGGGCCACTCAGTAGAGGGTGTGGCCAGCTTTCCTTTTATATGGCGGTGGCCAACTTTATTTTGCCCATGGTTGTGTTGTTGGAGGGCTTATTTTTTGCGTTAGGCCGACGTTGAGGCCCGGTTTGAAGAAATGTGGAGTGACTCCTCCCCAGTTTGTGGGAGTGAGTCGTTTGTTGGGCTTTTTGTGGGGCCCGTTTATTGTTTTTGGGGATTCATGTGGGAAGGGCTTTTCATTTTTGTGTAATAAATAATTATCTTTATTCATGCAGTCTCCATGGTTGTTCTTCTTAGTGTTTGTTGGCTTCGCCGGCTGAGGGCTTGCGGAGCGGCTGCATTCATCTTCCCTCATGGCCCCTGGCCATTCCCTGACAGGGGGCTTAGAAGTACCGTGTAATAAGGTGGCGTCGTGCGGCCCTTGGCCCTGGTCGCTCCCTCCTGGGAACGTACTCCTGCTCCTCCTCCTCCTCCTCCTCATGCTCCTCCTGCTCCTCCTCCTGAGGTGCTGGTCCAACGTCAGGTGGCAGTGCCTGAGTCCTGCAGATAGCCAGGTTGTGTAGCATGCAGCAAACCACCACAAATTGGGAGACCCGGTCCGGCGAATACTGGAGAGCTCCTCCGGAGCGATCAAGGCAGCGGAACCGCTGCTTGAGGACCCCAATAGTTTGCTCGATGATTTTGCGGGTGGTTTGATGGCTCTCGTTGTAGGCCTCTTCAGCAGCGGTCCTGGGCACGCGGAGCGGGGTCATGAGCCAGGTGCACAAAGGATAGCCTTTGTCCCCGAGTAGCCATCCTCTTGGGGGAGGCTGTGCCTGGAACATGTCATGCACAGTACTCTGCCGCAGGATAAAGGCATCGTGGCTGCTGCCTGGGAAGCTGGCATTGACTGCCATGATGCGCTGCTTGTGGTCACACACCAGCTGCACATTCAGAGAATGGTAGCCCTTCCTGTTGCGATACTGCTCGCCATGCTCCAGAGGGGCCCGCAAAGCCACATGCGTACAGTCAATGGCGCCCTGCACCAAGGGGAATTCCCCGAGTCTGGAAAATCCCAATGCGCGCTGATGCTGGCTCTCCAGGGCCATGGGGAAGGAGATGAATTGGCTTCTCCTTCTGAACAGTGCTTCGGTCACCTGGCGGATGCAGCGATGCGCGCCGTACTGGGAGATGTTTGCTATGTCCCCAGCAGCGTATTGGAAGGAGCCGGTGGCATAGAAGTTCAATGCCACCGTCACCTTCACTTCCACCGACAGAGACGTCCTGCACCTGAGCTTTGGCCGCAGATCTCGGCGAAGCAGGTGGCAGATCTCTGCAATCACCTCCTTTCGGAATCGGAGCCTTTTAACACATCGCGCAGCACTCATGTTTAGGTAGGAGCGCTGCTGGCGGTATAGCCTGACTGGGTAAGGCCTACGTGGCCGACGCCTGTAGCCCCCTCTGCCTCTAGCCAGGGCTGTCCCTCTCACAATGCGTCTGCGAGCCCTACGGACATGGAGCTGCAGCTCCGCGTTGGCACCCCATGCAACCCCCATCAAATCCTGGCAAACACTCAAATTTCCAAAAGGCCACTTGCAGCGCTCTGGCCTGAGTCCAAAAATACCTGAGCTCTTGCTGCTTGAAACCAGTTAGCTATCCTCCTTGTTGTGTCTCCAGAAATGCGTTGCACAAGAGTGTTTTCTGAAAAAAGGCTGGCCTTTATACTGGAGAGCACGTCCCCTTTAATTTGCGCCCCCCGGGGCCCGCGCTGGTTGTGTTGCGTTCCTTTTTCCAAACGCTCCGGCCGCCAGCCGCACAATGGGGCGGTCCGACTGAAGTTTGGAATCGGGGCGGCCAAAGGGCGTTGCACGAGGATGTGACGTCATTTTCTGCGCGCGCATCCGGCCGGGCGCTAAACTTTGCGCCGGCGCTAACGGGCAACTTAATTTGGGGCGGGGTGCAAACAGCGCTGCGCACGGGCGCTACACACATAGCGCCCGAAAATCACTTCTCTTAAGGCGCTAACTGCTGGCGCTAGCAACTGAAAATCTAGCCCACAGTATTACAAACAGTAATAGAGAACATTCATCATGGTTGGCCAAAAGGTTCCTGTCCAAAATATTTTCACATAAGGTCAGAATTGAGTGTCGCAAGTGGACTATTACTAAAACAGAACAGAATAGTCATTCCACAGGCTCTACGTCAAGACATGCTCAAAAGGATTCATGAGGGACACCTCGGAATTGAAAAATGCAAAAGGAGGGCAAGAGACACTGTTTATTGGCCTGGCATAAATAAGGACATTGAGAACATGATAGGCAAATTGTGAGACATGTCAGAAACACCAAAACAAAGAAGCAAAGGAACCAATGATAGTAGCTGACATACCAACAGCACCATGGCAAAAGCTTGGTATGGACCTTTTTCATTTAAATGGTAAAGACTATCTAATAGTGATTGACTATTATTCTAACCATCCTGAGATGGCACTGCTCTCAAGCACCACAGCAAGCAGTGCCATAATGCATGTGAAATCCATCTTCGCCAGACATGGAATTCCCAGGATTGCCGTTAGCGACAATGGTCCGTGCTTCAACTGTAAGGAGTGGCAACAGTTTGCAGCACATTATGACTTTCAGCACATCACATCCAGTCCTTTGTATGCTCAGTCAAATGGTAAGGTAGAGAAAGGTGTTCAAGTTCTCAAGCAGCTACTGAAGAAAGCGACAGAAAGCAAGTGTGATCTTTATCTCGCCCTGCTGAGCTACTGAGCCTCACCTTTAGACTGTGGTTCTTCACCTGCTGAGCTACTAATGGGTCGCAAGTTGCGCACCACGCTACCCTGCTGTGCAAAAGAACAGCAAAGTGAGAAACTGAGACAGAGACTTCAACTGTTAAAGCTGAAACAGAAATCATACTATGACAAGTGATCCAAAACTCTAAAACCATTGACAAGGGATGATGTTGTCAGGATTGAGGCTCCAGATGAATGGAACAGGAAAGCTACAGTTCTTGAGGAAGTAGGACCAAGGTCATACACTGTTAGAACTGAGGAAGGACAGATTCTCAGGAGGAACCGCCGCTCCCTCCTAAAAACACAAGAGACTATTCAAGACCAGATTGATGACAATGCCGCAACTGCATCTTGTCATTCACCGCCAGAACAATCTCATGAAGACACATCAGACTTACCCCGTGTTGAGAAGATACACACGTGAAGTAAAAAAGCCTGATAGACTTAATCTTTGAGTACAATGTAAAGCTTTGAAAATGTGTTGACTGTTTTGAAAATGTTCATGTTTATAGAGCACTAACAAAAGTGTTACTGATATTATCTTTATTGTTTTCTTGAAAGTTGATTGATATTGATTTTGTTAAACCTCAAAGAAAGGGGGATGTAATGATCAATAACATGTCATTCTATAGTGGACACTAGGTGGAGCCGTAGAGCTGTGTAGAGCTGTATATAGCTGTATGTATATAAGACTACACTACCCAGCTGTATGTATATTAAGACTACATTACCCATGAGGCACTAGGCTACCCACAAGGCAGCAGTCAAGATGGATGCCTCTACAGATACTGTATCTAGTCCACATGTGCTCAATAAAAGTGTCTAGCAAAAGCTACCTGTGTTCATAATAAGAATGGCTATTTATTAATGAACATAAGAAGGGGTACCATGGAAGTGGGATGACGAACATAGATGAGCTTTCCAGAAGTGTAAAGAATTGATCACATCAAAAGAGGTGTTGGCCCATTTCAACCCAGCACTACCAATTCGTTTGGCATGTGATGCATCACCCTACGGCATTGGAGCGGTGCTGTCGCACAAATTCCCAGACGGGTTGGAGAGGCCAGTAGCCTTCGCCTCTCGGTCACTAACCTCAGCCGAGCGCAACTACGCCCAGATTGACAGGGAGGCCCTCAGCCTTGTATGGGGAGTAAAAAAATTCAACCATTATCTGCATGGGCAGAAGTTCACCTTGCTGACTGACCACCAACCACTTGTCTCCATCTTTAATCCTAAGAAGGGCGTGCCAGTAATGACTGCACATCGGTTACAAAGATGGTCCCTGTTTCTAGGGGCGAATCAATATGAAATAGAATATAAAGGCCTGAAACAGCATGGGAACGCTGATGGGCTATCGTGCCTGCCACTGCCTATGGTGGAGGAAGCACCAGCAGTGGACCCTATCGAGATATTTTATTCGTCGATAACTGAACGATTGCCTGTAACAAACGCGGATATAGAGAAGGAGACCCGCAATGATCCGACGCTGTCACGGGTATATGAATTGACGGTGAGGGGATGGCCAACACATGGCGACTCACTGTTGCCAGCATTCTCATCCAGAAGAGAACAGCTGTCAGTATGCCAGGGGACAGTGATGTGTGGATCCAGAGTGGTGATTCCACCCAAGTTAAGGGAGAGAGTGCTAAAGGAGCTACATGAAGGTCATCTGGGGGGAGTGATAATGAAAAGCCTTGCTAGAGCTTATGTGTGGTGGCCGGGAATCGATCAACAAATCGAAGACCTAACTAAGAGCTGCTTAGGATGCCAGAAGGTCCAAAATGCACCACCACATGCCCCTCTACACCCATGGGAGTGGCCCTCCTCTCCATGGCAACGGGTGCAAATTGATTTTGCTGGTCCATTCATGGACTCAATGTTCTTAATAGCAGTGGATGCTCATTCAAAGTGGCCTGAGGTGATAAAGATGTCTTCAACCACTACAGAGAAAACGATTGCAGTCCTACGGACCATATTTGCCAGAAACGGTTTGCCAGAGCAGATCTGCTCTGATAATGGACCACAGTTTGTGTCCGACGAGTTCCAAAAATTCATGAAAAGGAATGGGGTAAGGCATTACACATCCGCCCCGTATCATCCAGCCACCAACGGATTGGCTGAGAGGTTCGTACAAACCTTTAAGAAGGCGATAAAGGCCATGTGCGACGAGGAAATTCCACTACAGCATAAGATGGACAATTTCTTATTAGCCTACCGAAACGCGACACATGCAGTTACCAACCAGACCCCGGCCATGATGTTCTTTAACCGAAGGTTGAGATCTCGTCTGGACTTGCTCAGACCAAATGTGCGAAGAAATGTTGAGGACAAACAATTCCAGCACATCAACGAGAAGCCGACAAGGAGCTTCAATGTAGGGCAACCAGTCTTGGCCCGTGACTATCGAACAGAGAAGTGGCAACCGGAACGATATGTACAAGGCAGGGGCCATTAATGTACACAGTGAATGTCGGGGAGAACATTGTGAGATGCCACGTTGATCAGATCTTAGCGTCACAGGAAGGCGTCAACCCCATGTCTCGAGTACCTGGGGATGAACCTGACATACCGGTAGCATCTACTTCAGACCCAGTAGCAGTGGAACCCGATGAACTACCCAATGAAAAGGGGTCAGAATCGCCTCTGCACCAAGAACAAGAACCTCCGGAAAGGCGCTATCCCGAAAGGGTCAGGAAGCCGCCCCAAAGACTGAATCTATAAATGGACTTTTGTTATTGAATGTACATGTAAAAATGTAATTGTTATTTGAATATTAAGGGGGTATTATTAATCTAAAAAGGGAGGAATTGTAGTGTATGTGCTTTAAGTCAGAACTACTTTTTACAGCTCCTGTATACTGTAGTACCGGCAGTAACCACAGCGGTATATAAGCTGTGCGCATGCCTCTGTACCCCAGTCTAGCAATGACCCTCCTCCAGTAAAGACCTGTTGTTTGTTTATGTACAGAATCCGTGTAATTATTGATCCACTGAACCACGGATCTAACAGTATTGGTCAAAACATTTAACGTTTCAAGAAGAAGTTGTATCGGACATTTGGTGAATAGAATTTCTGAGTCATGTCTGTGCAGTCTGGCCCTCCTGCCTGGATTATATTGGACCACACGAGAGGGTTGAAGTGGCTGGGTCAGCTTGATAATGCAGTTAGTTAGTTGGCCATTTAGTTGCCAAGCAAAACTTGAAAAGTCTCTAACCTTCACAACTGAATTCCAGCCCAGGCAGAGATGATGATGGTGGAACTGAGTCGTATATTTGATTAATCTATTACCCTTTCTCCTTTGGAATGTAAGTTTAGTGTAGGCATCACTTTGATAAGGAATTGGGTGGCAGGGTTTACTGGAAGGTTGTCCTATGTTTATCCTAATCTTGATTGAATGTATGGGATAAAAGTCATCTTGGAGCCTGTTATAAGTGTAGTTCATCTCAATATGAGACTATAGTACAAAAGTTCTTATAACTGGGGACTAATTGGGCACAGTTTCAATTAGAGGCCATATGCATACCCGGTATCTGGAACAGGTACGTCACCTTAGCCCAGTAAGAGGTGTTCCCTGAGTTTAAAGTTAACATACAGTGCTGTGACAAGGTAAAGGGAGTTTTGCTTTGCATATAATCCTTGCTACAACGTGATTTAGGATAGCTGAGACTAACACAACAACAACAACAACTTGATTTATATAGCGCCTTTAACATAGTAAAACATCCCAAGGCACTTCACGGGAGCATTAAAAGACAAAAAATTTTTTACACCGAGCCACATAAGGAGAAATTAGGGCAGGTGACCAAAAGCTTGGTCAAAGAGGTAGGTTTTAAGCAGCGTCTTAAAGGAGGAAAGAGAGGTAGTGAGGCAGAGAGGTTTAGGCAGGGAATTCCAGAGCTTAGGGCCTAGGTAACAGAAGGCACAGCCACCAATGGTTGAGCGATTATAATCAGGGATGCTCAAGAGGCCAGAATTAGAGGAGCGCAGATATCTCAGGGGATTGTGGGGCTACAGGAGATTACAGAGATAGGGAGGGGGCGAGGCCATGGAGGGATTTGAAAACAAGCAAGATAATTTTGAAATCGAGGCATTGCTTAACCGAGGGGAGCCAATGTAGGTCAGCGAGCACAGGGGAGACAGGTGAATGGGACTTGGTGGGAGTTAGGACACAGACAGCAGAGTTTTGGATGATCTCAAGTTTACATAGGGTAGAATGTGGGAGGCCAGCCAGAAGTGCGTTGGAATAGTCAAATCTAGAGGTAACAAAGGCATGGATGAGGGTTTCAGCAGCAGATGAGCTGAGGCAAGGGCGGAGACGGGTGATGTTATGGAGGTGGAAATAGGCGGTCTTAGTTATGCTGCGGATATGTGGTTGGAAGCTCATTTCAGGGTCAAATATCAACCAAATCAAATCAAATCAACTTTATTGTCATTGTTAGTGCACAAGTGCAGTACAACGAAATGTAGGCTTGCAGCTCCCGAGAGTGTACATTTAGATTAAGACATTTAAACATTCAACATAAATTTGGCTTGTAGTATATTAACATAAACATAACCATAATAAAGTGCATTGGCAGATGTGCAGGCTTTAGAGTTTATTTGTGGAGTTCAGTAGGATGACAGCCCTGGGAAAGAAGCTGTTCCTAAATCTGGTCGTACAGGTGCGAATGCATCTGTAGCGTCTCCCAGATGGCAGGAGGGCGAATAGACTGTGGTTGGGGTGGGTAGGGTCTTTGATGATGGACCGTGACCTCCATAGACAGCGTTTCTGGTATATGTGCTCTATGGTTGGTAGCCGGGTGCCGGTAATGCGTTGGGCAGTTTTGACTACCTGTTGCAGGGCTTTCCGGTCATAGTAGCTACAGCTGCCATACCATACTGTGATACAGTTCGTCAGGATGCTCTCTATTGTGCAGCGGTAAAAGTTAGAGAGGATCAGGGGTGACAGGTTACATCCCTTCAGCCTCCTTAGGAAATATAGGCGCTGCTGGGCCTTCTTCACCAGAGAGGAGGTATTGAGGGACCAGGAGAGGTCTTCCATGATGTGGACTCCGAGGAACTTAAAGCTGTCCACCCTTTCCACCACAGCCCCATTTATGTGGATGGGGGTGTGACTTCTGCCTTTAGACTTCCTGAAGTCCACAATGATTTCTTTGGTTTTCTTGGTGTTAAGGGCCAGGTTGTTATCGGCGCACCACTTCACGAGATGCTGGACCTCCTCCCTGTAGGCTGACTCATCGTTGTTGGTGATCTGGCCTACTACCGTGGTATCATCCGCAAACTTGATGATGGTGTTGGAACCATGAACAGCCACACAGTCGTGGGTGAAGAGGGAGTAGAGGAGGGGGCTCAGCACACATCCTTGTGGGGCCCCCGTGTTCAGGGTCGGGGGGGGGGAGGTGTGGTTACCTAATTTGACAGACTGGGGTCTGTTTGTTAGGAAGTCCAGGGTCCAGTTCAGGCCAAGAGTTTAGAGTTTGGTGGCCAGCTTTTGGGGACGATAGTGTTGAATGCTGAGCTGTGGTCTATGAACAGCATTCTGATCTAGGTCTCCTTTCCACCTAAGTGATTCAGTGCCGAGTGTAGAGCAGTTGTGATTGCACCCTCCGTTGATCTGTTTGCACGATAGACAAACTGGTGTTGGTCAAGAGAGGCGGGAACACTGGCTTTGATGTGAGCTAAGACCAGTCTTAGGATGACACCAAGTTTGCGAACAGTGTGGTTCAGCCTCAGACAGATGTTAGGGAGAGGGATGGAGTCAATGGCTAGGGAACAGAGTTTGTGGTGGGGACCGAAAACAATGGCTTCGGTCTTCCTAAAATTTAATTGGAGAAGATTTCTGCGTCGGACAGGCAGTCTGACAATTTAGAGACCGTGGAGGGGTCGAGAGAAGTGGTATTGAGGTAGAGCTGGGTGTCATCAGCGTACATGTGGAAACTAACACTGTGTTTTCGGACGATGTCGCCAAGGGGCAAAATAGAGTCACAGAGTCATAACGGCACAGAAGGAGGCCATTCGGCCCATCGAGTCCGTGCCTGCTCTCTGCAGAGCAATCCAGTCAGTCCCATTCCCCCGCTCTATCCCCGTAGCCCTGCAAGTTTATTTCCCTCAAGTGCCTATCCAGTCTCCCCTTGAAAACATTGAGTGTCTCCGCTTCCACCACTTCCGTCGGCAGCGAGTTCCTGGTCCTCACCAATCACTGCATAAAAGAGTTTTCCCTCACCTCCCCCCTGTATCTCTTGCCCAAAACCTTAAATCTGTGTCCCCTAGTCCTTGTACCATCAACTAATGGGAACAGCCTTTCCCCGTCTAGCCTATCCAAACCCGTCATAATCTTGTACACCTCTATCAAATCACCCCTCAACCTCCTTTTCTCTAATGAAAACAAATCCAGCTTCTCCAATCTGTCCTTGTAGCTAAGATCCCCCATCCTCGGAACCATTCTGGTAAATCTCCTCTGCACCCTCTCAAGTGCCTTCACATCCTTCCTAAAGTGTGGTGACCAGAACTGGACGCAATCTTCCAGTTGTGGCCTAACCAGCGCTTTATAAAGGTTCAGCATAACTGCTCTACTTTTATACTCAATACCTCTATTTATGAAGCCCAAGATCTCAATATGTCTTGCCACCTTCAGGGACCTATGCACATTAACTCCCAGGTCCCTCTGTCCCTGCACACTCTTAAAAACTGTGCCATTAAGTGTATATTGCCTCTCTCTGTTCCTTCTGCCAAAATGCATCCCCTCACACTTCTCTGTATTAAATTCCATCTGCCACTTGTCTGCCCATTCTGCTAGCCATTCTATGTCCTGTTGCAATCGATTGGTATCATCATCTTCTTTCTTCTTAGGCAGTCCCTCGGAACCGAGGATGATTTGCTTCCACATTAAAAATGAGTTCTCAGGTGACTGATGAGTCCAATGTGAGACCTGCAGTCTCTGTCACAGGTGGGGCAGAAGGTGGTTGAAGGGGCGGGTGGGTGGAGTGCTTGGGTTGAGGTGCACTCCTTGCGCTGCTTACACTTGCTCCCGGCGAAGAGACTCGAGATATTCGGCACCTTCCTGGATGCTTCTCCTCCACTTTGTGCGGTCTTGGGCCAGGGATTCCCAGGTGTCGGTGGGGATGTTGCACTTTTTCAAGGAGGCTTTGAGGGTGTCCTTGAAGCATTTCCTCTGCCCACCTGGGGCTCTCTTGCCATGCCGGAGCTCCGAGTAGAGCGTTTGTTTTGGGAGTCTCGTATCGGACATGCGGACGATGTGACCCATCCATCGGAGCTGATTGAGCGTGGTCAAAGCTTCGATGCTGGGGAGGTTGGCCTGAGTGCTGATGTTGGTGCGCCTATCCTGCCAATGGATTTGCAGGATCTTGCGGAGGCAGCATTGGTGGTACCTCTCCAGTGCTTTGAGGTGCCTGCTGTACATGGTCCATGTCTCTGAGGCATACAGGAGGGCGGGTATTACTACTGCTCCGTAGACCATGAGCTTGGTGCCGGGTTTGAGGTCCTGGTCTTCAAACACTCTCTTCCTCAGGCGACCGAAGGCTGCACTGGCAAACTGAAGGCAGTGTTGGACTTCGTCATCGACATCTGCCCTTGTTGACAGTAGGTATGGAAAATGGTCCACGTTGTCCAAGGTCTTGTCGTGGATTTTGATAATCGGTGGGCAGCACTGTGTGGCGGGGGCAGGTTGGTAGAGGACCTTTGTCTTACGGATGTTTAGTGTAAGGCCCATGCTTTCGTACGCTTCGGTGAAGGTGTTAACAATGGTTTGGAGTTCAACCTCCGAGTGTGCGCAGACGCAAGCGTCATCTGCATACTGTAATTCAACGGCAGAATATGGGACGACCTTGGATTTGGACTGGAGGCGACGGAGTTTGAACAGTTTCCCATTTGTTCTGTAAGTTAGCTTCACTTCAGCGGGGAGCTTACTGAGGGTGAGGTGAAGCATTGCCGCAAGGAAGATCGAGAAGAGCGTTGGTGTGATGACACAGCCTTGCTTGACCCTGGTCTGTACGTGAATTGCATCTGTGGTGGAACCATTGGTCAGAATCACGGCTTGCATGTCATCGTGAAGCAGGCGGAGGATGGTGACAAACTTTTGAGGGCAGCCGAATTTGAGGAGGACACTCCATAATCCCTCATGGATGACAGTGTCAAAGGCCTTTGTGAGGTCAAAGAAGGCCATGTACAGTGGTTGGTGCTGTTCCCTGCATTTCTTTTGTAATTGGCGCACATTGAAGATCATGTCCATTGTGTCCCTTAGTGGGCGGAATCCGCATTGCGACTCTGGGAGGAGCTCTTCGGCCACTGGGAGAAGGCGATTGAGGAGGATTCTTGCGATGACTTTCCCTGTGGCAGACAGCAGGGAAACTCCTCTGTAATTACCGCAATCGGACTTGTCACCTTTCTCGAAGATGGTCACAATTACGGCATCTCTGAGATCCCCTGGCATGCTCTCCTCCTTCCAGATAAGAGAAATTAGTTCATGAATTCGCACCATTAGTGCTTCTCCGCCATGCTTTAGTGCCTCGGCAGGGATTCCATCTGCTCCTGAGGCCTTGTTGTTCTTCAGTTGTCGGATGGCCTTTTCAACCTCATGCCGGGCTGGGGTTGTGCTGAGATGGTGGCAGGTAGCATGCTGTGGGATGGAGTTGAGGACACTCGCGTCGAAGACAGAGTCTTGGTTAAGGAGATCTTTGAAGTGCTCCTTCCAGCGGGCATTGACTGCCTCCCTGTCCTTGATGAGTACCTCTCCGTTCTTGGCCTGCAGTGGGGTAGGACCTTGGGTGTTTGGGCCGTAGGCGGTCTTGACTGCACTAAAGAATCCACGCACGTCGTGGTTGTTGACTAGCTGCTGGATCTCCTGCGCTTTCTCCACCCACCATCTGTTCTTTAGGTCGCAAGTTTTTTGTTGGACCTCAGCCTTCAGGCGTCTGTAGAGCTGCTTTCTTGCTCTCGAGTTCTGTTGCTGTTTCCAGATCAGGAATGCGTTGCGCTTGTGGCTTATTAGCTCCTGGATCTCCTGGTCGTTCTCATCGAACCAGTCTTGGTGTTTCCTGGTTGAGTGACCGAGCTTCTCTTCACAGGTGCTGATTATGGAGGCCTTGAGTGCAGACCAGGCGCTGTGGGCACTCTGTGTCTCTGCATCACTGGGAGTCGTCAGGTTGTTTGTGACGCGCAGGCTGAATAGGGCTTTCTTAGCAGGATCTTTGAGTGCTCCAGCGTTGATTTTCCTGCGGCATTATTTCTGTTGCCCCCGCCGTTTTGGGGCTACATTGATGGAGATGACAGAGCGGGTTAGGCGGTGGTCTGTCCAGCAGTCGTCAGCTCCCGTCATGGTGTGGGTGATGCGGATGTCCTTGCGATCCCTTGCTCGGACAATGACGTAGTCCAGCAGATGCCAGTGCTTGGAGCAAGGGTGCTGCCATGAAGCCTTGTACTTGTCTCTCTGACGGAACAAGGTGTTGGTTATGACAAGGCCATGTTCTAAGCATTTCGTCCGGAGAAGGGTACCGTTGGAGTTGGCTTTCCCTACCCCCTCTCTGCCAATCACACCTCCCCAGAGGTCTGTGTCCTTTCCAACTCTGGCGTTAAAGTCGTCAAGGAGGATCAGCTTGTCGCTCGTTGGGACTCGGGACAGGGATTGTTCGAGGCTGGAGTAGAATTCCTCTTTAGTCTTGTCTGTGGCTTCCAGTGTTGGGGCGTACGCACTGATGACCGTAGCACACTGGTTCCAGGCTAGGGTGAATCGAAGAGTCATGAGGCGCTCGTTTATACCGCTAGGGGTGTCTCTGAGACACCCAACTAGTTCATTTTTTATGGCGAAACCTACTCCATGGACGCGGTGTTCTTCTTCAGGTTTGCCTTTCCAGAAGAAGGTATAGCCACCGCCTTGCTCCTTGAGCTGGCCTTCCCCTGCCCGCCGGGTCTCACTTAGGGCGGCAATGTCAATGTCGAAACGTCTGAGCTCCCGGGCAATGATAGCAGTACGGCTTTCCGGTCTGTCACTGTTGGGGTTGTCCATGGGGATCCTGACGTTCCAGGTCCCGAACTTCATTTTAAAGGGTGGAAGATGCCTGTGTGTGAATTTTTTAATGTGGGGTGGCCGTTGCACACCAGCTATCACACGTGCTTGACAGAGCAAGGTCTTGGTCCAATGTCAAGGGGATCCAAGATGATCACACACACACAAATATACTGCTACTGTCCTCCTCCCTCCTTCCCGCAGGTCCTCTCTGCCTTGGTTTCGTAGGTCTGGGAATTTGGAAAGTAAGTTTAAGTGAAAAGCCAGTGCTCACTGATGAGAATAAAGAACAGGCATGTTCAGGGGATGGACAGTGGGCTCAGGTAACTTTAACCTTGCAGCTTGAACTTGCAGTTAGGGATAAAATGCACCCATTATTTGAGCCAGGGGAACTTAAACAGCAGAAGAGAGGAGACTGGGGGAGAAAGAGCAAAGGATGGCAACGGGATGGCCAAGGATGGCAAAGGAGCTCCCTAGGGAGCAGCCAGCCCTGGAGCCATCTTGTCAATGTTGAATTCATCATCATCATCATCATCCTCACTGTTTGCCACACCCCCACGTTTGGTGTCATCGGCAAATTTAGAAATTCTACTCTGTATTCCAATACCCAGGTCATTTATATATATCAAGAAAAGCAGTGGCCCCAGCACTGACCCTTGGGGAAACCACTGACTGCCATCCTCCAGCCTGAAAAACAGCCATTTACCACAACTCGCTGTTTTCTGTCCTTAAGCCAATTCCTTATCCAAACTGCCACTGACCCACCTATTCCATGAGCCTCAATTTTGTTAACCAGCCTTCTATGTGGTACTTTGTCAAATGCCTTCCTAAAATTTCACTCTAGATTGTTCCTTGCTCCTCTCCATTGCTAATCTAAATCTTATGATAAGATGATCACTCGTACCCAAGTGTTCTCCCACAGAAACTTGGTTGACTTAGCCCACCTCATTCCCCAGCACCCGATCCAGCAATACCTCCTTCCTAGTTGGGCCAAGAACATACTGGCCAAGGAAATTCTCCTGAACACATGTAGATGAGAAATAGAAGGGGACCAAGGATAGATTCTTGGGAGACACCTAGGTAACGATGTGGGAGCGGGAAGAGAAGCCATTGCAGGTGATTCTCTGGCTACGATTAGATAGATAAGAATGGAACCAGGCGAGTGCAGTCCCACCCAGCTGGATGATGGTGGAGAGGCGTTGGAGAAGGATGGAGTGGTCAACCATGTCAAAGGCTGCAGATAAGTCAAGAAGGATGAAGAGGGATAGTTTACCTTTGTCACTGTCACAAAGGATGTCATTTGTGACTTTGATGAGAGCCGTTTCGGTACTGTGGCAAGGGCGGAATCCTGATTGGAGGGATTCAAACATGGAATTGCAGGAAAGATGGGCATGGATTTGGGAGGTGACAACACATTCAAGGATTTTGGAGAGGAAAGGGAGGTTAGAGATGGGGCGGTAGTTTGCAAGGACAGAGGGGTCAAGGGTTGGTTTTGTGAGGAGAGGGGTGATGAGGGAAGATTTGAGGGAGAGGGGGACAGTACCTGAGGAGGGAGAACCGTTAACAATGTCAGCTAACATGGGAGCCAGAAAAGGAAGTTGGGTGGTCAGCAGTTTGGTGGGAATAGGGTCGAGGGAGCAGGAAGTCGGTCTCATGGACAAGATGAGCGCAGAGAGGTCATGAGGGGAGATCGGAGAGAAACTGGAGAAAGATGTGAGGTTAGGGCTAGGGCAGGGGGAACCTTAGAGGAAGTTTGGCCCAGTGGGCTAGAGGAAAGAAGGGAAATGGCAGAGGCAGCAGAATGAATGGTCTCAATCTTAGAAGCAAAGAAGTCCATGAGCTCCTCACACTTGTTTTGGAGGTGAGGATGGAGGAGACAGGGGCGAGGGGTTTACGAAGACATGATGTGCAACAAGGGTGAAGGTTGCATTCCCCAATACTGATCTTCCTAACATTATTTCCCCCAAATAGACAAACACAATTTCCCCAGTCTGGTGTGACCTTGCCTCAGTTTGTTTGGGTATTGGTACCGGGCTGCCTGAAGCATGAGGTGGCAAGCTTCCTATGCGGGAAATCAAACTTTACTTATAGATAGGGAGGAGCTTCCTTGGGGCTGAACAGCCAGTGCCTTGACCCCTGAACTGTAATTAAACATTTACTGTGCACACTACTGCAATTGTGTCAGTGGTCAGAGATGTTGGGTTCATTTCCTGATTACCATTTTGTAGCCTGAGTACACAGAGCTGGTTCTGTCACACACTGGTGGTTAATGCACCAATCTGTGGGAAGTATGGTGTTCCATTTCAAGTTTAGGGCAACTCATTTGGCATCCAAGTTTGAAGATCTGTGGCCTTCCCAATTTCACAGGTCAGTACAGGACAGAACAACAACAACTTGTACTGATATAGCGCCTTTAAAATAGCAAAGCGTCCCAAGGCGCTTCACAGGAGAGTTATAAAATAAAATTTGACACCGAGCCATATAAGGAGAAATTAGGGCAGATGACCAAAGGCTTGGTCAAAGAGGTAGGTTATAAGGAGCGCCTTAAAGGAGGAAAGAGAGGTAGGGAGGCGGACAGGTTTAGGGAGGCAATTCCAGAGCCTAGGTAACAGAAGGCACGACCATCAATGGTGGAGCGATTAAAATCAGGGATGCTCAAGAGGCCAGAATTAGAGGAGTGCAGGTATCTCGGGGGGTTGTGGGTCTGGAGAAGATTACAGAGATAGGGAGGGGCAAGGCCATGAAGGGATTTGAAAACAAGCATGAGAGTTTTAAAATCAAGACGTTGCTTAACCGAGAGCCAGTGTAGCTCAGCGAGCACAAGGGTGATGGGTGAACGGGACTTGGTGTGAGTTAGGACACAGGCAACCGAGTTTTGGATGACTTAAAGTTTACATAGGGTAGAATATGGGAGACCAGCCAGGAGTGTGTTGGAATAGTCAAGTCTAGAGGTAACAAAGGCATGGATGAGGGTTTCAGCAGCGGATGAGCTGAGGCAAGGGCGGAGACGGGCGATGTTATGAAGGTAGAAGTAGGCGGTCTTAGTTATGGCGCAGATATGTGGTTGGAAGCTCATTTCAGGGTCAAATATGACACCAAGGTTGTGAACAATCTGGTTCAGCCTTAGACAGATGCTAGGGAGAGGGATGGAGTCGGTGGCTAGGGAACAGAGTTTGTGGTGCGGAACGATGACAATGGCCTGGGTCTTCCTAATATTTAGTTGGAGGAAATTTTTGCTCATCCGATACTGGATGTCGGCCAAGCAGTCTGATAATTTAGAGACAGTGGAGGGGTCGAGAGGTGGTGGTGAGGTAGAGCTGGGTGTCATCGACATACATGTGGAAACTGACGCTGTGTTTTCGGATGATGTCATCAAGGGGCAGCATGTAGATGAGAAATAAGAGGGGGCCAAGGATAGATCCTTGAGGGACACCAGAGGTAAGGATGTGGCAATTGTTTTATGCATTTAATGCTCTGGTTCTGTTATTCGGAATTGTATATATATATTATTATGTGTCAGTCATGGCTCAGTGGTAGCTCACTGGCCTCTGAGTCAGAAAATTGTGGGTTCAAGTTCCACTCCAGAGACTTCAGCACATAACTTCAGCTGACATCCCAGTACTGAGGGAGTGCTGCACTGTCTTTTGGATAAGGCATTAAACCTCTCAGGTGGATGTAGAAGATCCCATGGCACTATTGGAAGAACAGCAGGGGAGTTATCCCTGGTGTCCTGGCCAATATTTATCCCTCAACCAACATCATTAAAACAGATTATCTAGTATTTCATCCCATTGCTGTTTGTGGGAGCTTGCTGTGTGCAATTTGGTTGCCACGTTTCCTACATTACAAGTGACTACACTCCAAGTACTTCATTGGCTGTAAAGTGCTTTGAGAAGTCCTGAGGTTGTTAAAGGCGCTATATAAATGCAAGCCTTTTCTTTTATCAGATTTAAACTTATAGGTGCAAAGCAGAAAAAAAAGAAAGTAGGGAAAATGCTTTAAATTGTAAAAGAGGCAAAGGAGCCCATCTATTCAGGCTTTCTGAGAAGCTTGAGAGATGCTGAGGGCAGGTTTCTGGTGGTCTCCTGGTGAATACACACGCTGAAGATGGGCTGCTGAATTTTTAGTGTTTTTAGTGTTTAAAGTGGGGGGAAAAAAAGGTTCATTTCAAGTTTAAAAAGGTTTTAAAGTTAAATTTAGTTCTAGTTAAGTTAGTTTAGTTTGTTTAGTTAAGTTTAAGTTTAGTTTAGTCTAGATTAAGTAAGGAAGGAAAAGACCACCAAAGAGACCACCAAAGGAAAAAAAACCAGAGGAAATTAGAAAAAAAAAGCCAAAGAAAAAAAAGAAATAAGGGAAAAAAAAATATACAAACCAAAGAACAGCGGCCGCACGGGGCCACAGCAGCAGCAGAAGCGAGGTGACTCGGCCGCATCGGGAACCGAGGCGCGAAGGCCGCACGGAGACGCAGCGGCAGCCGGAGCGAGGAGACTCAGGGAGGCCGCTTCGGGAAACGAGGCGAATCGGGGAGGCCGCACGGAGACGCAGCGGCAGCCGGAACGAGGTGACTCGGGGAGCCCGAGCGGCGAACGAGACACGGCCCGATCGGCGGCCGCAGTCCAGCACCCGAGCGACGACCGCAGTCCAGCACCCGAGCGACGGCCGCAGTCCAGCACCCGAGCGACGACCGCAGTCCAGCACCCGAACGGCGAACGAGGCACAGCCCGAGCGGCGGCTGGGCTAGAAAGCCCGGGAAAGGCCCGAGGAGCCAGGCCCAGAGACCTCTGAGGAGAAGGGGAGCAACCAGAAGGCTTCCAGAAGCAAACCAAGACTGTGAGTACAGGGCCCAGGGAGGGAGACTGAAGCCAGGGAAAGGCCCGAGGAGCCAGGCCGAGACAGAGGCACAGAGACCTCTGAGGGGGAGGGGAACAGCCCGAAGGCACCGGGAAACAGCGGCTCACAGACCCAGACCTGAGAAGGGTGAACCCAGAAGCCGAGGCCCAGGGACCACGGGGTCGGAGAGGGGGACCGGGAAAGTTCGCGAACAGGGAGAGGGAAACACCAAACCCGGGGCCCCAGAAAAGCTTATTCTAAGATCAACAATACTTTACCAAAAATGAGCGAATCAGAAGATCCACAACAGCCCCACTTCCAGATTCCCCCCAACACCGCAAAAAAAGCTATAAAAGCGATCAAGCATGAGCAGATGAGAGAAAAACCAGAAACACTTTTTGCTGACTGTTACAACAATGGAACAAAAAGTAACCTCATTTTCTACTCAGATCAGCCAGTGGCTTGGATCACAGCAATAAAATCACACTATACCAATGTTAAGCTAGAAAATACCGCAAATGGGTCCATAATGAAAATTAACACACCAGGAGACAGTTCAACTACGACGGTCAACGCGTACAATACCGGAACAATATTAGTGCAAGGCAACCTCGACAAATTTGCAACAGCCTTCAGGACACTGAAAAAATTAACTAAGGGAGGAAGGAACAGCCCCAGAGTGGCCCGCACTCCCCCCAACATTGACAACTTACCAGGAGAAAATCTGCCTGGTCAGGAGGTGAACGAGCCACACAGTTCAAACCAGACACTAACCCCGGGGAACCACAGCCACACGATACAACTGACAAACCCCAGCATAACTACCAGGGAGGAAGCCACACATAGTCCCCCTACCATTCCCAGCTCACCAAGAGAAGAGCAGCATAGCCAGGAAGTGAGTGAGCCCTCCAGGGCCGACCAGCCTAGCCAGGAAGTGAGTGAGCCTTCCAGGGCCGACCAGACACATACCCCGGGATCACACAGCCAGATACAACCAAAAGATAAATTTAATCAATTAGAGATAGAGATGGTTAAACTTAGAGAGGACTTCCTCAAAATGAATGACGATCAAAATCAGGAGAGGGAGAGACACAAGAGGGAGCTGAAGCTACTTGAGAACCAGGTGAATCTACTTAGGAATCAGGTGAAAGAGCTGCAGGAAAAAGAAGAGAGCCATAGAGGAGAGATAACACCATTAGACCAGCAACCAGAGGCTAGAGATAAGACAAGACAGAGCCGGACGGAACGGCTGCACTCCCACACGGAACAAAAGCAACAGACACACAATACAAGGGGTGCCACACAGACCGACCAGCATACTGATTCGCAATCTTCCCCCACCACCGTGGAACCACAAGCGGGCCGCTCACAAGAGGTACGCACACACCAGACACCCCAGCCCAGCACACACACTATGAGTCCAAGCGAAAGCCACCAGACAGTAAACACAAACAAGGCTGACGTCGTAATACTCATAGACTCAAATGGGAAATTTCTATGGGAGAAAAAGCTATTCCCTAGAAGTAAAGTAGAAAAGATCTGGTGCCCAACAACAAACAGAGCCATGGGATGGCTGACCAAAGCCAGATTAGGCTCCCCCCAACACATAATAATACACACGGGCACAAATGACCTAAAGACCCAACAGAAAGAAGTAACAACATCGCTCAGAGCAATGATTAGGAAAGCAAGCAGTACATTTCCAAACACTAGAATCACTGTTTCCACAATATTGCCGAGAACAGACTTCAACAACAACACAATTCATGAGATAAATGCCAGCATAGCAAGAGACTGCGAATCAAACCACAACGTACACCTGGCCCAACACCCCACCCTCGATTAGGAATGTCTTTACGACCACGTCCACATCCAAAGGCAAAGAATATCGATCTTTGCTAAAGTCCTGAAGGACGTCGCTTTTAACCGGGTCCATACCCAGACTCCAAGAGGACCCCCCCCCCGACCACCAGAGATCAGCGGGGTACATATCAGGAACACTACAAGGACCACCAACACACCAACCGAGACCAGAGAGGATCCCCATGCAAAACAACAATATCAGACCTGCACCACTCCTGTCCCACAGGGGAATAGGACTGCTCCCAGCCAGACAGAGGGAGAGATGCACAGGACGTACGCAATACCTCAGACAGAAACAATCCATTAAGAGACAATAAGCAGATGTGCAGCAGCATCTACTTCCGCCTTATGGATCAAGGACTAATTAATAGAAAGAACTGTAACCAAATTGTATTAACTTTTGTAGACAACTGATGTGATCTTTTTTTTCCCACACTTAGACATGACAAACACGTACCACTCTTTAACCTATCATAGTAAAAGATCAAACTTAACATGAAATCCTTATATATTTCGACCTGGAATATCCAAGGTCTACGCTCTTCACTGCGAGAAGTGAAAAGTAGGACCCCAGAGTTCATAGATGAAACTAAAGACCTAGATATTATCATTTTACAGGAAACTTGGTATAAAGGAAAAGGACACACTGGCTGTCCCCAAGGGTACACTGAGCTGGTGGTCCCCTCCAATAAATTACCAAGTGTAACCCAAGGCAGAGACTCCGGAGGCATACTGATCTGGTTTAAAACAGAACTTAAGAATTACATCAAATTTATAAAAAAGGGCGAAAACCATATGTGGCTCAAACTTGAGAGGGAGATTATCTCAAACACCCAAGATGTTTACATTTGCGCACTTTATATCCCTCCAATCGATTCCCCGTACTTTAAAGAGGACACCTTCTCCAACATGGAGGGGGAAATTATCCAATACCAGGCCCAGGGGAATGTGTTGATCTGTGGGGACCTCAATTCAAGAACGGGCGAAGAACCAGACTTCACCAATAATCAGGGAAACAATTACGTTTTCGGGAATAACCACTTTGACATCCCTTCCCTTCCATACAGGCATAACTGCGACAAGCAGTCAAATACCAACGGAAAACAGCTACTACAGCTCTGTCGAAACCTGGGTCTGTACATTGTCAATGGTAGGTTCATAGGAGACCTCCTAGGAAGATCGACCTATTGCTCACCTCTTGGCTGCAGCACAGTAGACTATATGATTGCAGACTTAGACCCATCCTCTTTCAGAGCATTCACAGTCAAACCACAAACAACACTGTCAGATCACAGTCAAATTACTATGTTCCTCAAAAAGACAGAAACAAACAACATAGAAACACAACCCAGTAAACTGTACAACACCAAAAAATCGTACAGATGGGCCAAAAACGACACGGAAAAATACCAGAAAACAATTAGCAATGCATCAACTCAAGCTCTCTTAGACACCTTTCTGGATAACATATACACTCACAATAAAGAAGGCGTAAACCGGGCAGTTAGTAAACTAAACAATATTTTTGATAATTTGGCAACAAATGCAAACTTGAAAGCTCGCAAGAACAAACCCAAAACAAAAAACTATGAAAAATGGTTTGACCGAGATTGCCATAACATGAGGAAAAAACTTAGAAAAATATCAAACCAAAAACACAGACATCCAGAAAACGAGGAACTACGCCTTACTTATTGTCAGACACTAACACAATACAGAAACACACTCAGAACCAAAAAAGAGCAATATATTAAGAATACACTCAGCTCCATGGAGGAATCCATTGATTCCAATTGTTTCTGGGAAAACTTGAAAACACTACACAAAAAACAACACGACGATTTGGCCATTCAAAATGGGGACACATGGGTAAACCACTTTGAAAAATTATACCAGAAAAACACACTAAGACCAGAGCAACACCAAATATGCAAAAAACTGGAAAAGCTAGAAATGGCCATAAAAGATAACCAAAACCCGCTGGACGCCATAATAACAGAAAAAGAACTTCTTGAAAAACTCAAGGACCTGTGACCAGGAAAAGCCTGCGGGACAGACGGCATACTAAACGAGATGATTAAACACACAGACAACAAAATGAAACTGGCTATCCTAAAACTCTTCAACTTGGTTCTGAGTGTCGGTTATTTCCCTGATATCTGGAACAAAGGACTCATAACGCCCATATACAAAAGTGGGGACAAAATCGACCCAAACAACTATCGAGGCATCTGTGTAAACAGTAACCTGGGGAAGGTATTCTGTAGCATCATAAACAAAAGACTTATAAACTTCCTTGAGGAGCACAATGTCTTGAGTAAAAGCCAAATTGGATTCCTGCCAAACTATAGAACATCCGATCATATCTTCACCCTACAGACCCTAATTGACAAACACGTTCACCATAACAAAAGCAAAATCTACGCATGCTTTGTAGATTTCCAGAAGGCTTTCGACTCCATCTGGCATGACGGTTTATTCCTGAAACTTATCGAAAGTGGGGTAGGAGGGAAAACATATGATGTAATTAAATCAATGTATACAAACAACAAATGTGCAGTTAAAATTGGAGACAAACAAACAAAATACTTCCCACAGGGGCGGGGGGTGACGCAGGGCTCGCCAATCTCACCGACACTCTTTAATATTTACATAAATGGATTGGCAAAACTACTTGAACAATCTACAGCACCCGGCCTCACCCTATATGAATCCAAGGTTAAATTCCTCCTCTATGCAGACGACCTGGTTCTGCTGTCACCTACTAAAGAGGGGCTACAGCAAAACCTGGACCTGCTGGAGTCGTACTGCCAGACTTGGGCCCTGACAATAAATCCCCAAAAAACCAAAGTCCTTGTGTTCCAGCAAAGATCCAAACATCAGGGACCCAAAATAAATTTCACAGTAGGAACAACCAAAATTGAACAAACCACTAACTACACATACTTGGGCTTAAAAATCAGTTCTACGGGAAACTTCAAACTGGCTGTGAATGAACTGAAAGAGAAAGCAAGAAGGGCTTTCTATGCCATCAAAAAATCAATCCAAATAGAAATCCCAATTAGCATTTGGCTCAAAATTTTCAAATCAGTAATTGAACCAATTGCACTCTATGGCAGTGAGGTATGGGGACCGCTAACTCAACAAGAATTTGCAAAATGGGACAAACACCCAATTGAGATCCTACATGCAGAATTCTGTAAAAGTATCCTCCGGACTCAAAGGAAAACAGTAAACAATGCATGCAGGGCGGAACTAGGCCAATATCCATTAATAATCACTATCCAAAAAAGAGCCACCAAATTTTGGAATCACCTACAAATGAGCAATCCCCAATGCTATCACTAGGACGCCCTGAAATGCCAAGAGCTGACCATAAAGAAGAATACCCTCAGTCAACTAGTCCTGGGACTCAGTGAAGTAACTACTAACAATACTAACAATAACCAGCCCCAGGACAGTGACAGGGTAACACAAAGAATTCGACCCAACACAATCGTCGCTAAGCAAAAGGAAAAATATCTGACATATTGGGCAGAAACAACAAAAACCCAAAGCAAACTCAATTGCTACTTGGCCCTAAACAGACAATACAACATAGCTGATTACCTGACCATGGTAAAGGATAACAAACTGAGAAGAACCTTGACAAGGTACAGACTTAGCGAACATAGCCTAGCGATCGAAAAAGGCAGACACAGGCAGACCAGGCTGCCAAGAGAGGACAGGATATGCTCTCACTGCAGTCAGGGAGTGGTGGAGACAGAGATGCACTTCCTCACAGCTTGTGGAAAATATCAGGGCATCAGGGAGAATTTCTACCAAAAATTCTCACAAATATGCCCTGATTTCAGAAATCTGAATGACAACCAAAAACTCCCATTCCTACTGGGAGAGGAGAGAAGCTGTATAACACTGGCGGCACACTATGTTACAGCTTGCCATGAACAGAGGGACAACCAGTAAACTAAGAAAAGAATATATATAAACAATGCGAATGTATATTTATACACTCAGGGATATACCTGTTTATACACTGTATGAATAGAACTGCGTTTATGTGCTAAACCATAAATGTATTTTGATGCTTTGGCAACATAAGATGTAACTTATCATGCCAATAAAGCGATTTGAATTGTGAATTGTGAATTGTGATGCACTCTCTCTGTTCAGTGTCATTCTCCAATCTGTTAAGAGTCCACATGAAAACTGATTTGAGCCAATGACAGCCCACTGCCTTCATGTTAGGGAACCATGGCCCCGGCCAATCGCGAGGCTTTCTCTCGGCAGTTCCTAGTCAAGGCTGCTGTGCCACTTCCTAGTTTGATGATCAGGGTTTAGTTGAGTTAGTTGGACTGCGGTAGGCTTTGGGGAGGGCGTGATCTCTTCATCAGATCACTCTGCTTTGTACTAAATCCACACACATCACCTCCGATTTCCATCCCTGGTGTCTTCGTAAAGCACCACGTGGGCTCTAATTTTTTTTCTCGGATATTTTTAAGTCTGATTTTATTTAGAGGCGGCGCTTAAAGCAAAGGAGCGTCGTAGCGACACTTTGAGCCCGACTCGCTAGCTTTTGTCTTTGGTCCTGGAAGAGTTTAGTTGTTTGGAGGCAGACTTGTATGTTGTCTTTTTTGTCTGTTATTTTTTTTGGGGGGGAGGGAGGTGTTGAACGATTAGCTCTTGTTTTAATTTATATTAGATATATTTTTTGTGGTTGATAATTTCCGATTGTGTGAAAGGAGAGGAGAGGGAGAGAGAGGGAGTGAGATCATGAATAAGTTGTATATTGGGAACCTGAGCTCGAATGTAACAGCCGCCGATATACAGCAACTCTTTGGGGAAAGGAAGCTCTCAATCGGGCAAGTGCTGCTGAAATCCGGTTATGCCTTTGTGGATTGCCCCGATGAGAATACGGCGATCAAAGTCATCGAGACGTTGTCCGGTAAGTGGGACTTGGAGTGGGAACCTCGGCGGCTGGGGAGGGGGTTGTTGGTGAGAGTGTGCCCCACAGGGAGAGGGGGAAAGGAGGATAGGGAGAGGGGTTGTTGGTGAGTGTGTGCCCCACAGGGAGAGGGGGAAAGGAGGATAGGGAGAGGGGTTGTTGGTGAGTGTGTGCCCCACAGGGAGAGGGGACAGGGCTGGAGGCCAGAGATTGTTGGTGAGAGTGTACCCCACAGGGATAGGGGGCAAGGGGCCTGGGGAGGGGGTTGTTGGCGAGAGTGTGCCCTCAAGGAGAGGGGAATAGGGGCAGGGGAGTGGGACAGGGAGGGGGGTTGTTGGTGAGAGTGTCCAGGGGGGACACGGGGCTGGGTCTAGGGACAGGGGGCAGGGAGAGGGATAGGGGGGCAGGGAGAGGGATAGGGGGGCAGGGAGAGGGATAGGGATGCAGGGAGAGGGATAGGGGGGCAGGGAGAGGGATAGGGGGGCAGGGAGAGGGATAGGGGGGCAGGGAGAGGGATAGGGGGCAGGGAGAGGGATAGGGGGCAGGGAGAGGGATAGGGGGCAGGGAGAGGGATAGGGGGGCAGGGAGAGGGATAGGGGGGCAGGGAGAGGGATGGGGGGCAGGGAGAGGGATAGGGGGGCAGGGAGAGGGATAGGGATGCAGGGAGAGGGATAGGGGGCAGGGAGAGGGATAGGGATAGGGGGCAGGGAGAGGGATAGGGGGCAGGGAGAGGGATAGGGGGGCAGGGAGAGGGATAGGGATAGGGGGGCAGGGAGAGGGGTAGGGGGATGGGGGCAGGGACAGGGGGATGGGGCTAGGGGAGAGGGATAGGGGGATGGGGCTAGGGGAGAGGGACAGGGGGATGGGGTTAGGGGACAGGGGGATGGGGCTAGGGGGCAGGGACAGGGGGATGGGGCTAGGGGGCAGGGAGAGGGACAGGGGGATGGGGTTAGGGGGTGGGGGGCAGGGAGAGGGACAGGGGGATGGGGGCAGGGAGAGGGACAGGGGGATGGGGGCAGGGAGAGGGACAGGGGGGATGGAGCTGGGGGATAGGGGGGCTGGGGGCAGCCCCCTCCCACACCGCCCTCATGTCGGGACAGTCCAGCCCAGAGCCGGGGCGCCAGCTTTGCTCCTCTTGCTACTTTCAGACTGAGAGCTCAAGGTGTGAGAATCACCATTAAGCTGAAATCGCTGCCTGGGCTGGGCTGGGCTGGGTCTGGGGGTGTTGGGGTTTGGTTGGGGCTGTTGGGGTTTGGTCTCTCCTGTCCCTGAAGTTGAGCAGCAGCCCCGCCAGCGCAGCCCCGATCCCTCTGCCTCCCTCTCCCTCTCTCTATTTTTCCCTGATTTTTTTGTCTGATTTTATTCATGGAGCGCTGGCTACGCTCAGCCCTGGACAAGCCCGCGCCGCTGTTCCCCGACAGGGTGCCCAGCATTTTACGAGGTGTGCTGTCTGTGGGGGCCGGGGGTCGGCGGCAAAGTCTCTGGAAATAGCTGGCGAGGGGCTGGGGGCCGGGCCGGGCTGGCCAGCGGCATGTGGAGAGAGAGAGTGCGTCAGGCCATGCGATCCACACACAGCACCGAGAGAGAGAGAACAACACAGCACAGCAAACCTCACACACCACACGCTGCCCCGCTCCCGGTGGGCAAAGGGACAGAGGGGGGAGCCTGGCCCCGGGGCTGGGCTGGGCTGCCCCCCGGGCTCTCTGTGTCTCCCCGGGCTCTCTAAAGCGGGCTGGGAGGTGCTGAGAAGCATGGCGGCCCCGTCCTTCATTTTGTGAATCAAAAAGACATCCTCTGTGTCTATGTCTCCCCTTTGGCGCCGCGTTGTGTTGTGTGTTTGTTGTGTTGTGTGTTTGTTGTGTTGTGTGTGCTCCTTTAACACACGAGTTGCATTTCTTTAAATAATATTAACAAATGCCCCGTTAATGGATTCGTACCAGCCTCTTGCAAAAGCATATAATCAAGACTGAACTGTTGATTTTGCTTCTTCTAAAACCCCCTGTTGACCACCCTCCCTCCCTCCCTGTCCTGCCCTGTCCCCTGACAACTTGGGCAGCAGCGCCATACAGCACCTTCTCTGCCACAGTTGCGATTGTGGCAATTTACCCGCAACACCCACTGGATACAGCCCGGGGTGGGGGCATGCATGGCCCAGCCTGGCATTGGGCAGCTCCGGGGGCAGCATAGCCCAGCCCGGCATTGGGCAGCTCAGGGGACAGCATGGTCCTGCCCGGCCCGGCATAGGGCAGCTTGGATAAGCATGACCCGGCCCGGCATTGGGCAGCTCAGGGCAGTATGGCCCGGCCTGGCGCGGCATTGGGCAGCTCAGGGCAGCATGGCCCGGCCCGGCATTGGGCAGCGCAGGGCAGTATGACCCGGCCCGGCATTGGGCAGCTCAGGGCAGTATGGCCCGGCCCGGCACGGGGCCGCTCAGGGGCAGCATGGCCCGGCCCGGCATTGGGCAGCATGGCCCGGCTCGGCATGGGGCCGCTCGGGGCAGCATGGCCCGGCCCGGCATTGGACAGCTCAGGGGGCAGCATGGCCCAGACCGGCATTGGGCAGCTCAGGGCAGTATGACCCGGCTCGGCACGGGGCCGCTCGGAGCAGCATGTCCCGGACCAGCATTGGGCAGCGCAGGGCAGTATGACCCGGCCCGGCATTGGGCAGCTCAGGGCAGTATGGCCCGGCCTGGCACGGGGCCGCTCAGGGGCAGCATGGCCCGGCCCGGCATTGGACAGCTCAGGGGGCAGCATGGCCCAGACCGGCATTGGGCAGCTCAGGGCAGTATGACCCGGCTCGGCATGGGGCCGCTCGGAGCAGCATGTCCCGGACCAGCATTGGGCAGCTCAGGACAGTATGACCTGGCCCGGCATGGGGCCGCTCAGGGGGCAGCATGTCCCGGACTGGCATTAGGCAGCTCAGGGCAGTATGACCCGGCCCGGCATTGTGCAGCTCAGGGCAGCATGGCCCGGCCTAGCCCGGCCCGGCATTGGGCAGCTCAGGGCAGTATGACCCGGCCCGGCATTGTGCAGCTCAGGGCAGCATGGCCCGGCCTAGCCCGGCCCGGCATTGGGCAGCTCGGGGCAGCATGGCCCGGCCTAGCCCGGCCCGGCATTGGGCAGCTCGGGGCAGCATGGCCCGGCCTAGCCCGGCCCGGCATTGGGCAGCTCGGGGCAGCATGGCCCGGCCCAGCCCGGCATTGAGCAGCTCAGGGCAGCATGGCCTGGCCCAGCCCAGCCCGGCATGGGGGCAGCTCAGGGCAGTATGACCTGGCCCGGCATTGGGCAGCTCAGGGCAGCATGGCCCGGCTCGGCACGGGGCCGCTCGGGGCAGATGGCCCGGCTCGGCACGGGGCAGCTCAGGGCAGCGTGGCCTGGCTCGGCACGGGGCCGCTCGGGGCAGCATGGCCCGGCCCGGCATTAGGCAGCTCAGGGGGCAGCATGGCCCAGCCCGGCATGGGGGCAGCTCGGGGTGGCATGGCCCGGCCCGGCATTAGGCAGCTCAGGGGGCAGCATGTCCCAGCCCGGCATGGGGGCAGCTCGGGGTGGCATGGGGCTGTTTCAGGGGGTCCCAGGGATTGGCCACGAAATTGATCACTTGTTTTAAAAATAATAAAGTTGGTTATGTTTTTCTCTCCATCAGGCAAAGTGGAGCTTCACGGCAAGGTGATCGAAGTGGATTACTCCGTCCCCAAAAAGCAGAAGTGAGTGTTTCTACCAATGATTTTTTAAAAACCCCTGGCTGTTTGTTGATTCAGCGTGGGTCTGGTGTCCTGCGAGTGTGTTGTGTGTTTACCCCCCACAACCCTCTGCGAGGTCACAACTGTGTGGCTATTCCTTAAGACTTTAGATTTGTGTTAACTATTGCCTGGTTTGGTGCGAGTTCTGAAAGTCCTGCGTGTTTTAATGTGCAATAATAACCCATATGTAAATTGCAATAAAGGGCACGATGGATGTTGGTATTAATAATAGGACAATGGTGTTACCCTTTTGAATTAACTTGTTCATAAAAGTAGGAGATGGGAGAAAAAGGTTTGGAGGGAAATTATATTCTGGCATCTCAAAAAAAAAACCCAACCCTTTTTGCAATGGTCAATAATCACTTTTTTGGAGAGTTTCCTGTTGTGCAATTTATGAAAAGCTTCTGTTCTTTGTGATCTGAAGTTAACTTTGTGCCTTGTTAATTTGTGTAGATTTGTTTTCTCCAAAAAGATGAGATAATTCATAGCAAAAAAGGTTTAACAATTAAAAGATACATGTTCCTGACTGCATTAATTTAAAAGATTCCCCCCAATATCTTTCCTCATCTCCCCACCCTAAAAAAAAATCATCTTTATTCTGTTTTTCATCCCCGTCTTCCTTTCAAGGCAAGAGTCTGTTCATTTGTTATCCAACATACATCAAACCAAAAATAAAGCACAAAAAAAGTGAAAGAATGATTGAAAATCGAAAATAATTTAAATCACAACTTTTTTTTACAGTTTACTTAACATTTGTGTAGCACATGGTGCTTCTAACTTGACAAGTTTGACACCAAGAAAGTTGTCCTCTTAATATCTCTGACACTAGCGAAAGTTCCTTGAGGATTATTTGAGGAATTTGCTAACTGCTCCAGGTAATGCACCCGGACCTTATTAAATATAACACTAACATAGAAAGCACCAAGTGCTCAGACCAGTACACCCCAAAAGGTAAACTGAAGCATGTTGGGCAGAGCAACAGGGAGAAGGGAAGCTGAGACGATGATCCATTGGAGGAGGGTCTCCCGCAGTGTGTACACAACTGCATTATTACATCATTTTATAAACAATGTAATCAAAAATGCAATCTTCATATTTTGGAAAAGGTGATATTTTAAAAAAACCAAATGATTAGTGCTGCAGGCAGCCATGTTTTCAGTCTCCCCTCGATCGGATGTTTGTTTCTGTGCAATGGTGGTGTGTTCTGAGGGTGTCAATTGTGTGTGTTTTGTATCATTTATTTTTAAACTGATGTATCAGTGTATTCTGATTGATATGTGGCAGGGGATTTTTTGAAAATTGAAAGACTGGCTTTTGAAGGAATGCAGCATGTGCCCTGTGTGCAGCACGTGTCTGTGTGTGCCAGCTGTGCATTTGGGGCACATCTGGATAAATTTCCTTTGCTGGGACTGCTCTTTCTTGGGTGTTGCTATTGGCAAAAATGGTTTAAAAGGCATTGCTGGTTGCTATGCTCAAAGACCAATTGAGTCCGATTCATTTTCCTAATTGTATCTGTCATTTATTCCCCCCCCCCCTCTCCTGCCTTGTATTGTATTTCTGAGGGGGGGGTGGTGGTGAAGTCCTACAATGTTAATACTTTTCCCTGTTGTACTAGTCACGTAGCTCCTTGATGAAAATGGGCACTCGGTTGAAGGTGCGGGTCATTTCATAGAATGGGTGCACTAGAGTGACTTTATTTCAAAGTGGGGAAGAGCTCCAAATAGCGGGAGTGAAATGTGAGTTACTGTCATTCCGTTTTCCAGCTTATCCTTTGCTACAGTGGGAGTAGAGTACTGGGGAGCACGAAGTGCTGGCAATTCTAAGTAATAAAACCCACTTTTTGTACCAGCGAGACCTTTTCTTTAATTGTAACTGATAAGCTTGTTCAGCTGCTGGCTGTTGTGGAGACCTTGAAGCATCAGCAACACCCCTTCCAAAAAAACGACTCCCACAATTTTTTAATATGCTTTGAGACAGAACTGGAATTGGTAGACACAAGCTATGATCGTCTGTCACACAAGGTCTTTTATTGTTGCACAAAAACTGAAAGCACAACAGTACATATTGGACAAGTGTAAATGGTGCAGAGAACACAAAGTGTGAGCTTAACTATTGGTGTACGTGCAGCATCAGTCATTGCCCACTTTGATGAGAGTGTGTAAGGTGGGCTAACTCCTTGTTGAGATTTTAAACGGAAAATATAATACAAGTATATTTAAAAAAACTAAATGTGTGGTAATGGATCATGTGAGTCCTTAGCTTGTTGTAGCTTTGCTGTGCTCTTTGAAATGGACCTTTTTTGCAGCGGATGAAGTGTCGAAAATGTGTGCTTTTAGTAATACAATGGAAATTCAGAACTGAACAGGTTAAAATGTTTGCCTCCAATTATAGAAAAAGGAAGTTTTCTTGTTTTTTTAGAAAGTTTTGTTCTGTCGCAGAGTAAAACCAGAGGGAGCTTGTTCTTTTAAAGATTGAACCTAGCTCCAGCAGAAATCTTGAATTCGATCTCGGGTACACCATTCCCCCTTGTACCTGATTGTCCATTTTGTACAGGAAAGGAGCAGTCGCTCTCAGCACGTTGCTCCGTTTGAGATCTGCGGGAGCATTTTGGCCAGTGTCCAGTGGGGTTGCTGCAGATGTTTAATTGTTATTGAAGAGATACCACTTGTGCGATAGATTTTTTTTTTCCATGACAGTGACTTAGAGAGAAGCCATTCGATGAATTGCGACAGGAAAAGTTTAATGTTGTAATTAAGGACATAAAAGATAGTGTACTAACCTTTTTTTTGAAGACGAGGTTGGTTTTATTTTTGAACATATTAATAGGTAACTGACAAAACAACAGTCGAGAAATGCAGGTTTATGCAATTACGGAGACTGTCTTCTAGAGAAAACAAGTTTAGATTTAATGTGTACAGTGTTGGGTTTGGAGGTGCAGTACCTTTGCAAAGAGAATTGCATCATCACAAAGATAGATTGACAAACTTGTTTTCCTTTTTAATTGAAGCGAGGGAAAGCATATTAATGTACTCGCGCCTTTTTAGTAGTTCTTTTGAAATTAATTTCTTATCTAAAGACCCTGATGTGATCTTTGGTGTCACCCATTGCACAGTAAGTCTTGGGAGGGTGGGTTATGTGATGCATTGTACGAGCAGCTAGGCAACAAAAATAAAAATGACATTGGAAAAGTTTTCACTTCTTTATCCCATTGGGAGGTACAACAGAAGCGTGGGTTTCCTCCGGGTGCTCCGGTTTCCTCCCACAGTCCAAAGATGTGCGGGTTAGGTTGATTGGCTATGATAAATTGACCCTTAGTGTTAAGGGGATTAAATACGTGGGGTTACGGGGATAGGGTGGGATATGTGTTGGTGTAGGGGTTACGGGGATCGGGTGGGATATGTGTCGGTGCGGGCTCGATGGGCCGAAATGGCCTCTATCTGCACTGTGGGGTTTCTGTGATTTCTTTCTGTGAGAAGCCGACAAGACCAAACCACTACAAAGGTTTTGCTCGGGATATCGGGATAAAAACTTTTCTTGATCTGAGGTTAAGTTTATAAGAGAATCCAATGACTTGTGTATCTTTGGAGGTGATCACTCAGCAGTCCCCAACTGCCTTTCTTTTGCTGAACTTCATTAGCAAGTTGAATGAAAAGGACAAATTTTTCACATTATTGTCTAATTACTAAAATAAAACGTGTTGTAAAATCATCAAAACCCAAAAGTGCCTTCCCTTTGTATTTCACTGAGTATAAATTCTGTTCCAGGACACTGCAGTTTTATTTTAATTTTATTCTCTCTTGTTCTCCTAACTTCGCCAAGCTGTATTGAAGGAACAGTTGAGATGTTGGTCAGTGGAAAATAGACAGCAGATTTATTTTCATGCTCCATTTTCTTGATTTAAATAATCCAAAGTCCCAGTTTTTTTGATGTGTATGAGGCCCGGGTTCAATGCCCGGCATCGCCAGGCAATTTATGTTTTATAAATACTTGAAGGGGAAAAAATTTGCAGGGCTGTGGGAAAAGAGCAGGGGAGTGGGACGAATTGGAGAGCTCTTTCAAAGAGCTGGTAAAGGCACGATGGGCCGAATGGCCTCCTTCTGTGCTGAATGATTCTATGTGCAGAGAGAGCCCAGCCTATCTTGGTGATGGCTGTTCAATCGACTTTAAAAAAAAAATCTCGTTTGCAAAAAATGCCCCAAATCTAATGTATTTTGATCGAACAAAGTAAACTAATTTCAGAGTTTTGAGTGTGACACATTTTGAGAGCGAGAACCTCTCACCTTTATTATTAACTGTTGGCGCCATAGTTTGGAGCAATGAGAAACACCCAGCCGTACAAGAATAGACTTTGTCCTCAGACTTGGAGCTGTATCTGGAGAGACTGTTTGGACTTCTATAACGTTAGAGAACAGTACTGGTATGCTAGATATCTGTGGGCGTAATTAAAGGGTTCACACAGGGGGAGAGTGTTGGGACGGCAGTGTATTGGCTATAGTGTGTTGGCACCAGTCGGCTAAAGAAGCCGAGAGTCCATTTTGAATTCTGTTAGTACATTGGATCACTGGAGAAAAACACCATGTCGGTATTTCTGATCCTCGAGGCAATGCCGATATATTAGAAATTTCTGGACTGTAATACACAGATGTGTTCTGCCTGAGACTGGGGGAAAGACAAATGGTGCACTGCCTCATAATCAGTTTGCATTTGATGCAATTCCAGCGCCTGCACAACTTGAATCTACAACTAAATCCCCAACTGCGGTACACTTGACGATGAAATGACCCGCTGAGGACCGATGTGAATGATTCAGTCTGCCTAGCAGTCTTGAGCAAACACTTCACCCACCCAAATGGGCTGGCAAATTTTCTTCCCACGCCCAGTTTCTTAAAATTATTTATTATTTACTCGCACCCCCAGCCTTTAAAAAAAATAATAATCGCAAATCAAGAATGTTGGAGAAGTCTGTTCAGTGTGGTTTGTTCAATGTTAAATTACAACAAAAATAATTAGTCACCTTTCTTCGTAAAAAAAGAAAAAAATGGTGATATTGATACAATTTTATGTAGGGATATCTTGGGTCTCTAAGACTGGACGTATTAAACCTTTCTCAAGATTATTAAGCAGTTATCAGTTGTAAACCGTGCATCAGGGCATGAAAGAAAATGATTTTCTAGATTGCAAACATTTAGTTACAGCTTTCCTTTTAAGTGGATAAATAAATTATTTGCTATTGGCTGTCAGCAACTCAGAGTAAACAATCAGATTTATGCAGGAGTATGAAATCTTTGACTCATATTTTCTGCAGTCTAGACAGTACTGTGACTTGTGTTGTGAGTCGATTTGCAGCATGTGTGAATGTGAATGTGTCTGTCTCCTAAATACCAGAAAGTTTGTACTGAGCCAGGCCAAGCCCTCCAGTCGCAGAGGTTCTCCCAGCGGTTGACATTGTGATAATGCTGCTGCACAACTGTGTGCACTCTTCAAATGGTGATGGAAGATTGTTTTCTGAAACGTCCGGTGCAAACCTTTTTAAGACTTGACTGTGACTGAAAGATCGGCGGAAAATAAACTTGACCCCCAAGAGGAATTTGTTGTTTGAAAATGACTGGCGTTTGCCAGAGGTGAATGCAATGATCAGAGGCAGAAAGTGATTGTAGATTATCACGTTGATGGGAATATTCACGAATGATTGATGTTGGCGGTGTTCGGACGTTCTCTGTTGGTTGCATTAGCTTGGGTGGGGGGCAGTCTGTTGTGACAGGCAGTGATGGTGAAGTGTGTTCCTGGGACATGTGTTCTGGAATCCCGTTCTGTTCATGTTTAATCAAAGCAGAAAATTCCGGGAATGTACAGGATAAGGAAAAGGCGGGTTAACGTTTCTGGTGGAGAATATGCGTCGGAGTTCTATCGAAGGAATGTAATCCTGATCTTTCTCCTTTCACACCTGCCGTGCATTTCCAAAACCACCTGCTTTTATTTTGGATTTCCAGCATTTGCCTTTTTTTAAACTAATTTTTAGCTCCCAAATTTTCCTGTTTTCATTCTTCAATGCTGTTTTGTTCTGTGTGTGTGAGACAAGCTCATAGTTCATCTCGGCAGTGTCTGTTCATAACTTTGAGCACATATCCGTAAGAACAAGCAGATTTGTTGCGCATCAAAGATGTATTGGTCCTTTACACTGCCACACCCAGCAAATAACATTTAAATAGATCTAGAATTCGTTAATATGCATGTAATATATAAATATTAAGTACCTGTAGATTGATATCACGTAAAACTTGTAAGGTGATTTCATGCTTTAGTTGGTGTTCCATCTGCACAGCCTGTGGTAAGTTCAAGAGACTTGAGGTGTGGCAGGTGTTTGAGTGAATCATTGTCATGCTTGGATTGAATGTGAGCTGATCTTGTTCCTCTATGTGGGGACCAAAGGTCCTGGATTTGTCATCATTTCATTGGTAATTCAGCTGGTGAAAGTAGTTACATTTTAGGGATTAAATCCGTGCAAAATTTCAGCGAGTGATTTTCAACATAGCTCTTTTAGAATTCTTTTGTTTCTTCAAATCGTTGATTGTTTCCCAGGTTTAAAAAATAGTTTTGAAGATTCTTGAGCAAGTACTGAATTGAGACAAAACAAAAAGTGCTTGTTTAATTTGTTGAACTTAAAATACTGCTGTTTATATCTGATGTGCTTTCTCTAGTTCTTGAAATAAAATTGAGGAAAAAGCAAGTGATGTAACAAAACATGGGGAAAATATTTTTAAAAAGTGTTTCAGTGACTTGGGCACAAAGTATTGAAGCCAGGAAACAATTGTCATTTCATTAAATGCAGAAAGTTAGAACAGATTCTGCAACAAATTGTCTGCAATTCTCAAAAGAACTTGCTGTAAAATTGGTAGTTTAGTTGCTATTTTAATTGAGAGAGTGCACAGCGAGTTCAAAGTATATGGATATAGAAGGTGAGAAAATGGATGATTATTAGTTAGATTTTGATGTATATTTTTAAAACAAGAGGGATGTCTTCAAATGGAAACAAATGATATTCTTCAACATTCTGTTTTTACCATGCTAAATTAAATTTTAGGTGAAATAGAAATAACTTCACTTTTAACAGATTTCTTCTGTGTTTGTAACACAGAAAATGAAAAGTGAGGCTTAATTTTATTTCATCTTTACTGCGTTACACAAGTACAGAGAAACAAATCTTGTTAATTCTAAATTAAATGAGTTCCTGCTGTTCTTTCAGCAGGAGGTTTTTGGTGATTAATACTGAAGTGTTCTGGAGAAATCGCTTGGCTACACCATTTTTAACCAGCAGACAAACGAATTTCACCAAAACATGTCTCTTTTTTTGGGGTGGGGGGTGCAGTGGGAGGTCACAAAATCCCAGCAGAATTAATTCAAAATTGAAGGATCAGAAAGTGGCAATACGACGTTGCACTGTTTACTGAACGGTTATTTATACTTAGACAATCATTTCTCTGATTCATGTGTTTTATTATTATTGGCTGTTGAATCTCTGTTGAATTTAGAAATACAAAATCAAGCAGAGTGCCAACATAAAAACAGCCGCTGCACGTCACAGTAATGTGTTATATGCGAATCTACCTGAGCCCTGAGAGACGTGTTCGGCACTGAGTAAAGGCTAGGATATGCATGCATTGTTCAGTTACTTTATTACAGTCCGCCTGATCTGGAAAAGGCTAGTTTAGTATGTTTAGTATTCGGAGATTAGCTTCTGGGATCAGATAAAAGGTTCGAGTAAACTAAAAGGGTGGAGGAATCCAACTGTTCTCACTCCAGTTCAACGGATGATTTCAAACTATAATTAATTATAAATCTTGTCACAGGCAGGGCACGATACTAAACATTTACAAACAAGTAAACAGGTGACCGAAGGGATGGCATAGTGATCGGGAGACTATTTCACAGAGAGGTGAATGTAGAGTGTGGACACCAGGATTTCAGTAATGTGGAAGGGTGAATAAGTGGAATTTTCACAATTGAACTCGGGAACACCCTGCAATACAAGACTAGATTCCCCACTCCCAAACTTGGATTCTATCCTGAAAGAGAATTTGCAGCTGTACAGGTCTGTCACTGTATAACACTGGGGTACAGTACTGGTGGGTACAGGTCTGTCACTGTATAACACTGGGGTACAGTACTGGTGGGTACAGGTCTGTCACTGTATAACACTGGGGTACAGTACTAGTGGGGACAAGTCTGTCACTGTATAACACTGGGGTACAGTACTGGTGGGTACAGGTCTGTCACTGTATAACACTGGGGTACAGTACTAGTGGGGACAGGTCTGTCACTGTATAACATCGGGGTACAGTACTGGTGGGTACAAGTCTGTCACTGTATAACACTGGGGTACAGTACTAGTGGGGACAGGTCTGTCACTGTATAACACTGGGGTACAGTACTAGTGGGGACAGGTCTGTCACTGTATAACACTGGGGTACAGTACTAGTGGGTACAGGTCTGTCACTGTATAATACTGGGGTACAGTACTAGTTGTAGTGTATGTAACCTGTACCACCTTAAGCGGATACCTTAAGGTGATGGACTACTTTTTGATGGCTCCTGTACATTGTAGTACCGGTGGTGACCACACCGGTATATAAACCCTGCGGAGCAAAGTGTATCCCAGTTCAGCCTTGACCCTCAATCACTAAAGACCTGTTTAATTATTTCTGTAGTCTGTGTCCTGTTATTCAGCATAACTACATTTGAAAACACAGACTCAACAGTGGCGACAAGTCTGATCTTACCTAGCGGCAGTTGCATCAAAGGAAGCTTCGTCCTCGGAAACGGGCGTCGAACAAGGACATCAACCCTCAACATCCTGCTGGGCACTGCATCGTACGGGAGGCCATCGGGAACCCGGGTTGGTTTCTGGCCACGAAGTCAAACATCAGTGAACATCCCTTCGACGACAGCGGCGGGTAAGCCCGATCGAGCGGCACGGGGGGGGAAGTTGGCCGAGTTGTCAGTAAGAGAAGGGGAGGGGAAACGACGAAAAGGGCGGAGAACACGACCGCAGCCGGTGTCAGGGGCCGGACTGCAATCGGGGCAGAGACGCGCAGCAGCCAGAAAAGCGTTTATGACCACAAGGACCGCAGGAGCGGCGGGGAACAAGAGCAGCAGCGTAGGGGAAAATAAAGGACCACTGGGAGGCGTGAACGGCAACAGCGCGGGAATCGCCATTTTGAGTCGGCGGGGGAAGAAGACAAGCGCGGGAAAAGCCGCCATCTTGAAAAAAATAAAATAAAATATAATAATAATCATATCCGAAGGGAAAGGAAACTCGGCAAGGATGCCAAAAGCGGGTAACATCACTGATTTTGATAACGATGTGGAAGATTGGGCCACTGATGTGCCTTCAATAACCACAAAACTAGAAGTTATAAACTTTAACAAGTTGGCTTTTAATCACTAAGATCAGAGCTAACATCTCAACACACCGACTGGCTCACAGGAATGAGTCATACAGATCCTGGGATCTTTAAATAAGAGAAGTCAGCGGCGGAGCCAAGAGCCAAGACCTGGAACCTTGCAGGTTAGTCAGGGAAGAGGAAGTGAAACTATACACCGTGTGGGGGAGGGTAATATACATGAGTGCAAAACGAATACAGGCAAGACAAACAGATTTCATTACATTCACCCCTTCTTTAGATTTAGTCCATCGGGGTGATGTTTCTTAAAAGTTGGTATAAGTGAGTCTGTCAGGAGGTTTTGCGGTTCTCAGTGATCGGCGCAAAGCCGGTTGGGGTGCCTCTAGGGGAGTGGATTCTGGTTCCTCCGCTGTCCGGGCCTCCGCAGTGTCTTCCAGGTTATCTGCAGTGTCCTCCAGGTTAAAGTTGGGTATTGATACCTCTGGGCGTCCTGTCTCTTTTTGGTGTAGGTCTTCCTCGGGTAGTCTCTCATCGTTCTCTCCGCTCCCCGAGGGAGCGAGGTCTTTTATGGAAACAGTGTCCTCTCGCCCGTCAGAGTATTCGATATAGGCGTACTGAGGGTTTGCATGGAGGAGCTGTACCTTTTCCACAAGGGGGTCCGTTTTATGGCCTCTCACGTGCTTCCGCAATAGTACTGTCCCCGGAGACGTCAGCCACGCGGGTAGAGATATGCCCGAGGTGGATTTCCGGGGGAAAATGAACATCTTTTCGTGAGGGGTAGCGTTAGTGGCTGTACATAACAGAGACCTTATGGAGTGGAGCACGTCTGGGAGGACTTCCTGCCAGCGGGAGGTCGGAAGGCCTTTTGACTTTAAGGCTAACGTGACAGCCTTCCAAACAGTAGCATTCTCCCTTTCCACTTGCCCATTACACCGTGGGTTGTAGCTAGTGGTTCTGCTAGTGGCTATCCCCTTTGAGAGCAAGAACTGGTGCAGTTCGTCACTCATAAATGACGTCCCCCTATCGCTGTGTATGTAGTTCGGCATGCCAAACATGCAGAATAGATTACAGAGACACTTGATGACCGTGGCACTGGTTATGTCTGGGCAGGGAATGGCGAAGGGGAAGCGGGAATATTCATCGATGATATTGAGGAAGTATACGTTACGGTCGGCAGAGGGAAGGGGTCCCTTGAAGTCCAGACTTAGGCGCTCGAATGGCCGTGTGGCTTTGATAAGGTGTGCACGGTCAGGCCTGTAGAAACGAGGCTTGCATTCCGCACAGATGCGGCAGGCTCTGGTCATTGCCCTGACCTCCTCGATGGAGTGGGGCAGATTGCGGGACTTTATAAAATGGTATAGTCGGGTGACCCCAGGGTGACAGAGGTCGTTGTGGAGACCCTGTAATTTGTCCGTATGAATGCTGGCACACATTCCCCGCGATAGGGCGTCTGGGGGTTCATTAAGGGCTCCCGGCCTGTACATAATATCATAGTCGAACGTGGATAGTTTGATCCTCCACCTGAGTATTTTGTCATTCTTGATTTTCCCCCTTTGTTATTAAACATTTCGTTAAATTCCCGTTTACCTGTATGTCCATCATGGATTTTGTCAACGGGTGCGGCCTGGATTGATCCACCGTGATCGAAGCCACTGTTGGGCCCTGGGCGGCCGTTGAGTCGGGAAAAGATGGCGGATCCCAAGATGGCAGCCCGCATGGCACGCACGAGGCGGTGACTGAGTTGGAAATCGGATTCCCCCTGCAGACTTTGCTAAAATGCCCCTTTTTCTTACATTTGAAGCATGTAGCGTCCTTCGCTGGGCATCGTTGTCTGGGGTGCTTGGCCTGGCCGCAGAAGTAGCATTTCGGGCCTCGAGACATTGCCGCTGTAGTAGGACTCCTGGGTGAACTTCTGTGTGGGGACTCCGGCGGTGTAGAGCTGGTCTGAGACCTGGATGGGGAAGATGGCTGATTCCAAGATGGCGGCCCGCTCGGCGCGCACGAGGCGGTGAGGGCCGCATGGCCGGAAGAATAAGAGAGTTTTTCTGGGCCATGTCCAGCGATCGCGCAGTGGCCACTGCCTTTTTTAAGTCCAGGACCTCCTTCTCCAGCAGTCTCTGCCGGATATAATTCGATTTGAGGCCCGTGATGAAGGAATTGCGGACCAATTCGTCAGAGTACACGTTGGCCGTCACGGCCTTGCAGTTACAGTCCCGGACCAAGTCCTTTAGGCCCTGTAAGAAATCGTCCATTGATTCCTCAGGTCGCTGCCTGCGTGTAGCCAGCAGATGTCTGGCGTACACTTCATTTACTGGCCTCTGGTATTGGGCCTTCAGGATAGTGATGGCCTCCGTGTAAGAGGTGGCGTCCCGGATGAACGAATAAATCCAATGACTAACGTGAGTAGTCAGTGGACTCAGTTTATCTACCTCGCTAGCGGATGAGGCCCTCGCGAAGAGTTCGAAGCATTTGAGTCAGTGTCCAAATTGATTTGATGCTTCAGCAGAATGTGGATCCAAGTCCAGACGCTCTGGTTTTAGGAGTCGATCCATCCTAGTGTTCTTTAGTGATTAAAATTGATGTGCCTTCAATAACCACAAAACTAGAAGTTATAGGCCTAGAAATTCACTAGCCTTAGTGCCGCTTTTGAGGCGCTAGAGGGACTAGCGCCAGAGTTATGGCCAGTTTAAAAATTCCCTGGGGGCCTAAATCGGCGTTGCACCGGTAGCGCTGCGCCGGCACCGATGACGTCATCGGTGTGCGCAGCGTCCCGGTTGCCGTGGTAACCCGCCCGAACTCCGAAATTGAGTTGCGGCCGCCTCGCCCGTGGCAGCCGCAAGCAACGTTCTGGCAGAGGTGCCTTACTCCAGTTTGCGCCGGCGCATTAAAGGCCCCGCGGCGGCCGGCCACTTTCCCGCCGGCCGCCTGCCCGCAGCTCCCTCCCCGGACTTCTCCCCCCCCCCCCCCCCCCCGGAACAGATGCAAGCCCGGCACTTGTCCGAGGTGCCGGGCTCATTTTTAAGCTGATTTGCGCGGGCCGCGGCCGGTTGCAGGCAGCTCCTCCTTAACGGGAGGAGGAGGCCTGCGCGTCCCCAGCCTGCCGCACCGCATCGGGTGCCGCAGCGCCGGAATTGCGGCGCGAAACAGCAGTTAGCGCCGATGTACCGCCGCAAAGACCCTTCAGTAGCGCCGGCAGCCGTTTGGGCGCGGCGCCACTGAATTTTTGGCGCGCGCAGGGTACTTAGCGCCGGCACTAACTTCCGGCGCTAAAGCCCTGGCTAAGCCAAAACCCAATTTCTAGGCCATAGACTTTAACAAGTTGGCTTTTAATCACTAAGATCAGAGCTAACATCTCAACACACCGACTGGCTCACAGGAATGAGTCATACAGATCCTGGGATCTTTAAGTAAGAGAAGTCAGGGGTGGAGCCAAGAGCCAAGACCTGGAACCTTCCAGGTTAGTCAGGAAAGAGGAAGTGAAACTATACACCGTGTGGGGGAGGGTAATATACATGAGTGCAAAACGAATACAGGCAAGACAAACAGATTTCATTACAGCCACTTATGTGGAACGCCTCGAAGTTTACTGTACAACGAATGAGGTACCGGAGGATAAGAAAGCACTAACCCTATTAAACTCGATGGGTGCGAAGACGTACGGGTTATTAAGGAACCTTGTAACACCAGACAAACCGGTAGGGAAGAGTTTCGTGGATATTGTTACTATCCTGCAAGAGCATTTAAACCCCACGCCGCTGCTGATAGCGGAACGATTTAAATTCTACAAAAGAATTCAACTTAAAGAAGAAAGCAACGCTGAATTCCTAACCGAACTGCGCAAGTTACCAAAGTACTGCCAGTTCGGTACAGGACTAGCAGACGCACTGAGAGATAAGTTTGTGTGTGGGCTCCTAAGGGAAGGAACCCAGAAGTGACTGCTGGAGGAAAAGGACCTTACACTGGACAAAGCTTTCAGCATTGCAGCATCGCACGAGGCAGCAGCACGAGGCACTGCAGAGATACAGCAAAGGCCATTGGAATTCAGCACCAATGAAATGGCATTGGGCGCAGTAAAGTGCTATCGTTACGGAAGGACAACGCATGACCAGAACCAGTGCTGGTTCAAAGATAAAGAATGCAGGCAATGTGGCAAACTTGGTCACATAGCGAGAGTATGCCGGTCAAGAAAGAAGACCAGCAGCAAAAAGTCACCGCAGGAGAAGTACAAAAAAGTACACAAGGTGACAGTTTGGATGAACAGAAGATGGATTCAGACTCCAGCAGTAAGGAACTGGGTTGTCTAAAAATACATAATGTGGGTAACACAGCAGACCACCAAACTATCTGGGTTATGCTTCAGATAGCAGGAGTCCAAGTAAAGATGGAATTGGACACTGGATCGGCATTAACGGTCATGAATAAGCAAGATTACAAAAGGTTATTCTCGCACATTCCCCTGAGGGATACGGAGATTGTATTGAAAACATACACGGGGCAAATAGTATACCCCAAAGGAAAGATAAAAGTAAATGTGGTCTACAATGGTAAAGAAAGTCAGAAAATGGACTTGTATGTGTTACCTGATGGAGGTCCGCCACTACTGGGACGGGAATGGATCCGGAGAATAAACGTGGACTGGCATTCCATACAAGCACTGACTGTAGATGCCTGTAAGGAGGACGACGTCAAACCTAAACGACTGTCCAAAATATTAGACGATGCTAAGGAGGTGTTCCAACAGGGACTGGGACACTGAAAGGAATTACGGCAAACATCAAGGTTGAAGAACATGCAAACCCAAAATTTTTCAAAGCCAGACCGGTACCTTATGCGATACGACCTGCTGTGGAAGCAGAGCTGGAAGGGCTAGAACGTTCAGGGGTACTGTCCAAGGTGGACTGGAGCGAATGGGCCACACCCATTGTTCCTGTCATGAAGCGTTCATTGAGCAACAAGCCGGGGGAACCTGGAAAGGTTCGCATCTGTGGCGATTTCAAGATCACTGTTAATCCGGTTCTTCACACGGTGCAATATCCGCTTCCGCGGATTGAAGATATCTTCGCTTTGCTGTCTGGCGGGAAACACTTCACCAAGATAGACCTGGCGCAGGCGTACCTACAGATGGAAGTTGATGAAGCATCACGCCAGTATCTCACGATCAACACACAAAAGGGCTTATATTGGTATAATAGACTGGTTTTTGGAGTGGCATCGGCTCCAGCGATTTGGCAAAGGGCCATGGAGCAGGTATTGCAGGGAATCCCAGGCACACAATGCTACCTGGACGACATCCTGATTACAGGAGATAACGATAAGGATCACCTCGCGAATTTGGAGCAGATGCTCATCAGATTGAAAGACTATGGGCTCAGAGTTAATCGCCAGAAATGTGAGTTCTTTCAAAAGCGAATCTTGTACTGCGGCCACGTCATTGACCAGGAGGGGCTCCATAAGTCACCTGACAAAATCGAAGCTGTTGTGAAAGCTCCCGCTCCGGAAAATGTATCCCAGTTGAGGTCGTTCCTTGGGTTGGTTAACTATTACCACAAGTTTCTTCCAAATTTATCCACGGTGTTACACCCGCTAAACACTCTCTTTTGCAAATGGGAATACCATGGAAATGGAGCGATGATTGTAAGCGGGCTTTTCAGAAGAGCAAGGCACTGATCACCTCTAAGGAAGTGTTGGCTCACTTTAACCCAACGCTGCCTATTCGCTTAGCTTGTGATGCTTCTCCATATGGTATCGGGGCAGTGCTCTCACATAAGTTTCCAGATGGCTCGGAAAGGCCAGTCGCGTTCGCATCCAGATCATTGACCTCCGCTGAGCCCAACTATGCTCAGATAGATAGGGAGGCTCTCGGCCTCGTGTGGGGAGTTAAGAAATTTAACCATTACCTGCAAGGCCAAAAGTTTACGCTGCTGACAGATCACCAGCCGTTGGTTTCCATTTTCAACCCTAAGAAGGGTGTTCTGGTAATGACGGCGCAGAGGCTTCAGAGATGGTCCCTTTTCCTAGGGGCACATCAATATGATATTGAATTCAAAGGTACAAAGCAACATGGTAATGCTGATGGGCTGTCGCGCCTGCCACTACCTACAGCGGAAGAGGCACCGGCAGTTGACCCTGTCGAGATATTTCACTTGACCATCATCGAATGCTTACCAGTCACCAATGCGGGTATTGAGAGAGAGACCTGAAACGACCCGACACTGTCTCGGGTCTACGACTTGACAGTGAAGGGATGGCCAGCACATGGCGAACCACTGTTACCAGCATTCTCGGCCAGACAAGAACAGCTGTCCGTCTGTCAAGGAACATTGATGTATGGAACAAGGGTGATTATTCCTCCTAAATTAAGGGAGATTATTCCTCCTAAATTAAGGGAGAGAGTCCTGAAAGAATTGCATGAAGGTCATCTGGGGGGAGTCAAGATGAAAAGCCTTGCTAGGGCTTATGTGTGGTGGCCAGGTATCGACAAACAAATAGAGGATCTGACTAAAAGCTGCTCAGGGTGCCAAAAAGTTCAAAATACACCTCCAATTGCACCGCTGCATCCATGGGAATGGCCTTCAACCCCATGGCAACGTGTGCATATCGACTTTGCAGGTCCATTCATGGATTCCATGTTTTTGATAGCAGTAGACGCACATTCTAAATGGCCAGAAGTGATTAAGATGTCGACCACTACCTCTGAGAAGACGATCGCAGTTCTAAGAACCATATTTGCAAGGAATGGGTTGCCGGAACAAATATGTTCAGACAACGGACCACAGTTCGTGTCAGAAGAATTCCAGAAATTCATGAAAAAGAATGGGGTGAAACACTATACATCTGCCCCATATCATCCGGCTACAAATGGGTTGGCCGAGAGATTTGTACAAACGTTCAAAAAGGCGATAAAGGCCATGAGCGAAGACCATATTCCACTACAACACAAGGTGGACAATTTCCTGATGGCGTATCGAAACGCCACGCATGCAGTGACAAATCAAAGCCCTGCCATAATGTTCTATAACAGAAGGTTGTGGTCCCGGTTGGATTTGTTAAAACCCAATGTGAGAAGGGAAGTCGAAAACAAGCAATTCCAGCACGTAAATAACAAGGCCACTCGTAGTTTCGAAATAGGACAACCAGTGTTGGCCAGGGACTATAGGGATGATAAATGGCAATCTGGAACAATTCGTGCCCGATAAGGACCCTTGATGCACACGGTAGACGTTGGAGAGAACGTAATACGACGTCATGCTGACCAACTTGTGGAATCGAGAACAAGGGTCGACCCCATGTCTACGGCAGAGACACCAGTTGAAGAATTTATTGAGCCTGTAGCATCTACCTCAGACTCGAACGTACATGATGATGTTCAATCCATAGGAGATCAAATGGATGAGTCACCCCAGCAACGAGAACCAGAGACCCCTGAAAGGCATTGGCCTAGAAATTCAGTGCCCTTAGCGCCGATTTTGCGGCGCTAGAGGGCCTAGCGCTGCAATTGGCGCCGGCGCCTAAATTGCCTGGGGCCCTTCCGCCGCGGTAGACCGGTAGCGCTGCGCCGGCACCGATGACGTCATCGGTGTGCGCAGCGTCCCGGTTGCCATGGTAACCCGCCCGAACTGGGAAATTGACTTGCGGCCGCCTCGCCCGTGGCAGCCGCAAGCAACGTTCTGGCAGAGGTGCCTTGCACAAGTTTGCGCCGGCGCATTAAAGGCCCCGCGGCGGCCGGCCGCTTTCCCGCCGCCCGCCTGGCCGCAGCTCCCTCCCCGGACTCCCCCCCCCCCCCCCCCGGAACAGAAGCAAGCCCGGCACTTGTCCGAGGTGCCGGGCTCATTTTTAATAAGATTATCGCGGGCCGCGGCCGGGTGCAGGCAGGTCCTCCTTAAGGGAAGGAGGAGGCCTGCAGTTCCCGAACCTGCCGCACCGCAGCGGGCGCCGCAGCGCCGGAATAGCGCCGAAATTCAGCGCATAGCGCCAGTTTTCAGGCGCTAACAGCTTTCAGCAGCGCCGGCAGCCGTTTGGGCGCAGAAGTAGTGAATTTTTGGCCCGACCAGCGCGACTTAGCTCCGGCACTAACTTCCGGCGCTAAAGCCGTTGCTGCGCCAAAACCCAATTTCTAGGCCCTTATCTGGCCCGGATCAGGAGGCCTCCTCAGAGACTGAATCTTTGAACAGTTTTGTGTGAAAATTGTATATATGTTATCCATGTAATGTTTAATTTGGGGTGTACACTGTTAAGCTAAAAGGGGAGGAATTGTAGTGTATGTAACCTGTACCACCTTAAGAGGATACCTTAAGGTGATGGGACTACTTTTTGATGGCTCCTGTACATTGTAGTACCGGTGGTGACCACACCAGTATATAAACCCTGCGGAGCAAAGTGTATCTCAGTTCAGCCCTGACCCTCAATCACTAAAGACCTGTTTAATTATTTCTGTAGTCTGTGTCCTGTTATTCAGCATAACTACATTTGAAAACACAGACTCAACACTAGTGTGGACAGGTCTGTCACTGTATAACACTGGGTTACAGTACTAGTGGGTACAGGTCTGTCACTGTATAACACTGGGTCCATCACTGGTGGGGACAGGTCAGTCACTGTATAACACTGCGGTACAGTACTGGTGGGTACAGGTCTGTCACTAACACTGCGGTACAGTACTGGTGGGTACAGGTCTGTCACTAACACTGCGGTACACTACTGGTGGGTACAGATCTGTCACTGTATAACACAGGTACATTACTGGTGGGTACAGGTCTGTCACTATAACACTGGGGTACAGTACTGGTGGGTACAGGTCTGTCACTGTATAACACTGGGGTACAGTACTGGTGGGTACAGGTCTGTCACTATAACACTGGGGTACAGGACTGGTGGGTACAGGTCTGTCACTGTATAACACTGGGGTACAGGACTGGTGGGTACAGGTCTGTCATTGTATAACACTGGGGTACAGGACTGGTGGGTACAGGTCTGTCACTGTATAACACTGGGGTACAGGACTGGTGGGTACAGGTCTGTCACTGTATAACACTGGGGTACAGTACTGGTGGGTACAGGTCTGTCACTGTATAACACTGGGGTACAGGACTGGTGGGTACAGGTCTGTCATTGTATAACACTGGGGTACAGGACTGGTGGGTACAGGTCTGTCACTGTATAACACTGGGGTACAGGACTGGTGGGTACAGGTCTGTCATTGTATAACACTGGGGTACAGGACTGGTGGTACAGGTCTGTCACTGTATAACACTGGGGTACAGGACTGGTGGGTACAGGGAGCATTTTTGCTGGTTAATTAAGAGGAGCCCTCAAGACTAGCATTGAAGAGTATTGGTTGTTTTATTTAATTTCCTCAAAACACATTTTTGCATAGAACGAGCTTTGTGAATATGCTGAAAGATATGGGTTTTTCTGTCAGTATATCCTGAGGTAACTGTTGTGGCATGTTTCCTCCCTTGATGATGTATTTTGATCGTCTGCAGGGTTCGTTTTTGACAGTAGCTCATCATTGAGAAAAAAGTGATGTGAACTTGAGCTCATCCAAAACTCTGCTTCCTGTGTTCGAACTCGCACAAGTCCCGTTCACCCATCAGCCCCGAGCTTATTGACCTACATTGGCCCCGGTCTGGCAATGCCTTGATTTTAAAATTCCCATCCTTGTTTTAAAATCCCTCCATGGCCTCGCCCCTCCCTATCCCTGCAATGTCCTCCATCTTTACAACTCATGAGGTCTCTGCGCTCCTCCAAATCTAGCCTCTTGAGCATCCCCGATTTTAATCGCTCCACTATTGGTGGCCGTACCTTCAGCTGCCAAGGATCTAAACTCTGGAATTCCCTCCCAAACCATTCCACCTCTCTCCCCTCCTTTAAGACGCTCCTTAAAACCTACCTTTTTGACCAAGCTTTTGGTCAACTGCCCAAATATCTCCTTTTGTGCCTCAGTGTCAATTTTGTTTTAGAATGCTCCTCGTGAAGCGCCTTGGGACATTTTACTGCGTTAAAGGTGCTATCTAAATACAAGTTATTGCTGACAATTTGATGAGCCACTGGGTGTTGATGGAGTCCTTCAGAATATGCTGTGTGTGCTTCTGGTTTTGATTTTGTGAAGTTTTGGGCTGACAGACACTGGGCACTGTGGTTCTGAGCAGTGTGCTTGCACTGCCTTAGTTCCCAGGTGGAATTCAGCCTGTTTTTGCTATGAATCTTAAACTCCGGGACCTGTGTGCTGCTGTAAGACTATTTATCTGCGATCAAACCTTGTGGAATTTGCCCTGTACAGAACTGAGGATCAACAAGAGGCTACAGACTTGCCTCATACTCCTTACTTTTTCTCCAGTTGTTTTTTTTTTAGCAGTGGAAAACGATGACTTGTAACAAAGCCGGGTGCATACGCGGCAGTAGATTGTGTTTTGGGTCCCCTATCTTGTCAGTATTCCGACACAAGGAGATTGATCACGATCTATGTTGTTGCTTCTGGGAGCTTGGTGTGTATTCGGGAGTGAGGGAAGAAAGCTTGCTGTGCCTGAATCAGCTGTATCAGGTCTCGGGAAGTTCTCAATGGGTTTGGACAGTTCGGTACGTAGAAACAGGAGGAGGTCATTCATCCCCTTGAGCCTTCTCCGCCATTCAATGAGATCATGGCTGATCTGTACCTCAACTCCATTTATCTGCCATTGCTCCATATCCCTTGATACCCTAACAAGAATTTATCAATCTCGGTCTTGAAAGCTCCAATTGTCTCAGCATCCACAGCCTTATAGGGAAGAGAGTTCCAGATTACATCACATTTGGTGTGAAGAAGTGCTTCCTACATTACAACAGTGACTACCCTTCAAAAGTACTTCATTGGCCGTAAGGATGTCCTGAGGTCGTGAAAGGCGCTATAGAAATGCAAGTCTTCCTCTGTCTTTATTTCCTGATTTCCCTCCTGAATGGTCTCGCTCTAATTTTAAGATTATATCCCTCCCCCTTTCTAGATTCCCCACCAGAGGAAATAGTTTCTCTCTATCTACCCTATTGAATTCCTTTAACATTTTAAACACCGCAAACAGATCACCCCTCAGCCTTCTAAACTCCAGGGAACACAAGCCAAGTTTGTAATGACTTGTATCAAGATCCCCACAGATGTTTTAGTCTCCTTCGGCATAGTCAACCCTTCAAGACAATAAAAAGTCAATTATTTTGACTGTACTTTGAATATGATCCATGTACATTCTGAAATCAGACCTGGTTTCGGGCAGCGGCGGGTAAAAACACAAACTTCGATTTTTTAAATATATAATATATTGCTCCTGCCGTATGAAGCTCTTGCCATCAAAGGAGGCGGTGAAGGCACTGAGCAGGAGAAGAAGGGAAGATGTTAGGGGTGTGGTGTATGTAACCTGTTCCACCTTAAGAGAACTTAAGCCTGGTCCACCTTAAGAAAGGTACTACTTTCTTTGGCTGCTGTATACGTAATACCGGTGGTGACCACACCGGTATATAAGCACAGTGTAATAATATTGTATTCAGTATAGTCCGACCTCCAACCAGTAAAGACCTGTTGAATTTACTCTTGTGGTCTGTGTAGTAATTCTCACTATAACACACAGACTTAACAGTGGCGACGAGTCCGATTCTTACCCTGCTGCAGTAATTTCCACGGCGACTTCGTCCACAGACAGGACGTCGAAGAGAGGTTTCCACCCTCATCACCTACGGGAAGACACGCCGAGCGGCAGGCATCGAGCAACCGGAGTGCAGAAGACATCCTGACCGCGAAGCCTCCATCAGCGACTGTCAGCTTCTTCTACTGCCTCGTGGTGGGTAAGCCGGGCAGCGACGCGACAGAAAGTCAACTGTGTTGGCTGTACAGACGGGGCTGGGAAGACGGAGGAATAAGGGCGGTGAGGTCGATCGCGACCAGAGATAAGGGCCGGGCCGCTTTCGAGCGAGAGGCGCAGTGCGGGACATCGATCGCGACCGGAGATAAGGGCCGCATTCGGGCTAAAGGCGCAGCGTCTGGGGAAACTGAAGACGCGAGAGCCGCGGTGAAGCGGAGACAGCGTCGGGGGACGGGTGAAGACCGCCAAGAGCGGGAAAACCGCCATTTTGTGGGCGGAGGACGACGGCAAGAGCGGGAAGCCGCCATCTTAGATAACATTAAAAATACGATAAATTGCTACGATGCCTAAACATGGGAACATTAATGCCTTCGACAGTGATATAGAAGACTGGGCCATGTATGTAGAACGCATACAAAACTATTGTAAGGCAAATAAAATTCCTGAGACAGATAAAGCACTAACATTACTAAACTTAATGGGTGCGAAGACATACGGGCAATTGAAACACCTGTTATCACCAGATGAACCGGCGGATAAGACGTTCGAACAGATTGTTACTGTCCTAAAAAATCATCTTAGCCCCACGCCGCTGATGCTAGCGGAACGATTTAAATTTTATGATAGAGGACAGCGGCAAAATGAAAGCAATGCTGAATATTTGATGGAATTACGTAAGCTAGCAAAATATTGTCAGTTTGGAACGGGACTGACAGGCGCTTCGAGATAGATTTGTGTGTGGTTTATTTAAACAGGATACACAAAGGCGACTGCTCGAGGAGAATGAGCTGTCTCTCGAGAAGGCGGTCACTATGGCAGCAGCACACGAGGCCGCAGCGAGAGGCACGGCAGTAATGCAGCTACGGCCACCGGAACTCGGTACAAACAAATTGGGTTTGAGTTCTGTCAAATGTTATCGTTGTGGAAAGACAACGCACGATCAGAACCAGTGTTGGTTTAAAAACCAAGAATGCAGAACGTGTGGCAGGTTTGGCCACATAGCTAAAGTATGCCGGTCAGGAAAGAAGACCAGCAATAAAAAGTCACCGCAAGGAAAATATGCAAAGGTACCCAAGGTGACAAAGAACAGTTTGACTGAACAGAAGTCAGATTCAGACGCTAGCAGTAATGAACTGGATAGCTTAAGAATACACAACGTTGGTAAGGATACAGACCTCCAGACAATTTGGGTCACTCTTAAGATAGCAGGAGTCCAAGTAAAAATGGAATTGGACACTGGATCGGCATTGACGGTCATGAATAAGAAAGATTACAGAAGGTTATTCCAACATATTCCCTTACAGGATACGGAGATTATATTGAAAACGTACACGGGGCAAAGAGTGTACCCCATCGGAAAAATAGAGGTAGAAGTGGTCCACAAGGGCGAAGGAAGCCAAGTAATGGACTTATATGTGCAACCTGAAGGAGGTCCACCACTACTAGGACGGGAGTGGATTAGGAAAATGAATATGGACTGGCACTCCTTGAAAGCACTAACGGTAGATTCCGGGGAAACAGCTGTCAAACCTAAACGATTGTCCAGAATATTGGATGAGGCTAAAGAGGTGTTCCAGCTGGGACTGGGAACACTGAGAGGAATTACGGCAAACATCAAGATTGATGAACATGCACAACCAAAATTTTTTAAAGCCAGACCGGTACCCTATGCAATACGACCTGCGGTTGAAGCGGAGCTGGAAGCACTAGAACGTTCAGGGGTACTGTCTAAAGTAGATTGGAGTGAGTGGGCTACGCCCATTGTTCCCGTTATGAAACGTCCTGCGAACAATAAGCCAGGAGATCCAGGGAAGGTTCGCATCTGTGGAGATTTCAAGATCACCATTAATCCGGTGCTTCACACGGTGCAGTATCCGCTTCCACGGATTGAGGATATTTTCGCTTCACTGTCTGGCGGGAAACACTTCACCAAGATAGACCTGGCGCAGGCGTACTTGCAGATGGAGGTTGAAGAAGAGTCACGCCAATACCTCACAATCAACACGCATCGAGGGTTGTACCGGTACAATAGGCTGGTTTTTGGTGTGGCATCGGCTCCAGCAATTTGGCAGAGGGCCATGGAGCAGGTATTACAGGGAATTCCAGGCACACAATGTTACCTGGACGACATTCTGATCACAGGTGATGGTGATGAACAGCATCTCGCTAACTTGGAACTGGTGCTCAACAGACTGAAAGAGTATGGGCTTAGGGTAAATCGGCAGAAATGTGAGTTCTTCCAGAAGCGGATCTCGTACTGTGGTCATGTCAACCGGGAGGGGCTTCATAAGTCTCCTGACAAGATAGCGGCAGTTGTAAAGGCTCCCGCTCCGGAGAATGTCTCAGTTGAGGTCGTTTCTAGGATTAATTAACTACTACCATAAATTTCTGCCAAATCTATCCACGGTGCTGCATCCGTTGAACGCTCTTTTACAGAAAGGGGTACCATGGGACTGGGGCGAAAACTGTAAGAAGGCATTTCGCAAAAGCAAAGAATTGATCACCTCAGAGGAAGTGTTGGCTCACTTCGACCCGACACTGCCTATTCGGTTGGCTTGTGATGCTTCTCCATATGGTATTGGGGCAGTACTCTCACACAAATTGCCAAATGGCACGGAAAGACCAGTCGCGTTTGCATCCAGATCATTGACCTCCGCTGAGCGCAACTATGCGCAGATCGATAGGGAGGCCCTTAGCCTTGTATGGGGAGTGAAGAAGTTTAATCATTACCTACAGGGCCAAAAATTCACACTTCTGACGGACCATCAACCGTTGGTGTCCATTTTTAACCCTAAGAAGGGTGTTTCGGTGATGACAGCACAGCGTCTCCAGAGATGGTCTCTTTTCTTAGGGGCACATCAATATCAGATAGAATTCAAAGGTACGAAACAGCATGGCAATGCTGATGGCCTGTCGCGCCTGCCACTACCTGAAGATGAAGACACGACGGAAGTTGACCCTGTTGAGTTATTTCATTCGACCATTATCGAGTGTTTACCTGTCACCAACGCAAGTATTGAAAGAGAAACCAGGAATGACCCGACACTGTCCAGAGTCTACGAGGTGACAGTGAAAGGATGGCCAACACGGGGTGATCCTCTGTTACCGGCATTCTCGGCAAGGCGAGACCAGCTGTCCGTCTGCCATGGTACTTTGATGTATGGGACAAGAGTGATTATTCCTCCCAAGTTAAGGGAAAGAGTTTTAAAAGAACTACATGAAGGTCATCTGGGGGGAGTTAAAATGAAAAGTCTTGCTAGGGCTTACGTATGGTGGCCGGGTATTGACCAACAGACTGAGGAGTTAACGAAAAGCTGCGCTGGGTGTCAAAAAGTGCAAAATGCACCTCCGATAGCACCGCTACACCCATGGGAATGGCCTTCAGCCCCATGGCAACGCGTACACATTGACTTTGCTGGTCCATTCATGGACTCCATGTTCCTAATCGCGGTGGACGCACATTCCAAATGGCCAGAAGTCATCAAGATGAATACCACTACTTCAGAAAAGACAATTGCGGTGTTAAGAACAATATTCGCAAGGAACGGATTGCCAGAACAGATCTGTTCGGACAACGGACCACAGTTTGTATCGGAAGAATTCCAACAATTCTTAAAGAAGAATGGAGTTAAACATTATACCTCTGCCCCATATCATCCGGCGACAAACGGGTTGGCTGAAAGATTTGTCCAGACATTCAAAAAGGCTATTAAGGCCATGAATGATGATCAGATTCCGCTGCAACACAAGGTCGATAAGTTCCTGATGTCATATAGAAACGCCGATCATGCCGTGACTAACCAAAGTCCTGCTATGATGTTTTATAACAGGAGGTTGCGGTCCAAGTTGGACTTGTTAAAACCAAATGTGCGGAGGGAAGTGGAAAACAAACAGTTTCGGCATATTAACAGCAAGACCACTCGAACTTTCGACGACAACCAGTGATGGCAAGGGGCTATGGAAACGACAAATGGCAGTCCGTAACAATCCGGGCCAGACAAGGACCTCTGATGTACACAGTAGATATTGGTCATAATGTGATAAGGCGTCATGCGGATCAACTGGTAGAGTCGAGAGCAAGGGTCGAACCCATGGTTGTGACAGAGACAGCTGTGGAAGACGTTCATGAACCTGAAGCATCTACCTCGGCCGAGAATGTATTTGATGATGATGACACCCAATACATTGGCAACCAACTAGAGGAGGCACCTCAACAACAAGAATCAGAGGCCACTGAAAGGTGTTATCCAAGTCGAATCAGAAAGCCTCCTGAGAGACTGAACCTTTGAACTGTTATACCTGAAGTTATATATGTATATATGTTATGTTTATTTGGGGATATGACTGTTAAGCTAAAAAGGGAGGATTGTGGTGTATGTAACCTGGTCCACCTTAAGAAAGGTACTACTTTCTTTGGCTGCTGTATACGTAATACCGGTGGTGACCACACCGGTATATAAGCACAGTGTAATAATATTGTATTCAGTATAGTCCGACCTCCAACCAGTAAAGACCTGTTGAATTTACTCTTGTGGTCTGTGTAGTAATTCTCACTATAACACACAGACTTAACAAGGGGGAACAAGACTGGAATTGAGATCTAAGGCACTACCAGACAAATGGGTTTTAAGGGGGCTTTTGATGATGGGGATTGGGGTAGGCCGAGAGTTCAAGAAAGCATGAAAGCATGCTTAAATGGTCTCCGAGAGTCAGGAATGAGCATTAATCCAGAGTCGGAGGAATGGAGAATGACTCCTGGCTGGAGAAGATCGCCCAGATGGGTTGGGAGAAGGCCGCGCCGGGGTTTGAAGATGCAGTGGAGCATGGTGAAGTCTTATCACTGGGGTTGGGAAACCCCGTGGTGCTTGGCCAGTGCAGGGGTGACGAGTGTGCTGATCTTGGCTGTTGGAGCTGCTTTGTTTTGGGCTAACGGAAGCTTGTTTGGGCAGGGCGTGTGGTAGAGGAGTGCTTTGAAGGAATCAATCCTCCCATGTCAGGAAGGCGTGGATTAGCATTTCAGCAGCAGTCGGGGCTGAGATCGGGGCATAAGCTGCAACGTTCTGGGGGTGAAAGTCTTGGCAACAGTTGCAGTCTGGTTGGGCACCGGGGCAGTGCACCAGCTCATTTAGTCTGCGGTGGGGACAGTTTTCTGACTGGGCTGTTGAAGGTCAACCAGCCTCCTCAGCCCTCTGGTTGTAGCCCAAGGTGAATCCCTGCTCCGGGAGGTGAATCCCTGCTCCGGGAGGTGAATCATAGCTGGTTTTGAAATGTTTGTTCTAAAGATGCTCTCCTTAATGATTCTTCAAGACGCCGTGCAATTTTTAAACACGTCAGAATTTCATGATTGCAATACATACGAACATACGAATTAGGAGCAGAAGTAGGCCACTCGGCCCTTCGAGCCTGCGCCGCCATTCAATAAGATCATGGCTGATCTGATTACTCCACATTCCTGCCTACCCTCGATAACTTTTCACCCCCTTGCTTACCAAGAATATCTACCTCTGCCTTAAAAATATTCAAAGACTCTGCTTCCACCGCCCTCTGAGGAAGGGCGTTCCAAAGACACACGACCCTCTGCGAGAAAAAAATTCTCCACATCTCTGTCTTAAATGGGTGACCCCTTATTTTTAGCAGTGACCCCGAGTTCAAGAGGAAACATCCTCTCCACATCCATCCTGTCCAAACCCCTCAGGATCTTATATGTTTCAATCAGGTCACCTCTTATTCTTCTAAACTCCAGCGGATACAAGCCTAACCTGTCCAACCTTCCCTCATAAGACAACCCGCCCATTCCAGGTATTAGTCCAGTAAACCTTCTCTGAACTGCTTCCAACGCATTCACATCCTTCCTTAAATAAGGAGACCAATACTGTACAGAGTACTCCAGATGTGGTCTCACCAATGCCCTGTATAACTGAAGCATAACCTCCCTACTTTTGTATTCAATTCCCCTCGCAATAAACAATAACATTTTATTAGCTTTCCTAATTACTTGCCGTACCTGCATAACAACCTTTTGTGATTCATGCACTAGGACACCCAGATCCCTCTGCATCTCAGAGCTCTGCAATCTCTCACCATTTAGATAATATGCTTCTTTTTATTCTTCCTGCCAAAATGGACAACCTCACATTTTCCCACATTATACTCCATTTGCCAGATCTTTGCCCACTCACTTAACTTAGCTACATCCCTTTGTAGCCTCCTTATGTCCTCTTCACAATTTACTTTCCTGCCTATCTTTGTGTCATCAGCAAATTTAGCAACCATACCTTCGGTCCCTTCATCCAAGTCATTTATATAAATTGTAAAAAGTTGAGGCCCCAGCACTGATCCCTGTGGCACACCAGTCATTACATCTTGCCAATCAGAAAATGACCCATTTATGCCTACTCTCTGTTTCCTGTTAGCTAGCCAATCTTCTATCCATGCCAATATGTTACACCATGAGCTTTTATTTTCCGCAATAACCTTTGATGTGGCACCTTATCAAATGCCTTGTGGAAATCTAAGTAGAGTACATCCACCAGTTCCCCTTTATCCACAGCACATGTTACTTCCTCAAAAAACTCCTCCAATAAATTGGTTAAACATGATTTCCCTTGCACAAAACCATGTTGACTCTGCCTGATTACTTTGAACTTTTCTAAATGCCCTGCTATAACGTCTTTAATAATAGCTTCTAACATCTTCACTATGACAGATGTTAAGCTAACTGGCCTGTAGTTTCCTGCTTTCTGTTTCCCTCCCTTTTTGAATAAAGGAGTTACATTCGCTATTTTCCAATCTAATGGAACCTTCCCCGAATCTAGGGAATTTTGGAAAATTAAAACCAACGCATCAACTATCTCACTAGCCACTTCTTTAAGACCCTAGGATGAAGTCCATCAGGACCCGGGGACTTGTCAGCCCGCAGCTCCAACAATTTGCTCAGTACCACCTCCCTGGTGATTATAATTTTCTTGAGTTCCTCCCTCCCTCCCATTTCCTGATTTACAGCTATTTTTGGGATGTTACTTGTATCCTCTATTGTGAAGACCGATGCAAAATACCTGTTCAATTCAACTGCCATTTCCTTATTTTCCATTATTAATTCCCCAGACTCAAATTTTATAGGACCAACGCTCACTTTGTTAACTCTTTTCTTTTTAAAATATCTATTGAAACTCTTACTCTCTGTTTTTATATTTCTAGCTAGCTTTTTCTCGTACTCTAATTTTTCTCTCATTATTAATCTTTTAGTCATTCTTTGCTGTTTTTTGTATTCTGTCCAATCTTCTGACCTGCCACCCATCTTTGTGTAATGATATGCTTTTTCTTTAAGTTTAATACTATCTTTAACTTTTTTAGTTAACCACGGATCATGGGTCCTCCCCTTGGAATTTTTCTTTCTTGTTGGAATGTATATATTCTGTGTATTTTGAAATATCTCCTTAAATGTCTGCCACTGCAACTCTATTGACCTATCCCTTAACCTAATTTGCCAGTTCACTTTAGCTAGCTCTGCTTTCATGCCCTCATAATTGCCCTTATTTAAGTTTAAAATACTAGTCTCTTTCTCTCAAACTGAATGTAAAAGTCAATCATCATATTATGATCGCTGCTACCTAGGGGTGCCTTCACTATGAGGTCATTAATTAATCCTACCTCGTTGCACAATACTAGGTCTAGTATAGCCTGCTCTCTGGTTGGCTCTAGAACGTGCTGTTGTAAGAAACTACCCCGAAAACATTCCATGAACTGCTCATCTATGCTACCTTTGCCCATCTGAATTTTCCAGTCTATATGCAGATTAAAATCCCCCATGATTATTGCCGTACCCTTCTGACAAGCTCCCATTATTTCTTCCTTTATACTCCATCCTACCATGTGGTTACTGTTAGGGGGCCTGTACACCACTCCCACAAGTGACTTCTTGCCTTTATTATTTCTCATTTCTACCCAAACTGCTTCTACATCCTGGTTTCCTGAACTTAGGTCATCCCTCTCTATTGTGCTAATACCATCATTAATTAACAGAGCCACCCCTCCACCTTTTTCCCACCTTCCTGACCTTCCTAAATGTCATGTACCCTTCAATATTCAGGTCCCAATCTATGTCATCCTGCAGCCATGTTTCTGTAATGGCTATCAGATCATATTTATTTATTTCTATTTGTGCTATCATTTCATCTGCATTCAGATGCAGAGCCTTTAGTTTTGTCCTTTTATTATTTTTGTAACCTCTCGCCTTATCTGTTGTTTTACTCTTAGATTTGTACTCTCTGTTCCTTCCTGTCATGGTCTGTTTATTATTTCCCATATTAATACCTTTCTCTATTGCCTTGTCTCTAATCTTTGAATTACCACATCTTCCCAAATTTGATCCCATGCCCCCAATATTTAGTTTAAAGCCCTCTCTACCGCCCTAGTTTTACGACTCACCAGAACACTGGTCCCAGCACGGTTCAGGTGAAGACCGTCCTAACGATACAGATCCCACTTTCCCCAGTACTGGTGCCAGTGCCCCAGGAATTGAAACCCATTTCTCCCACGCCAGTCTTTGAGCCACGCATTCATCTCTCTAATTTTATTTACCCTATGCCAATTTGCTCGTGGCTCAGGTAATAATGCAGACATTATTACCCTTGAGGTTCTACTTTTTAATTTAGCCCCTAGCTGCTCATACTCTCTCAGCAGAACCTCTTTCCTAGTTCTACCTATGTCGTTGGTACCTACATGGATTACGACCACTGGCTCCACCCCCTCCCACTGCAAGTTCCCCTCCAGCCCAGAGCAGATGTCCCGAACCCCGGGCAGGTAACACAGCCGTCTGGACTCTCACTCTTGGTTTATACCTTTGTTTATTGAATGATTTGCGTTCCTTCCCTGTCTCTGTAACCTCCTCCAGCCCTACAACACTCCGAGATCTCTGCGCTCCTCCAATTCTGGCCTCTTGCACATCCTCGATTTTCATCGCTCCACCATTGGTGGCCATGCCTTCAGGTGCTAAGGTCCTAAGCTCTGGAATTCCCTCCCTAAGCCTCTCTGCCCCTCTCTCTTTCTTTGAGATGCTCTTTAAAACCTGCCTCTTAATATCTCCTTATGTAGCTCGGTAATGCTGCCTTTTGGGATGTTTTACTGCGTTAAAGGCATTCTGTAAATGCAAGTTGTTGTTGAATGTACAATCTTTCTTTGTTTTTATTGAACCTATATTAAGGCATTGTGGGAAGAAGTAGAGAACGGTAGGACATTTGCAATCTGCCCAGATACTTTTAATCCAAAGTGAGGTGATGCATTTAAGATCAAGGCTCAAACTGCAGGCCGCACAAGATTAACAAGAAACAACGGGATGAATGGAGAGTTAGTTGTGTTGTGACGCCTCGAGATAAATCATAGGAGGAAGGGAAGGCTGAGTGAGGTGAGGAGTCCCACAGTTTTCAGGCCCTGGGACAGAATGAGTTAGAGTCGGAGTCTTGATTTCAGCACGTTGAGGGATTTAGAGAGTGCGCAGGATGGGATTTTGGAGTTTGGGAGGAACAAGAGTGAAAAGCTCGGGGGAGAATTGACCGTGGTAATATTGATGGAAGAGAGAGAAGGTTGCGACAGAGGTCGGGCTCCAGCCTCGGTGGGGTAAATGAGTCCGCATCAGCACCTGATTGTAAATGGCATCCATCTTGGAACACACAGGTCTGATTTTGAACAGGGCTGTTGGTCAGCCCAGCGTGGCCTGCATTCATTGGCGATTTGGTGATGAAACGAAGACTATTTCTGTGCAGGGGGGGGATAAAGTTTGATTGCCTCTTGTACTGTCAATATTTTTATAATTGAAGCTGCTCCATAGCCACTGTGAGGTGACTGAAGAAGGGATAAAGCCAGGTTAGATTGAAACCTCTACCTACTACACAGCGGGTGGCCAACTCTGGGTGGACGTATTCCTGAAGGCTTCATCACATGACCTCACGCCTCCAACCACCCCGTCCCCACTCTCCTGCCATTGGCCGCCCGACATGTCCGTCCAATTTGCAAAGCAAACACTCTACATTACCTGATTGGCTGATTCTTGACTTTGTCAAACAGCCTTTTTCCCCATCTCCAATATTTTTATAACTAGTAAACCAAAGTGTTTAAAGAAAATGGGGAAAGAAACCGTACTTGTTTTTCATGCCCCAATGATTTCTCTCCCGGGTTTGCTGGCAGCACTGACCTGGAGATGAATCTTTATTCCTGGAGACTCCCGGGTAATCCTGGAGGGTTGGCAGACCTAGGGTGAAATTGCGCTTGTAAAGTTCAATGAACTCTTAAATGAAAATTAAAAAAAATTTAACGCACACTTTCCCCCTCCCCCACTCCTCAAACAACCCATGATTCCTAGCCACCTGCCCTTTGACCCTTCTATAGAAAGTCTACAATGATAAATTAGCATCCAGTAAAACTGGAAGCTGTGCTCAAGCAAGCCTCCAGGTCTTAAATGGGTTTTCATTTTGTTTTGTTTTTGAAAATAGATAGCAATTGCTCTTGTGATGTTGTCAGTGAGTGTCATGTGATTGGCACAGTCCAGTCTGGAAAAGTCGCCTTTGTTTCAGTGTGGGCTCATGTTTCTATTCACTGTCTGAATGAACCACAGCTGATTTTTTTCACACAATCCAAAGCAGGTGTGGAGAAAACATCCAAGTTCCTGAAGAGTTTTGAGTTGCTAATCATTTCCGAACTGTTTGTTTTGAGTTTTACTCTTGGCGTCTGCTGACAGAATTCCGAATCCAACGTTGGCGCCTCGAGTTGATCAGCTCGGAGAGCTTTCTCCCCTCTGTTGCCCAATAAGTCAGCCACTGGTAGCCACATTTGGTGAATTGGGGATCCAGATATGGCTAATTGCATTTCCGATTAGTAAATAAATAAATGAGTAATAGACTCCGTCGTTGGTCATGTGATCTCACACTGCTGTTTGCACGGCTTGTGCATGTGAACTTTAACCTTTTGTGTACATTTGGTAGAACAGTAAGATGAAAAGCAGGGTGTGCGAGTGTTTTTTGATCGCTGTGAATGCTTTACATCTGCATTGTAAGGAGTTTTCTGCTAAAATTAGCGTAGGTGGCTAAATGGGTGTCGCTGCAGCCACACCTGTGGCCAGTCAGCGATTTCTATTCGACACCACTGGCTTGGACCTTTCTCCCATTGGTGGGCTGTAGCAATCCCCAGATTTCCTCCAGGGTTTATTGCTTTTTTGCGCGGTTTTCATGTTTTTCACACGCAAATCGCACCCATTAGAACAACAGTGCATGTAGAAGATTAAGGGGTGATGTAGTTGAGGTGTTTAAGATGATTAATGGACTTGATAGAGTGGACAGAGAGAAACCAGTTCCTCTGGTGGGAGAGTCCAGAACAAGGGTGCATAACATAGGAACAGGAGTCAGCTATTCAGCCCCTTAAACCTGTTCCACCAGTCAATGAGATCATGGCTGATCTGTGACCTAACTCCAAATACCTGCCTTTGGCCCATATCCCTGAATACCTTTGGTTAACAAAAAGCTATCAATCTCAGATTTAAAATTATCAATTGCTGTTTGTGGAAGAGTTTCCCAAACTTCTACCACCCTGTGTGTATAAGTGTTTCCTAACTTCACTCCTGAAAGGTCTGGCTCTAATTTTTAGACTATGGCCCCTAGTCTTAGAATCCTCAACCAGCGGAAATAGTTTCTCTCTATCTATCCCATCAGTTCCCCTTAATATCCTGAAAACTTCAATCGGGTCACCCCTTAACCGTCTAAATTCTAGGGAATACAACCCTAGTTTGTATAATCTCTCCTCGTAACTTAACCCTTGAAGTCTGGGCATCATTCTGAAATAAAATCTTTAAAATTAGTAAAGCAAAATATTGCGGATGCAAATAAAAACAGAAACTGCTGGAAATACTCAGCAGCAACATTCCCTTAAATTCTTTAGGGTGCGTGGCCCATTCAGAATTTGGCGCATGTACGTTTTTTGCCATTTGAAAGCCGCTGAGCCGGCTGGGCAGGAGCCCCACAGTGCCGTGTGGCCAGGCAGCTTAAAGGGAACATTGCCCAGCAGGTCAGGCAGCTGTGGAGAGAGAAACAGAGTTAACGTTTCAGCTCGCTGGCCTTTCATCAGAACTTCCTGACCGGCTGAGTATTTCCAGCATCTTCTGTTTTTCTTATGCCTTAAAATTCGAACTAGCTGTGTCAAGGATGATGTCAGGAAGCACTCGGGTAGTGAAATCTGGAACTCTCTCACCCATAAGGCTGTGGGTGCTGGCGGTTAATTGAAAATTTCAAGACTCCGATGGATAGATTTTTGTTGGATAAGTGCATTAGGGAATATGGGCCAAAGGTGGGTAGATGGAGTTAAGATACAGATTAGCCATGATCTCATTGAATGGCGGAACAGGCTCGAGGGGCTGAATGGCCTCCTCCTGTTCCCATGTTCCAGAATTTTAATAAAGTAATTTTTTTCTAACGAAACATTGTTAATAAAAATATTCTATTCTATTTTAAGGTTTGAAACTGACTTAGGACTGCAGTTGAAAAAGAAAATACTGCTCCCTCTCAGCTGAGATGTAGAAGGCCCCGGACCCACTTTCCAGTCAGAACTGATGGGTCGGCCGCTGCAGTTGGCCTCTGCCCCTGGATTAGGGATGGGACGATCCACAGGGTGTTGGCTGTCCCTGTTGGAAGTTGCGTATCTGCTGCAGACCAGAGTGGGCTCAGCTGTAATGCCTTTCACAGTCAAATAGCAAGAGAAACACCTTGCATTTACACAGTGATGTATCACAGCTCTGAGAAATGTCTAGTGCTTCACGCAACGTAAACCCTTTGAAATTCAGTCACTGTTGCTAACACAGAAGCCAATTTGTACACAGGAAATCCCACAAATAGCAAGCAACTGAACGATGATTTAATCTGGTGATGCTGATCCAAGGAGCAATGTTGGCCAGGATACCCTGCTCCTCTTTTAATAATGCCATGCTTTTTTTCATCTAAACTTATTTTTATTGGGTTTTTATACGTATAGGTGTACATTCCTGCTATATTTTATGAAGCCTTTGTACAATTGGAGGTAATTATATGAGGACAAATGTGACACCATTGTTCAAGAAAGGGTGTAAGGACAATCCTATTAACTACAGGCCAGTCAGTTTAATATCAGTGGTGGGTAAAGTTTTAGAAACAATAATCAAGGAAAAAATGAATGGGCACTTGGAGAGGTTTAAGCTAATTAAGGAGAGCCAACACGGATGTGTGAAAGGCAAATCATGTTTGACTAATCTAATTTAACTTTTTGATGAAGTAACAGGGAAGATTGATGAAGGGAATGCAATGGATGTTATCTACATGGATTTTAGGAAGGCGTTTGACAAAGTACCACATAGAAGGCTGGTTAACAAAATTGAGGCTCATGGAATAGGTGGGTCAGTGGCAGTTTGGTTAAGGAATTGGCTTAAGGACAGAAAACAGCGAGTTGTGGTAAATGGCTGTTTTTCAGACTGGAGGATGGCAGTCAGTGGTTTCCCCAAGGGTCAGTGCTGGAGCCACTGCTTTTCTTGATATATATATATAAATGACCTGGATATTGGAATACAGAGTAGAATTTCTAAATTTGCCGATGACACCAAACTTGGGGATGTGGCAAACAGTGATGGTGATATCAATCGACTGCAACAGGACATAGAAAGGGTAGCAGAATGGGCAGACAAGTGGCAGATGGAATTTAATACAGTGAAGTGTGAGGTGATGCATTTTGGCAGAAGGAACAGGGAGAGGCAATATACACTTAATGGCACAGTTTTAAAGAGTGTGCAGGGACAGAGGGACCTGGGAGTTAATGTGCATAGGTCCCTGAAGGTGGTGGGACATATTGAGAGAGTAGTTAGCAAAGCACATGGGATCTTGGGCTTCATAAATAGAGGTATTGAGTACAAAAGTAGATAATTTATGCTGAACCTTTATAAAGCGCTGGTTAGGCCACAACTGGAGTATTGCGTCCAGTTCTGGTCACCACACTTTAGGAAGGATGTGAAGGCCCTTGAGAGGGTGCAGAGGAGATTTACCAGAATGGTTCCGGGGATGGGGGATCTTAGCTACAAGGACAGGTTGGAGAAGCTGAATTTGTTTTCATTAGAGCAAAGGAGGTTGAGGGGTGATTTGATAGAGGTGTAGAAGATTATGACGGGTTTGGATAGGCTAGACGGGGAAAGGCTGTTCCCACTAGTTGATGGTACAAGGACTAGGGGTCACAGATTTAAGGTTTTGGGCAGGAGATACAGGGGGGACGTGAAGAAAAACTTTTTTACACAGCGAGTGGTGAGGACCAGGAACTCGCTGCCGACGGAAGTGGTGGAAGTGGAGACACTCAATGTTTTCAAGGGGAGACTGGATAGGCACTTGAGGGAAATAAACTGGCAGAGCTACGGGGATAGAGCGGGCGAATGGGACTGACTGGAATGTTCTACAGAGAGCAGGCACGGACTCCATGGGCCAAATGGCCTCCTTCTGTGCCGTTATGACTCTATGACCCAGACACTGTACTCCAATTTGTACAATCATCAAACACTAATAACTTGCAGTTATATTGTGCCTTTTAACGTAGAAAAACATCCCAAGGCACTTCAGAGGAGCGTTATCAGACACAACAGAATACCGAGCCAAATACAGATATTAGGACAGGTGACCAAAAGCTTGGTCAAAGAGTTGGGTTCCAGGGAGCACCTCAAAGGAGGAGAGAGAGGTTTCGAGAGAGAATTCCAGAGCGTGGTGACTAGATGGCTGAAGGCATGGCCGCAGGTGGTGGTGCTAAGGGACCGGGTGGCACAGAAGTCCGGAGTCAGAAGAACAGAGTCTTGGGGTGGGGGTCAGTTGTGGGGCTGGAGGAGGTTACAGAGATAGGGAGGGCTGAGGCCATGGAGGGATTTAAATATGAGGATGAGAATTTTAAATTGGAAGGGTTAGGGGAAAACGGAGCCACTGTAGGTCAGCGAGCACAGGGGTGATGGGTGAATGGGACTCGGTGTGAGTCAGGACACTGGCAGCAGAGTTTGGGATGAGCTGAAGTTTGCAGTGGGTGGAAGGTGGGAGGCTGACCAGGAGAGCGTTGGATTGTCGAGCTGTGGAAGAGGCCGTCGACCGCAGCTGGGCTGAGGCCGGGGTGGAGATGGGCGATGTTACTGAGGTGGAAGGTACATAGGAACAGGAGTAGGCCATTCAGCCCCTCGAGCCTGTTCCTGGACACTGGACGTAGGTGGTCTTCGTGATGGAGAGGACAAGGGCTCGGAAGCTCGGCTCCAGGTTGAACAGTCTGGTTAAAACTGCCGGGAGGTGGGATAAAATCGGTGGCAAGGGTGTGGAATTTATGGCAGGGCCCCAAGACGATGGCTTCTATCTTCCTAATGTTTAATTGGAGGAAATAAAGGTCTTAATAAATATTGTATGTGCACTATGTTTCAATACTGTATATAAAATCTAGTCAACTAACAACCTTCCGCACTGGTATTACTTTGTGTAGGGACTGGGTATTCAGTTTCTTGATGAAAATGCAACAGCATTGTGAGTGATATCAAAGGTCACATTATGTCAGAGGATGAAGCTGCATTTAGCCCACACTGCAGCATCAGTGTGAAGTTGTTTCACGCCCCAGGCGTTCCCGCAGGGAACAACAATTTGCATTCATATAGCAACTTTATATACCCACATTTTCTGAATGTACTTGGCCAAAGATGGTTTACCCTGTATACCCTGAGCTCGCAGTGTGTGTGGAATTAAAGAGCTCACCACAGCAGGCTGCTTGCATGGCGCGCAATGCAGACGGGGCAGTTGGTTTGTGCCTGAGCCCTGTGGTTAGTTGGGGTCCGTGGGGAGCGGTCCTCAATGTTGCCTGCCACTGGTGGACTGTGTTTTGGGGTCCGTGAGGAGCGGTCCTCAAAGCTGCATGCCACTGGTTGACTGTGTTGGGGTGTGTGCGTGTAGTGTGTGCGTGTGTGTGTGCGTGTGTGTGTACGTGTGTGTGTGTATACCATGTGTGTGTGTGTGTGTGTACCAGGTGTGTGTGTGTGTACCAGGTGTGTGTGTGTACCAGGTGTGTGTGTGTGTGTACCAGGTGTGTGTGTGTGTACCAGGTGTGTGTGTGTGTGTGTGTGTGTGTACCAGGGGTGTGTGTGTGTGTGTACCAGGTGTGTGTGTGTGTGTGTGTGTGTGTGTGTGTACCAGGTGTGTGCGTGTACCCCAGGGGTGTGTGTGTGTGTGTGTGTGTACCAGGGGTGTGCGTGTACCCCAGGGGTGTGTGTGTGTGTGTGTGTACCAGGGGTGTGCGTGTACCCCAGGGGTGTGTGTGTGTGTGTGTGTACCAGGGGTGTGTGTGTGTGTGTGTACCAGGTGTGTGTGTGTGTGTGTGCACCAGGTGTGTGTGTGTGTGTGTACCAGGTGTGTGTGTGTGTGTGTACCAGGTGTGTGTGTGTGTGTGTGTGTGTGTACCAGGTGTGTGTGTGTGTGTGTGTGTGTGTGTGTGTACCAGGGGTGTGCGTGTACCCCAGGGGTGTGTGTGTGTGTGTGTGTACCAGGGGTGTGTGTTTGTGTGTGTGTACCAGGTGTGTGTGTGTGTGTGTGCACCAGGTGTGTGTGTGTGTGTGTGTACCAGGTGTGTGTGTGTGTGTGTGTGTGTGTGTGTGTGTGTGTGTGTACCAGGTGTGTGCGTGTACCCCAGGGGTGTGTGTGTGTGTGTGTGTGTGTGTGTACCAGGGGTGTGCGTGTACCCCAGGGGTGTGTGTGTGTGTACCAGGGGTGTGTGTTTGTGTGTGTGTACCAGGTGTGTGTGTGTGTGTGTGAGTGTGAGTGGTGTGTGTGTGTGTGTGTACCAGGTGAGTGTGTGTGTGTGTGTATACCAGGGGTGTGTGTGTGTACCAGGTGTGTGTGTGTGTGTGTGTACCAGGTGTGTGTGTGTATACCAGGTGTGTGTGTGTGCATGTGTAGTGTGTGTGTGTGTGTGTGTGTGTACCAGTGTGTGTGTGTGTGTGTGTGTGTGTGTGTGTGTGTGTGTGTGTGTACCAGTGTGTGTGTGTGTGTGTACCAGTGTGTGTACCAGTGTGTGTGTGTGTACCAGTGTGTGTGTGTGTGTGTGTACCAGGTGTGTGTGTGTGTGTACCAGTGTGAGTGTGTGTGTACCAGGTGTGTGTGTGTGTGTGTACCTGTGTGTGTGTGTGTGTGTACCAGGGGTGTGCGTGTACCCCAGGGGTGTGTGTGTGTGTACCAGGGGTGTGTGTTTGTGTGTGTGTACCAGGTGTGTGTGTGTGTGTGTGTGCACCAGGTGTGTGTGTGTGTGTGTACCAGGTGTGTGTGTGTGTGTGTGTACCAGGTGAGTGTGTGTGTGTGTGTATACCAGGGGTGTGTGTGTGTACCAGGTGTGTGTGTGTGTGTGTGTACCAGGTGTGTGTGTGTATACCAGGTGTGTGTGTGTGCATGTGTAGTGTGTGTGTGTGTGTGTGTGTGTGTACCAGTGTGTGTGTACCAGTGTGTGTGTGTGTGTGTGTGTGTGTGTGTGTGTACCAGTGTGTGTGTGTGTGTGTACCAGTGTGTGTACCAGTGTGTGTGTGTGTACCAGTGTGTGTGTGTGTGTGTGTGTGTGTACCAGGTGTGTGTGTGTGTGTACCAGTGTGTGTGTGTGTGTGTACCAGGTGTGTGTGTGTGTGTGTGTGTGTGTACCAGGTGTGTGTGTGTGTGTGTGTGTGTGTGTGTGTGTACCAGGTGTGTGTGTGTACCAGGTGTGTGTGTGTGTGTGTGTGTGTGTGTGTGTACCAGGTGTGTGTGTGTGTGTGTGTGTGTACCAGGTGTGTGTGTGTGTGTGTGTGTGTGTGTGTGTGTGTGTGTGTGTGTGTGTACCGTGTGTGTGTGTGTGTACCAGGTGTGTGTGTGTGTGTGTGTGTGTGTATACCAGGGGTGTGTGTGTGTACCAGGTGTGTGTGTGTGTG